>NC_092717.1:40667219-40984719 GCF_047496885.1 Scyliorhinus torazame | reverse complement strand
GGAAGGATGGATGGGGGCTTTCGGAGCTGGCATCGGGCAGGGATTAGAAGAATGGGGGACCTGTTTATAGATGGGACGTTTGCGAGCCTAGGGGGCTGGAGGAGAAGTTTGGGTTACCCTGGGAAATGCGTTCAGGTATATGCAAGTGAGGGCATTTGTGAGGCGGCAGGTGAGGGAATTCCCGTTGCTCCCGGCACAGGGGATTCAGGACAGGGTGATCTCGGGTGTATGGGTTGGAGAAGGCAGGGTTTCGGCGATCTACCAGGAGCTGAAAGAAGAGGAGGAGGCCTCGGTAGAGGAGTTAAAGGGCAAGTGGGAGGAGGAGCTTTGGGAGGAGATAGATGAGGGTCTGTGGGCTGATGCCCTGAGTAGGGTTAACTCCTCTTCGTCTTGCGCCAGGCTCAGCTTAATACAATTTAAGGTTACTCATAGAGCGCATATGACAGGGGAGAGGTTGAGTAGGTTCTTTGGGATGGAGGACAGGTGTGGGAGGTGCTCGGGAAGCCCGGCGAATCACATCCACATGTTCTGGTCGTGACCGGCACTGGGTGGGTTCTGGACGGGTTTCGCGAGGACTATGTCCAAGGTGGTGAAAGTCCAGGTCAAGCCGAGCTGGGGGTTGGCACTATTTGGGGCAATGGATGAGCCGGGAGTGCAGGAGGCGAAAGAGGCAGGTATCCTGGCCTTTGCGTCCCTGGTAGCCCAGCGGAGGATCTTGCTATTATGGAAGGACACGAAACCCCCTAGTGTGGAAGCCTGGATATATGACATGGCATGGTTCATTAAGCTGGAGAGGATAAAGTTTGCCTTGAGAGGGTCTGTACAGGGGTTCTTCAGGTGGTGGCAACCGTTCCTAGACTATCTCGCGGAGCGTTAGGAGGAGGTCAGCAGCAGCCCAGGGGCGGGGGGGGGGGGGGGGGTGGGGGCGGGGGGGAAGGGGGAGGGGGGGTCTCCTTCGAGGGGGGTATTTGGGTGGGTGGGGGGGGCTTCCCCAAGGGTACCTTTGAATGTCATATGGGGGGGTTGCTATATACGGGGCAAACCCAATGTATAAGTTTTGTATTATTTTCGATTGTTGTGTTTGTGTTCTTTTTTCTTTTTGTTATGGGGGGGGGGGGGGTTTGTTAAAATTTTGTTGGAAAATCTGAATAAACATTTTTTTAAAAAAAAAGGCTGCGGCTCGTCCTTCAGGTAGCGATCACGGGTCCTTGAACTTGGCTGGTTGATGTGCTGCAGTTGGTAGGGGCTGAGGCCGGTCCCAAAAGAGGCAGAATATTGGTCACGCAGTTCTTATTATCCTCCGATCTTTCGCGCTCTTTTGGGCGATCCCAACCCGGGATCCAATGGATTAATAGGATTTCGATCACCCTAATCGATTCTGGCCAATTAGGGATGGGTACCTTGATAGCTGGGAGTCCTAGTTGTTATTGTCCAAGGCACATAGGCACTCCCAAATAAGGTAAATAGGCGCCCCCAAGTCTGTTACTGCTGCTATATTTCAATCAGTGTCCCATTGTCCTGGGGAAATAGGCGATTGACCTTTAGCAGATGCAAGTTTCTGTGTAGATCTGGTTTCCTCTGCACAATCCACAGGGGCTGTGTATCGTCTGTGTCCCAACCTGACCACAATTCCCATTATCCTTTGTGGGCGGCCATTTTAGATGGCCACAATTCCATGCATCTCTAATTTCCTGTTTAATACAATTCCCGACATCACCACTACAATTTGGAGGCCTATATACAACCCCACTGACGTATTTTGTCCTTTGGTGTTTCTCAGTTCTACCCGTATGGATTCCACATCATCGGAGCTAATGTCCAAGTCTCTATTGAGATAATTTCTTCTTTAACCAGCATGCAGCCTTTAGCTTTTTGTCTGTATCCTGAATATCCCTGGATGTTTAATTCCCAGCCCTGGTCACCCTGCAGCCACGTCTCCATAATTCCCACTATGTCATATCTGTTTACATCTATTTGTGTGATTAATTCATCCACTTGATTGCAGATGCTCTGTGCATTAAGGCACAAAGTCTTAAGTCTTGCCTTTTTAACATTCCCTATCCCGTTCCCATCATTTTTCACTGTGGCACTGTTTGATTGTTTCTGTCTTTTGTTCTTGTCCACATTTCCCCCTCCCCTGGCTCCCTGCAGTGGTTCCCATAACCCTGTGATTTTAGTTTGAACCCTCCCCAACCACTCTGGCAAATACTCCCCCTAGTCCTCATTATTTGCCACTTTCCAAGAGAATGATATTAAAACCAAATGTCTGCTGCTGCCGAAATAAAATCAAAATGCTCTTCATGGCAGGGAAAACTTGGCACTTCATCTGGGTCGCGTACTGGGAGCTATTCACGAACGAATGAATGAACAGTGATGTTGCTTGGAGATCTACTATTCACTGTCTACAGAACTGTCAGGATTCAGGCTGCCGAGTGATTTGTAGAGGTCCAGAAAGGAATGTGGGAGGGAAAGAAGAATCAGAATACTACAGAGGAAAAGAAGTGAAGCAAATACATTCTAAAATTATTTAGACGCGCCATTGTCTAACAAACTAACTTTATTAATCTAACTAAATGAATTTATGCAAAATATCAATGGCGAAGAGCCGCTTTAACCTGAGTATCAAAATAGAGGTGATGGGGTACGGCACACTCAGGAGTCCAAGTTGCTGTGACAACATGAACTTTCAAATGAATATTGTATTATCTTTAGATAGTGATGATAGAGGCTCAAACTTTCACATGGCTGTCCAGAAATCCCTCCCACTCTTACCCTCTGTCATTGGTGTTGGAAGGATTTTCAGGTTGGTACTCAGACTGTTTGACTGCATTATGGACGCACCTTCCTTGGTCACACAAGTGCAGGGGTGGGATTCGAACCCTCTGGCTTAGAGGCAGGGATGCCACAAGACCTCCATAAATGCGGAAGCCCTCACCTAAATTTTTATTCCTGCAAATCACAACTTTAAGTGAATCGACTTGAAGTGAATCATTGGGCTAAATAACGCACTCCAAAAATGGGACTGATTTGTGCCTGCGGTGATGTAATATCTGGTATGATGAAGTTTGGTTGTGCTCCTGATAAAAAAGGTGAAGTCACTATAGGCTGCTGCCTTGAGGGGGAGAGCTGACACGTGGTGATTTAACCTGAGGATCACCATACCTCAGGCAAGGGCCAAGGTTGAGAAGGAAGGGCCTTCATGAATAACCTCAGCTGGTATGGGACTTGAACTCTCACCACTAGCCTTAGTCTGCATCATGAACCAGCTGTCTAGTCAACTGAGCTAAACCATGGTCTCTGAAGACAATAATATGGTCAGCAGATGGCCCTAAGGAATCAGGAATCTTCCCACCATTTTCAAGTAGTTAATTAATGGGTGCTTGAGCTCATTTAAAACCCCAATCAACAATAATAATATGTGCTGACTGCAATAATACATTCAGAGTGTGGGAACAATGTCAGGTGGGGCACAAATTTTATTCCAAGGTTGCATGTCCGGACAGGTTTAGAAGCTGCAGTTGGGTCCAGTGTTTGACTTCAGCAGTCAAGCCTGATGTGAGCTGCCTGAGCAGTTAGTCTTTGAATGTGCGAATTGAGTGTAATCTATAGTTGTTTTAACTAACCCTGAAAGTTGCCTTGTGCACCTCGTGCTTCATCTGCACCTCAGCCTGTGTGGTTTGAGCAACATGGGGATAATGGTCTGCATGTGAGACACATTGTGCAGTGAGGAGGAGAAGATTGAGAAGGTGAGGGAGAAGGCCAGACGGTCAAAGACAGGATGTGCACTGGATATGCATGAGGGTGGTCAACCTACAATAGGACCTAGAGTCTGCTGGGGGCAGCGAAGGACAACAGGGGCTAACTCGTTGTTTGAGCTTCGGCTGGAGTTACAAATTCCGACGGCAGCAGACTATCACATAGCCCAATTGAGAGGTAAGGTGCAATAAACATACGTGTTCCTCATCTACAATGAGGCACAGTGGTTAGCAACTGCTGCCTCACAGCACCAGGGACCCGGGTTCAATTCCAGCCTCAGATGACTGTCTGTGTGGAGTCTGCACGTTCTCCCTATGTCAACGTGGGTTTCCTCCGGGTGCTCCGGTTTTCTTCCACAGTCCAAAGATGTGCAGTTAGGTGGATTCGTCATGATAAATTGCCCGTAGTGTCGAAAGGTTGGATAGGTATGGGGTTACAGAGATAGTGTGAGGGAGTGAGCCTAGTTGGAGTGCTTTTTCAGAGGGTCGGTGTAGACTCGATGGGCCGAATGCCCTCCTTTTGCATTGTAGAGATTCTATGGGGAAAGAGGTTGGCTGATGACCTCAAGAACCAGACCATGAAAGGAGATCAGCTACAATGTGGTGTAAATACAAGAATCATAGGTGAGAAGGATTGGCATTCTTGAGATTGATTATCGGCGGGAAATTGGTGGCTAGGGTCCTTCGTAGAAAACCTTTTCCTTTTTTTTTAAAGCAATATCATGAATGAGATCATAATTGGCAATTGGAACTAAAGGTTTGGAGTGTTGCCAAATTTGGGAAAAGAGTTGGCCAGGACAACAGCAAAAATGGTGTAATTGAGAACAGATCGTAGGACACCGCGATTCCTGCAGGCAGTTAAGGAAGTCAGTAGTGTCAGCTCAACTCCACTGAGAGGCCTACAACACCATCAGAGGGCCAACTGAGGGATTATTGTAAGTTTTAAGTTAGGATATAAGGTTAGATATTTTGTTAGGAACCGGGTGAGAGTATAACCTCTATACGGATACAGTAAGTTCTGGGTGACATAACTGTATTTGTTAATGCTGAATGAAAACATCCTCTGAGGGACCTGGGCAATTCAATAAACTGATTGTCAATTATCAGAAGAAACTTGTCTTGCTGCTCATTCTGTTCAAGCCTGTCTTGTGAATCTGCTGCCATGAACGTGAATGTGGGAAGGGTCTCTGAGGGAGAAAGGGAATCCCCCTGCAGCTTTCTGACGACTGCAGCAGGACACCAGTAGATGGTAAGGCTGAATTGACGGCACTGCAGACAGAGGTGGGGGGGAGGAAAAGTGATCATCCTGTGACAATACACGTTTGCATGCGGAGTAGTGATGTCACATAAGAAACAGGGCTCGGTAGAATCGGAAGCAGAACCCCTCGAATTAAAGATAGCACAGGTGAGCGATGACACTCTGCGGGAAATGATAAAGGCGAAAGAACAAGGAGAGAAGGGCCCAAGATGTCCACATAAAGGAAGGGATGTTGTTTAAGGATGATAGGTGTGTTAACCTCTGATAGTAACTAGGATTAGAAAGTAGGTCTTGACTTCTTCGACTCTGTGTTTATTGTGTTCTGCAATCACTTCTCCAACAGCACCACAGTGCCACCTGTATCCCCTTTATATTTGGTGCAGTCTATTAAACAATAAGTAGTCTATTAAACAATTAACTCAATTCCAACGTAAATATTAGGGAACAATGTGGGAGATGGCATGAGACAACTGGGAGGAATTTGTACAGCTAGCACAGGGGGGGACAGGGAGCAGATCACCCAGGGATAGACAACACACTAAAGAGGGTTGTAGCTGTGGTTTGGTGGCTTGATACGAGAAGGGACATGGAGCAGTCTGTTCACAATTGCTGGTTCTGTAGTTAATAACACAGACCCACAGAGAGGGCACACTCGCAGAGTAGAGGGATGCTGGAAAAGTGCTCAAATAGACTTTATTGGACCTCTCCCCCTCACTAGGAAAAGGAACAAGTGCTGTTTGGTATTAATGGATAACTACAACAAGCAGCCTTATTCACTACTAAGACTCTGCTGAAGAAAACGTTTTCTCCACAGTGTGTCCCGGATACAGTTGAGTCAGACCAAGGACTCCATTTTACAGGGCAGGTATAGGAAGTAACTTTGGCCACATTTGGAATCAAAGGAAAATGGCACGTGGCCAATAACCCACAGTTGTCAGAGATTGTGCAGAGGATGAATAGGACTCTCAAGAAGAAATGGGATGACGCCTTATCTCTCAAACTGATGAGAGTACAGGCGGGAGTATCTAAAACCACAGGGTATTCCCCAGGTAAGTTAGCTACAGATAGAGAAATGAGAACTGCTGTGCATTTGTTGGTCCCAGGGTGGGAGGACAAGTTAAAGTAGGAAACCAACAGAGACCCGCAAAAGCGAAGCGAATGTGTGAGATTCAGTTAAAGGCTGCTAAAAGTGTAAACACAGACAGAATAAGTTGAGGATGGAATTCACAGGGACTCAGGAATGGGATAATGGAGATCAGGTCATGGTTCAAAACTGTGTACAGGTAGGAATGTTTGAACCCCTGTGCAAAGGCATTATACCATTGTGGATAAGGTCAGTCTTATGGCGTATGCTGTACAGCTGCCCAAGTGAGTAAAATGGTTCCATATTAATCAATGTAAAAGGTATGCAGCAGGGGCCTCACAGTGTGGTAGTCACTACTGTTGTATTATATTGTATACATGGATATTACGGTAAGGCCCCTGTACTACAGGTAATGGGGTAGATCCCTGCCTGCTGGCTCCGCCCAGTAGGCGGAGTATAAATGTGAGTGCTCTCCGAACAGCAGCCATTTCGTCAGCTGCTGTAGGAGGCCACACATCTCTGTGTAATAAAGCCTCGATTACATTCTACTCTCGTCTCATCATAATTGATAGTGCATCAATTTATTACACAGAGATTTTCAGGGACCTCCTGGCCATGCGGCACCAACTTCCCGGTGAGTCTATGGAAGATTTCCGGCGTGCCCTGCTCGCCCTGGTGAGAGACTGCGACTGCCAGGCCGTTTCGGTCACTGAACTTTCGAACCTGCTAATGAGAGGCGCGTTCATTACGGGCATAGGGTCGGACTACATCCGCCAGCGCCTCTTAGAAGGGGCCATGCTTGACCTCGCGGCGACCAAGAAACTAGCGCTCTCGCTCACGGTTGCCTCGCACAACGTACAGGCTTATGCCCCCGACTGCACGGTCCCTGTGCATCGTGGACCCCACCAACGGCCACCCCATCATGGACAGCATCAGCGACCGCCCTCAGCCAACCCCACGCCTGTGCCGCACGGCAGCCAACCAACCCCGGGGGACCCAGGTGCTACTTCTGCGGACAGACAAAACACCCCCGGCTGGCCGGCGCGGAGCGCGCACCGCAAGGCCTGTGGCAAGAAGGGACATTTCGCTACAGTGTGCCAGGTCCGCTCAATCGCCCGCTATTGTCCAGGCACCCCCATGTGCCGCCAATGGACGCCGCCATCTTCCTCTCCTCAGACCACGTGCGGCCCATGGGCGCCGCCATCTTGTTCCACTCACAACATGTGCGGCCCGTGGGCGCCGCCATCTTGCTTGCCTCAGAATCAATGGGCGCCGCCATCTTGCCTTCCCCAGGAAACGTGTGGCCCGTGGGCACCGCCACCTTACCCGCCTCAGGACCCCTCCCGTCGGGCACCTCATCGGGCGCCTCATCGCCTGCAACAACCAGCAACCAGCCGCGCCTCGCCTCGGTCACGATCGACCAATCTTGACCGCACAACCTCGCGACCACTTCGACAAAGGTGGAGGTCGACGGGCACGAGATATCCTGCCTTCTGGACTCCGTGAGCACTGACAGCTTCATCGACCCCGATAAGGTAAAGCGCTGCTCCCTTGCGGTGCACCCCGCTAACCAAAGAATCTCCCTGGCCTCCGGATCCCACTCCGTGGCGATCCGGGGGTACTGCATCGCTACCCTCACCATCCAGGGCGTAGAGTTCAGCGGCTTCCGGCTCTACATCCTCCCCAACCTCTGCGCTGTCTTGCTACTCGGCCTGGACTTCCAGTGCAACCTCCAGAGCCTAACCCTGAAATTTGGCGGGCCCCTACCACCCCTTACTGTTTGCGGCCTCGCGACCCTTAAGGCCTATCCACCTTCCCTGTTTGCAAACCTCACCCTGGATTGCAAACCCGTCGCCACCAGGAGCAGACGGTATAGTGCCCAGGACAGGACCTTCATCAGGTCGGAGGTCCAGCGGCTGCTGCAGGAAGGCATCATTGAGGCCAGCAAGTGGTAGTAGTTAAGACTGGGGAGAAACATAGGATGGTCATTGACTACAGTCAGACCATCAATCGGTACACACAGCTCGACGCGTTCCCCTTCCCATGCATATCTGATATGGTCAATCAGATTGCACAGTACCGGGTCTTTTCCACAGTGGACCTGAAAACTGCCTACCACCAGCTCCTCATCCGTAAGGCCCATACACTGCGTTCGAGGCAGACGGCCACCTTTACCATTTCCTTAGGGTTCCCTTCGGCGACACCAATGGGGTCTCGGTCTTCCAACGGGAGATGGACCGAATGGTTGACCGGTATGGGCTGCGGGCCACCTTCCCGTACCTGGATAATGTCACCATCTGCGGCCATGCCCAGCAGGACCACAACGCTAACCTTTCCAAATTTCCCCACACCGCCACACTCCTCAACCTAACTTACAACAAGGAGAAGTGTGTGTTTAGCACAAACCAATTAGCCATCCTCGGCTATGTGGTTCAGAACTGAGTTCTAGGGCCCGACCCCATCCGCCCCCTCATGGAACTCCCCCTCCCCACTGCCCCAAGGCCCTCAAACGATGCCTGGGGTTCTTTTCGTATTACGCCCAGTGGGTCTCAAACTATGTGGACAAGGCCCGCCCACTCATTCAATCCACCGCTTTCCCCTGTATCAAGGCCGACATCGCCAAGGCTGCGATGCACGCAGTCGACGAGACACTCCCCTTCTAAGTCGAGAGCGATGCATCAGACGTCGCTCTGGCCGCCACCCTCAACCAGGCAGGCAGGCCCGTGGCATTCTTTCCTGCACCCTCCATGCCTCCGAAATTCGGCACTCCTCCATCGGAAAGGAGGCCCAAGCGATCGTTGAAGCTGTGCAACATTGGAGGCATTACTTGGCCGGCAGGAGATTCACTCTCCTCACTGACCAACGGTCGGTTGCCTTCATGTTTAACAACACACAGCGGGGTAAGACCAAAAATGATAAAATCTTGAGGTGGAGGATCGAGCTCGCCACCTACAATTACGAGATTTTGTATCGCCCCGGAAAGCTCAACGAGCCCCCCGATGCCCTGTCCGGAGGTACATGTGCCAGCACACAGGTGGACCAACTCCGGACCCTGCGCGACGATCTCTATCACCCAGGAGTCACCTGCTTGTACCACTTCATTAAGGCCCGCAATCTGCCCTACTCCATCGAGGAAGTCAGGGCTATCACCAGAGACTGCCAGGTCTGCGCGGAGTGTAAACCGCATTTCTACTGGCCAGACCGTGTGCGCCTGGTGAAGGCCTCACTCCCCTTTGAACACCTCAGCGTGGACTTCAAAGGGCCTCTCACCTCCACCGACCGCAACATGTACTTTCTTAATGTGGTCGACAAGTATTCCCGATTCCCTTTCGCCATCCCATGCCCGGATATGACATCTGTCACCATCATCAAAGCCCTCAACACCATTTTCGCTCTGTTTGGTTTCCCCGCCTATGTTCACACCCTCCTGAACCTATTACAAAGGGAATGTTGTGATGAACCAATGGTCTAGGATTATGGTGACGTGGGTCACGACACAGAAGAAGTAAGATGGACCCACAGACAAAGATATGACAAGTCCCCACAAATAGGTGGGCCAGAATTGAACCTGGGTCCCTGGCGCTGTGAGGCATCAGTGCTCACCACTGTACTACCGTGCCAATCAGCTGATTCCAGTCTGAATCACGCTATCAGGCCACCATTGTGAGTGGACGGCCCGATACCGAGGTCCAGCTGCTGGCCCCTCCTTCCCCACACAACAAAAATCCTGCCCCCCCACTGGCAAGTAGCAGAATTCTACTCCCCCCTGCAAGAATTGTTGGGTCACCCCCCATGGCACACACAATTGAGGGTGACCAAACCTCACCCACCAGACCACCATCAAACCGCCCCCCCACCAGAGACCCCCTCCAGATCCCCAATCAGAACCCCCATTGGAGACTCCATCAGAGATCACCATCACCACCATATCAGAGGCCCCCCTCTGAAACCACAAACATCAGAGAACCGCCATCACAGACTCCACCAGACCCCTATGTTAGAGGCCCGCCCCTATGAGACCCCCCCATATCAGAGACCTTCCTTATCAGAGACACCCCATAATAACCCTCCTCCCATATCAGAGACCCATCCCATCAGACACCCATCCCCCATATCATGGACCCCTCACCCACCCCCATCAGTCACCTTTGCTTGGAGGTTAAAGAGCAGTCCAAGCCGAAACAATGAAAAATCTCTCCTTTTGCACTTGCCTGTCCCTTACACCTGCTGCCTCAGGCAGAGGTGTAAAAATGAGCAACTGTTCCTTCACAGAAAGTTAAAACACATCAAAAAGCACGTTACAACCTTCCGGACTTAACATTGAATTCAACAACTTCAGACTGTGAACTCTCTCCTCCACTTTGTTCCCATATTTTTTATTTCTATCTATTTATTTTGATTTCTTCCATTGATCTGTTTTTCCCTCATCATTGTTCCTCCTTCACCCACTCCACTTGGACCAACCTTTCCTAGTTGCCCTTTGACACACTGTTCACCTTTGTTCTGGCATTCACACATCCTAATCTCTTTATGTGTCACTATCAGCTCCCTTCTTAGCCTTAATCACCCCCATTAACATTCCTTTTGTCTTCTGTCCTCGACATCTTTGCCAATCTCCACCTATCACTGGCCCCCTATCCAGCCCCACCGCTCCCCGCCCCCTCACTACAGTATAAATCTGACCCCATTTCCAGTTCTCTCTAGCTTTGACAAAGAGTCATCCAGACTCGAAATGTTAGCTCCCTTTTCTTTCCTTATATGCTGAAATTAACTTCGTTCTTGGATGAGTAAAGTGTTGTTCTGCAGTTTAAATAAAAAGCAAGGGAGTTTAGAGTACCTGTTCATGCAATAATTAGTGTTATGGGTCAGGGTTTAGAGAATCCCAAAGTGTATCATGGAGTTCGCCTGACCCACAACGTTTAATAGATTGTGGTATGGGGAGCACACGGCCCACTCTACGGGTGTGGTACAACAGAAATCGAAAAGTATTTTTTAAAACAAAACAATGTTTATTCTATGAACTCAAGTTAACCTTTCTCAAACAAACAGTGAATATCCTAGCAACCAGTAAATCAAATACACCCCCAAAGAATACAACACTAAGTAATCTGTATGCTGTTCTTTTAACATCCAAAAAACGTAACAAACCTCCAAACAGAAGCACATGAGGGTTTACATTCAATACTGAAACATTTATAATTCTGAATTCACCAAATGATTAAGATAGTTTTTGGATAGCAGACTTCAGATGCAGCTCACTGAAAAACACAGATACACCCAAGCTTTTTCTCAAACTGAAATTAAAAAGCAGAACCAGAGCTCAGCTCCACCCACACTCTGACATCACTGCAGTAACATGAGCAGCTCCATTTCTTAAAGGTACATTTCTTAAACACCCATTTCTTAAAGGTACTCTCACAATACATTAGTTGCCGATTGTTTTATTAACATCTCTGCATCAGTCAATAATCTTAGCTCGGTCAGTTTCAAAGAAATCTCAGCAACATTTTTTTCTGTAAATTAATTTCACAGCCACTTTAAACAGTGAGAATTGGCCCCATTACTGGAAAGTATTGAAGATATTTTACATGCTTGATAGTTCCTCACAAATGTTATTATTTCCAGTGGGGCCCTGGATGACGAGTCCAAAAAAAACTTAGAAATCCAAAACAAATTGTCACTGAATACATTTGTCAACCAAACTAAAAGAATGTAATCTTTACACACATCTCTGGGAACCTGCACTCATACCCGTATATTTGGCCACCTTGTGACTTACTGGGCAAAATTCTCCGTTATCGGCGGAAAGTCCGCCGATCGGCGCAAAAAACGGCGCAAATCCGACTTGAGTCACGTCGGAAAAATGGGTCGATAGTCTCCGGCCCGAAATGGGCTAGCAGCGACGTAACGGGATCCGCGCTTGCGCAGTGGTTCACGCCGTGCAGCGTCATTCGCGCTGCTCGGCGTGACGGCTCATAAGGCCGCGCTGCTCCCCCCCACCCGACCGCAACACCCGACCGCAACACCCGACTGGATGGCTGGCCGCCGCTCAGCCCCGAGGTTCGAGTCACGGGATGTGGAGGCGCTCCTGGACGCGGTGGAGCAGAGGAGGGACGCTCTGTATCCCGGGCACGGCCACAGAGTTGCCCCACGCCACAGCCGGCGTCTGTGGAGGGAAGTGGCAGAGGCCGTCACTGCTGTGGCCCTGACACCACGGACAGGCACCCAGTGCCACAAGAAGGTGAACGACCTCGTCAGAGCAGGCAGGGTGAGCCTCCCCATATTCCCCCCTCCCCATATTCCCCCCTCCCCATATCCCCCCTCCCCCATATCCCCCTCCCCCATATCCCCCCTCCCCCATATCCCCCCTCCCCCATATCCCCCCTCCCCCATATCCCCCCTCCCCCATATCCCCCCTCCCCCATATCCCCCCTCCCCATATCCCCCTTCCCCCATAACCCCCCTCCCCCATATCCCCCTCCCCCATATCCCCCATATCCCCCCTCCCCCATATCCCCCCCCTCCCCCATATCCCCCCTCCCCCATATCCCCCATACCCCCCCTCCCCCATATCCCCCCTCCCCCATATCCCCCCATCCCCCATATCCCCAAGTGAATCCAGCCCTAACCTTAACCTCTGCAATGCACGCGCAACCGATGGCGTGCATTCATATACCTGCCTAACACTGTTGGCTTTTACCCCTGCCCCCCCCCCCCCACAGGAGAAGCGCGCACACAACAATAGGGAGCATGTGAGGACTGGAGGAGGGCCCGCTGATGAGAGGCCACTGACCGTACACGAGGAAAGGGCCCTGGAACTGGCTGGCGGACCTGAGGACCGGGAGGTTGCTCATGCAGAGGTCGGGGGCGTACTAGCGAGTGAGCCACCGACAGCCCGTCCCCATATCCCCCCTCCCCTATATCCCCCTCCCCGTATCACCTGATCACTGCCTGACGTCTAACCATGCATGCTTCATTGTGTATCGCAGGACCAAACGTCCAGGCACCCATCCCCGCAGATGCAGACCGCCCGCAGGATGCCCCTCGGAGACCACAGGAGACGGAGAGACCCGCACCCTCCAGCATGCGACACCCGCAGGATGCCCCTCGGAGACCAGGGGAGACGGAGAGACCCGGACCCTCAAGCATGCGACGCCCGCAGGATGCCCCTCGGAGACCACGGGAGACGGAGAGACCCGGACCCTCCAGCATGCGACGCCCGCAGGATGCCCCTCGCACACCACGGGAGACGGAGAGACCTGGAGCAACAGGGAGACGACACCCCCGTCACGTGCGGGAGCGACCACCCAGCGACGAGGGGGGCAGCCACAGGCCCCCGTCACATCCGAGCCAGGAGTGTCATGATATTCAAACACACACATCATGATAGACACACCAACAGACAAATCAGAACACACAACACCACAACCAATGACAGAAAGATATAAAAGCACAGACACGACCCCCGGTGGTCAGTATTAGCTGCAGAGGAGGACCAGGACACATCTGCCACCAAACACACTCAGGGAGACAGCACGTGCAGAGTATCCAGAACGAACTGTATTATAAGAGTTAAAATAAAATAGAGTTGTACCACATACAACTGTGTTGGCTCATCTGTGCACCAGAGCACCCAACACCACATGGTACAGGAGTGGATCGATACCTGCCGGCATACCTCAGTGTACAGAGACAACCAGCAGTGCCCAGGCAAAATGATAGAGCTCCCGGTTCCGCAGCCGCTCCAGTGCCACGGCGACCTCCGCGAAAACTGGCGGCGATTCCGGCAATGGTTCGAATTGTTCCTGGTGGCAGCTGAACTCCAAGACCTGGATGATAGCGAAAAAATTGAATTTCTCCTCACCATCGCCGGTGCAAGGGCAAGAGAAATATTCACAAGGTTCAGGTTCTTCAGGAGGCAGCAAAGGTACGATTACCAGGCAGTCCTGGACAAATTCTCCAAGTACTGTGAAGAAAACGCAATCCAATCGGCAAGTAAAGGTAAGAAAAGCTGCAGTACTCACCTCGTGGCTGGGATCCCGGAGCCCGAATTCCCAGAGGCCGAAATCCCGGGCCTGAGAGAGGGCTGGGTCGAGGTTGGCGGCCATCTTGCTAAAGGTATCACGCTAGCACAGTTGCGCGAGCAGTGCGCAGAACCGGAAGTTTCGTTTGCGCATGCGCGAGATGCTGCGCATGAGCAGTCAAGAAAACGGCCATCGGTAAAGGAACAGCGATCTGAGCATGCGCAGTCGCTTCCTACGTGCTACATACCGAGCGTCAGGGTGTCAGGGGCCCCAGACTGCACCAATTTAAAGGGGAAATGTCCCAAATCCAATTTAAAAGGGAAACATCCCAAATCAAAAAAACAAAAATCTGTTAAAGCTGTAAAACAACCTTCCCTCACCTGGAATGACAGCACATTGCCGCAAATTGACCCAGGAGATGAATTTGACCTCCGAAGAACCCTCCGACAAGCAGTTACCTACGCACAAGCCGATGATTCCGACCTCGAATACCTCGATGACGATCTTTACAGTGTTTCCGGACCTCGCGAGCCCAATGATAGCTCCGTGGTCCTATATGACTATGACTCGGACGAACCTTTCGTGTTGCACATTGGCGGCCCCCACATTGAATCCGACGCAGATGCGGATTCATTTTTCGGATTTGAGGATCTTCAATCCAGCAGATATGACGTTCCAACTTATCAGTACCGGATGATGCTGCAGCCTGACATTAACAGACAGGGAGCGGTGCAAGCACACGGAGAGCGCCCTGCTGCCACACAGAGCGTGGTCCACGTCCCGCTCAACGTTCCCGACTCTATGAAAGAAGACATGCAAGACTCCAGAGTGCAGTCCTCGCATGAACCAGAAGTGACTCCAGTGTCACAAGCTTCCACAGCAAGCTCGTGGACAGACTCCACAATTGCAGAAATGCAAGACTCCAGAGCGCAGTCCTTGCACGGACAAGAAGTGACTCCAGTGTCACAAGCCTCCACAGAGAGCTCGTGGACAGCCTCCACGATAGAAGCAACGCAAGACTCCAGAGCGCAGTCCTTGCACGAACAAGAAGTGACTCCAGTGTCACAAGCCTCCACAGAGAGCTCGTGGACAGCCTCCACGATAGAAGCAATGCAAGACTCCAATGTGCAGTCCTTGCAGGAACAAGACCATGAGGGTCTAGCAACCTCTCCTGACCAACCAGCGGCAGACGATGCAAGTCTGCCATGCTCACGTGAACAGCAAGAGGGCTATAACAGCCTACCATGCTCCACTACACAGCAGCATGACCATGACGGTCTCTCATGCTACAATGAAGGGCACAGCGCTGAAGACTGTTCAAGCCCAACTGAAGACAAGCCAAAGGAATCGCCTCGTCCAAGCCCGAAGAAAAAAGGTTTATGCGCTGACCTTCAGGATCATTATAGCCGAACAGAGATTAATAATGCTGCACGGCCACAGAAGGATGCTGAGGATTTGCTAAAGAAATTTATTGAATGTTTAACTTGCAAGGAGCAGACTGAGAATTGCCAGTGTTTTAGTACGGATCGAAAAAATGGACAAGACATTGATCCTCAGGTAATGGAAATAACACAACCTGAATCATATCTACAGCAGGGACAAATGTCTCCCTTCAACACAACGCCGCAAAATCCCAACTTCGGAGACCAGCAGTTAGTCAGTAATGACTCTTCAAACCTTGAGGGGAACATTAATTGCATTGAACCTATACACACTCCACTGATTATTGAGCAGAACATTGGAGCAAGAATCCTGAGGACACCAACATCGAGTAGCCAGATAACGAATTTAAAACCCACAGCAGTTTCAAGTGAACCAAGTGTGCTTTCCACTAATGGTGAAGATGCAGATAAGGTCGACCCGATTATCCATTGTACCACACTAACCCCAGTGATTAAGCAGTTATGTATGGGGAGTATAATGTGGGCAATTGAGAACATTAAAAGAGAGACTGTGACCATGCCATTCCCAGCAAAATCAGACCCAGAGACCATGAAGGCATGTACATTAGACAAAGATACATATGAGGTACCTGAGAAGAAAAGTGAAACGGAATGTTCTTTGGAAAATAGTACAATGTCGATAGAAACATTGGATCCTATATTCGAGACCATACATATGGGAGAATTTGGGGGTAATAAACAAGGTTCTACAATGTCTGGGGGAAGATTTAAAATTCCAAAGAAGAAAAGCCCAAATGAAGGACAACGGCAAGACAATGACAGTCCACCGACATGGTGTGCACCACCAGATGAAAACTCTGACAATTTACCCAACCCTAGTGAACAGCAAGCTGCTAATGAGGATCTATCCACGGGATGTGAGATGAGTGACGACAGCATCCCACTCCCCATGCAAAAGGTGCAAGGTGACAGACCTCGCCTAGTGCGTACCGAGGCACTCAACGATCACGGTGGGACCACTGACGACTGCGGTGGCGGCGCACCGCTTCCACCCTCGATGGCTCGACCCTCTCCACTGGTTGGTGCATTCCTGCATGTTCCGACTCCAGAAGTGCAGCTTCAGGGAATCTCGGCTGCCTCCAGTGAACCTGTTGGGACTCCGGACGGGGGGCATCGACGGAAGGCAGACCGGACTCCAGATGGGGAGCAGCCAAGCGCCGACTCTGATTTGCGCACGCCAGACCTTGCTCCGGACGGGCGGTGTCGCGGCCTCGGTGATGGCACGCTCAGGGTGACGGCGGATGCCACGGCGACAGGGAATGGATCGCGTGGCAGTCCCACTGGGTCGGCAGTGGCAACCAGCACCGGCGGTCCAAGATGGACACACCAATTCGCGCCATCGCCAGACGTTGATGCGAGCAACAATTCTCTCTCCAAGGCGACATGCTTCGACGTTTCTCTGCGGAGTCGCCCTTCCGGCACAGCAGGTGGCCGGAACCAGCGTGCACAGTCTCGGCCAACTTCCACATCTGGCACAGTCATCGCCTTGCATGATATTAGTGA
Organism: Scyliorhinus torazame; assembly: GCF_047496885.1. NCBI lineage: Eukaryota > Metazoa > Chordata > Chondrichthyes > Carcharhiniformes > Scyliorhinidae > Scyliorhinus > Scyliorhinus torazame. The sequence goes on along the minus strand of NC_092717.1, from coordinate 40,967,632 downwards.
TGGTGCTACTTCGATGGCAACGACCCATCGGCTACAAGATGCCGTCCACCACAAACATAAAAAGAAAAAGACTCCACCTTGTTCCTGGCATGCAGGGCGGATGGATTGGAGCGTAGGCGCAATCAGCGAGCTTTGCGCCGCCTTCCACGCTCGCAACTGAACCGTACGCACACGCCGGATCCTCCACTGGTTCCCAAGGATGACTTTGTGGAGATGCCACGGATCATGCCCCTTCCATCGCCACCAGAACCAAACCACAGCCAAGGCACCACTAACAAAGATGTTGAATGTTATATTTGCACGAATGAAAAAACCAAGCACTGCACGAAGTACAACAAATGGTAAAGTAGAGACTTCGGCAACAGCATCACCTCCAACAGTCCAAGGTGAACCAGTGTGACCCCAAATCTCCACAGCTGAACCGGCTTGAGGACCAGCCCATTCTTGAGGCGGTCACCCATTAGACTGGACTTATAACGCTGTTCATACGTTCAAAAAGTCAAACACTTCTGTATTATAACCTGTTGTTGTTTATTGTTCCAGATATCGTCTGACCAGACCAATGTTCAAGTTTTTTTTTTCTCTCGCATCCAAGTTTTGTTATGGTACAACCTTGTTAGTGTGACGCACCCGACATCGCCCCATGTAAATAGTTACGTCATATACACACGCTGTACACAACACACACACACACTCTTAGGTGCACTCACGACACAATTATATTTATAACCACCGTAGGCACATATCTTTGTAAAAAGGGGGGATGTCATGATATTCAAACACACACATCATGATAGACACACCAACAGACAAATCAGAACACACAACACCACAACCAATGACAGAAAGATATAAAAGCACAGACACGACCCCCGGTGGTCAGTATTAGCTGCAGAGGAGGACCAGGACACATCTGCCACCAAACACACTCAGGGAGACAGCACGTGCAGAGTATCCAGAACGAACTGTATTATAAGAGTTAAAATAAAATAGAGTTGTACCACATACAACTGTGTTGGCTCATCTGTGCACCAGAGCACCCAACACCACAACCACTACCCAGGACACCACTACCCAGGACACCACTACCCAGGACACCACTACCCAGGACACCACTACCAAGGACACCCCTACCCGGGACAGCACTACCCAGGAAGACGAAATACCGGACAGTGACTCAGAGTGGATGGGTGGAGACGAACCCCCACCCCAAAGTGCCATGGACTCAGAGTGGGACGAAGAGCACGACACAACGCCACTGCTGTCACCAACATCCTCCACCATTGCAGAAACACTCACCACGTTTGGGCACTTTAGTGATGAGGCGTCTGGTACACTCACTGGTGCGCACAACACAGCCGTCCCGGTACAGCAGGTGGAGGTAGGAGCAGCAGAGGGGCGGGGCGGTCGGAGGGCAGCCCAGCCCAAGCGAACATCTGCCGCCCAGATGGATCCCGGGTTTCTGCAGTTACCACACCCACACATAGATCCGATGCAACCACCGACCCGGAGACAAGCGAAGAGGGTGATGGGCGGCTTGCGGCGGCTGCGGTCGCAGGTGGAGGAGTCCACCCGCGTCCAGGAGCTGGGAGTGGTCATGCGTGCCACCCAGGCCGACACCGCACGGGTGGCGTCCGCGGTGGAGGCAATGGGTGCGACGGTATCAGACATGGGGAACGGTTTGCGAGGCCTGGGGCCTTCCGTGCAGGCGGCGTCTGTGGCCCAGGAAATGGCTGCCCTCTCACAGGAGGCCATGAGCCAGTGCCAGCGCCAGATGGCAGAGGCGCTCAACGCCATAGCCCAGTCTCAGCAGGCCATGGCCCAGTCTCTGCAGGCCATGGCCCAGTCTCAGCAGGCCATGGCCCATTCTCTGCAGGCCATCGCTGAGGGCATCGGCGCCAGTGGCCATGTGCGAGCCGGCGTCGCACTGTCACAGACAGGGTTTGCCAACCCCCTGGGCTCCATGGCTGCAAACCTGCAGACCCCTGTCGATACCAGCACGGGCCTCCAGGACTGGCAGCGCCAGATGTCGGGGGGGCGTCGGATGGCCAGTCCGTTCGCATCCCCCACCCATGTAGAGGCCTGGGGGCCATCGGGCACCCCGAGGGAGGAGGAGGTGGTGTGGTCCGTCCCGGCTCCCTCTGTAGGGGAGGTCCCGGTACACCGCGACACCTCGGACTCCCCCTCCTTCCGTCCCAGGTGCATCGGGTGGGCAAAGGGCAGGACAGGCTGGCAGCTCGCCATCCCAGTCGCCCGGGCCGCAGCCTGGCCCATCTAGGCCAGGACACCCCAGGAATCCGCCGCCAAAGGGATCCAGTGTCAGAGGGCAGGAATCACAGGAGTCCACCTCCAGTTTTGCTGTACCGTCTGGGGAACCACGTAGACGTAGTCAAAGGGCCCGTAAGGCCAAACAATTAGACACTGAGTAAGTTGGCACGGGTGGAGGGCACAGATGAGTTTTAGGGGCTAGGGCACGTGCATGAACTCCTTTGGTTATTAAAGTCAATGTTACACCTACCGAAGCTGCCTTTGTGCTCTGTCCAAAGTGTGCGGGGGTGTCATGTACGTTGAGCGCAAGTGTGTGTGTGAGGGGTGGTCTTACCTCAGCCCCAGGTGAGTCTGCCCCCTTCCCCCTGGGCCGCCATCAACATCCCCCGGGCAGAGGACGGGACCGTGCGCTGCAGTGTCACAGCCGCATGCAGGGATGGTCCGGGTGGATGGTGGTACTGTGGCCATGGGTCAGACACAGTCCAACGATGTAGAGCCAGGAGCTCATCGCAGGGCGGGTTGTCATCATCCTCCATGGCCTGCGATAGACACGCGTCCACCCGCAACTGTGTGAGCCCGGCCCGTTGTGCCGCAGGTGGATCGGCAATGGGGGGCGGGTGTTGTGTATGCGGGTGGTGTGGGTGGGGTTGGGGAGGGGGGTGAGGGTGCTGGGTGGGTGGATGGGTGGGGGGTGTGGGTGGTCGGCTGTTGCCATGGTGTGCGGTCTGTGGCCATACTACCCGATACCCACGCCCATCTAGTCAGTGAAGCGGGCGTCTATCAGTCTGTCCCGTGCCCGCTGGGCCAGCCGGTAACGGTGGACAGCCACCCGCCTGTGTCTACCCCGTCTGCCCTGACCATTGCCCCCATCCCCCTCATCTGGGGAGGACTGGGCCTCTTCCTGCTGCTCCTCCACTCCGCCCTCCTCTGCCTGCGGCACATCGCCCCTCTGCTGGGCTATGTTGTGCAGGACGCAGCACACCACAATGATGCGGCCGACCCTATCTGACCGATACTGGAGGGCGCCCCCAGAGAGGTCCAGGCACCTGAAACGCATCTTCAGCACGCCAAAGCACCTCTCGATCACTCCCCTTGTCGCTACATGGGCGTCATTGTAGCGGTTCTCCGCCTCATTGCGTGGCCTCCGTATAGGCGTCATCAGCCACGATCGCAATGGGTAGCCCCTGTCGCCCAGCAACCAGCCCCTCAGCAGGGGATGGCGTCCCTCGTACATGCCGGGGGTGGATGACCGCGACAACACGAATGTGTCGTGTACACTGCCTGGGTGACGGGCGCAGACGTGCAGGATCATCACGCGGTGGTCGCAGACCACCTGTACGTTCATCGAATAGGTCCCCTTCCTATGAGTGAACACAGCCCTGTTATCTGCAGGTGGCCGCACGGCGACGTGCATCCCATCGATCGCGCCCTGGACCATGGGGAACCCGGGCACGGCAGAGAAGCCCACGGCCCGGGCATCTTGGCTGGCCCGGTCCACGGGGAAGCGGATGTAGCGGTGCGCCATGGCATATAGGGCATCTGTCACTGCCCGGACGCACCGGTGCACCGATGTCTGCGATATGCCGGACAGGTCCCCACTCGGTGCCTGGAATGACCCCGTTGCATCAAGTTCAGGGCCACCGTAACCTTGACGGACACGGGGAGAGGGTGTCCCCCGCCAGTGCCGCGCAGTGACAGGTGTGTCAGCAGGTGGCAGATGTGTGCCACGGTTTCCCGCCTCATCCGGAGTCTCCTCCTGCATTCCCGGTCCGTGAGGTCCTGGTATGACTGCCGGGGCCGGTACACACGGGGCGCCCTCGGGTGCCTCCGTTGCCGTGGGGCCGCGACGTCCTCCTCCCCCTCCTCGTCGTGTCGTTCAGGTGTCCCTCCAGCCTGGGCGGCTGCCTCCTGCCCCTCTGCGGCAGCCTGCGCCGCCTCTCTGGCACGCTCCTCCTCCTCCTCCTCATCCAGGGCAACATAGACATGAGCGGCTGCCACCACGGCGGCCAACATCGCTGGATGATCGGAAAACATGACGGCCTGGTGGGGGGGAGGGGAACGACGACATGTTATCATTGCCCATATCCCCTCCTCCCCCCAGCCAGGTGGCATGGACCGCATGGGTCCAACTGTTGGAGGCTGGCACCTGGCCAGGTGGACCAACTCACTTGCCCTCCCATCCCCCTCCTCGGCACGGACCCCCCCCAACCTCCACCCCAGCACGGACCCCCCCCCCCCCAACCTCCACCCCAGCACGGACCCGCCCCAACCTCCACACCGGCACGGACCCTCCCCCCAACCTCCACCCCAGCACGGACCCCCCCCCCAAACCTCCACCCCGGCAGGGACCCCCCCCAACCTCACCCCGGCACGGACCCCCCCCCCAACCTCCACCCCAGCACGGACCCCCCCCCCAACCTCCACCCCGGCACGGCACCGACCCCCCCCAACCTCCACCCCGGCACGGCACGGACCCCCCCCAACCTCCACCCCGGCACGGACCCCCCATCCACCTCCCCGGCACGGACCCCCTCCCGGCACTCCCCCGGAGCCCAGCCTACTCTAACCAACCCCCCCCCGCCCCCCGCCGCACACACACACACACAACCCGAGACACACCTCTCCTCACGCATTCAGACTGCGGCCACGCCATTGCCTGCCCAGAGCCAACCCCCCAGGCCGTCACTCACCTCCTCGCTGGTCGGCGTGAACCTGGAGCACCGGGTCACGCCGATGAAAAGGAGGTTTAATTTACGTCGACGTGAGCGGTCATCACGTCGACGGGACTTCGGCCCATCTGGAAGGGAGAATATCGGCAGGCCGAAAATTGGCTGCCTTGCGCAGACCCGTGACATTCTCCGCAGCAGCGGCGACATTAACGCCCCGCCGACTTTTCTCCCTTCGGAGACTTCGGCAACCGGCGGGGGCGGGATTCACGGCGGCCAACGGCCATTCTCCAACCCTCTGACGCCCACTGTCTTTTGTCAAATATCCTGTATTATTTCATTCATCATTCTCTCAATATTGTCCTCAGGCCACACTTGACTTGATTACCGACAAAGTATATGGCAGGGGTATGTCCAAGAATAACAATTGATTGGATGACTCACCTGTTAACTTGATGTAACTTCTACTTTGAAGAGCTGCTGGAATAGATTTATTTTCCTCTGACAACCAACCATGTTTATTTTAATTCTTTGACAGGGCTCTGGGTCTCACTGGTTAAGCCAGCATGTATTTCCCATCCCGTATTGACCTTGAGAGGGTGGTCATGAACCGCCTTCTTGAACTGCTGCAGCCTGTGTGGCGTCAAAACTGGTACTAAATACCCCCCTCATTTCTGGTCAAACTCCAATACACTAGGAAATGCTGTGGGCATGATTTACAATTCAAATAAGATTGCTTTTTACTGCCCTTTTTCCTGACAGACATTGGTGGTTCAAGACTAATTAACAAAATGATAAAAAACCCTTTCTAACAGCACTGTAGGTGTACATACACAACTAGAACCGTGGAGGTCTAAGGAGGAGACTCAACATCACCGTTAGGGCAATTAGGGATGGGCAATGATGATGTCCTTGCCGTTGCCATCTTGTTGGGATGGTATGGTGGCATAGTGGTTAGCACTTCTACCTCACAAGGCCAGGAACCTGGGTTCAATTCCGGCCTCGGGTGACTGACTGTGGGGAGTCTGCAGGTTCTCCCCGTGTCTGCGTGGGTTTCCCCCGGGTGTTCCAGTTCCCGCCCACTGTCCAAAAATGTGCAGGTTAGGTTACGGGGGATAGGAATGGTTGGGCGGGGGAGTGGGCCGAGGTAGGATGCTCTTTCGGAGGATCGTTGCAGACTCGATGGGTCGGATTACCTCCTTCTGCACTGTAGGATTCCATGATACTATATAGTGACTTCAGGATGTCCCAAACTGTTTGACAGCCAATGTAGTACTTTTAAATTGTAGTCCCTGTGGAAATGCAGGAAAGGTGACAGCCAATTTGTGCGCAGCAAGCTCCCAAGATTTCCTGTCATAACTTTGATAGCAGGTGAGTGGAAATCTTGGAAATATGGCTGCTCTTCAGGAATTCCACTGACGTTGCTTCAGGAAACCGAAAGGTTGTCCACAGAAAGGGTACCCCTTTGCTTTCGATCCATGATTGATTGACACCCCTCTGACTTGAGAAACTCTGGGTGGGATCCTCCGGTTTCCCCAGCCACGTGTTTCACTGATGCGGCCCTTGTGCTGGCGGCAGAATCCTCTCCGCCCGCTGCTTGTCAATGACATTTCCATTGAAACCACCCCACGCTGCTGGGAAACCCGGCCAGCGGGAAAAGAGAATCCCGACCACCGGAGAATTCCAGCTTCTATCGAGCAAGTGTATTAGAACATTAAGTACTGTAGCTATGTTGTAATTCAGTAAAGTAACAACAGTTTTGCTAACATTACAACAATTTGATTATAAGTTAAAAAGAAGGTTCATTGTTGCCAATTCATAAATCCTACTGGATCAATACATTTCTTCTCAAAATGCTGTGAAATCATAATGTTTGAAACTATTTACTTTTCAGTTGGAATTACACTGCCACTTTGGGAAAGCTGAAGCAGCATGGGGCTTCCTGCCTGAGGCGAAAAGGTATTGCATTTGTTAATCAAAATGGCACAAAGCCCATTGCCATCAAGTCACCACTGAACAGAAATAAGCACTGGCCTGTTTTACAGCTGTTGTGCTGCCTGAACGTTAGAAATAAACATCTGGGGCAGGATTCTCCCCTACCCGGCGGGGCGGGGTGTCCCGGCGGGATGGAGTGGCGGGAGCCACTCTGGCGTCAGGCCGCCCCAAAGGTGTGGATTCCTCCGCACCTTTAGGGGCCAAACACTCACCTTTAGGGGCTAGGCCCGCGCCGGAGTGGTTGCCGTCCCGCCGGCTGGCGTGGAAGGCCTTTGGCGCCACTCCAGCCGGGGCCGAAGGCTCTCCGTCGGCCGGCGGAAGTCCGCGCATGCACGGGAGCGTCAGCGCCTGCTGACGCCAACCCCGCACATGCGCAGGGGGGCGGTCTCTTAAGCATCGGCCATCGCGGAGGATGATGTCCGACACAGAGGGGAAAGAGTGCCCCCACGCACAGGCCCACCCGTGGATCGGTGGACCCCGTTCGCGGGCCAGGCCACCGTGGGGCACCCCCCAGGGCCAGATCACCCGCGCCCCCCAGGACCCCGGAGCCCACTCGCGCCGCCTGGCCCCGCCGGGAAGAGGGGTGGTTCGATTCCCGCTGGCGGGACCAGCATTACAGCAGCGAGACTTCGGCCCATCACGGGCCGGAGAATCGCCGGGGGGGGGGCCCGCCGACCTGCGCGGCACGATTCCCGCCCCCGCCGAATCTCCGGTGCCGGAGAATTCGGCGGCCGGCGGGTCGGGATTCACGTCGCCCCCCGGCGATTCCCCGACCCGGCGGGGGGGGTCAGAGAATCCCGCCCCGTATGTTTTTTTATCTGTTCACAGGATGTGGGTATCGTTGGCATTATTATTAAAAGGTGATCACACTGGGTGTTGGGGGAATTAAAAGACTCTGGGCTGGATTCTCTGATTTTGAGGCGAAGTCCGGAAGAAGTGTCTAGTTTTACAATGAAAATGTCGGCACCGCCCCCGCAACAATGCTCCACCTGGTGGGGGGCTAGCAGCTGTGCCATTTAAATCCCCCAGCTTTACCTGCAGATACGGATGGGGAATTACCGTGTCCATGGCCGCGCATGCGCACGGCGGCCGAGGCGTACAACATGACGCCGGCCGCACGCCGTTCCGGCCTGCCAGATAGTGCCCTCCTGTAACCCCCCTCGCCACCCCCTGACCACCCCCCACCAGTCCCCCCAGCTCCCGCCAAAGCCCCCCAGGCCAGCTGAAGGGCTCCCCCACACCGACTGTGGCAGCGATGGATACAGCCCACAGCTGCCATGCGAGGTCCCCGAAAACTATGAGCACGTGCGACCGACGCCGTCGGGAAGTCGGCATATCGAGGGCGGAGCATCGGGAGAGGTCCTCAGGTGACGTCCTGAGGTCATCCCAACGGCGTGCGGCGTACTCAGTGATTACGCCGTTTTTGAGGGGGCGGAGCATCAGAAAAACAACACCATCCCCGATTTCGGTGTAGAAATGGATCATCCAGCCAATCAGCGAACACGATTTTGCCGTTGGCAATCGGAGAATCCCACCCTCTGTGTCTTTGCAGGCTTGGAAATAAATTTGTCTTAAGGTACAGGCTTCAGACTCATTTCTCCCTCAACATACGACTAAGAAATTTAACAAATTTGACCCAGTGACAGTGAAGGAATGCCGATATAGTTCCATGTCAGGATAGTGTGGGACTTGGAGAAGAACTTGCAGGTGACCATGTTCCCAAATAACTACTTTCCTTGTCCTTTTAGGTGGCAGAGTTTGTGGGTTTGGAAGGTGTTATCACAGGTAGCTTGGGGAGTTGCTGCAATGCATCTGGTAGCTGGTACGCACTGCTGTTACTGTGTGCTGGTGGTGGAGGGGGTGAATATTTAAGGTGCTCGGTGGGGTGCTAATCAAATGGGCTGCTTTATCCTGGATGGTGTCAAGATTCTTGGATATTGGTGGAACTTCACTCATCCAGGCAAGTGGGTTTGACCTCAAATTTTGCTTTTGCTACTTTATTGAAATATAACATTTGAACATAGGTAAATAGAAGTTACCCAGAGGTAAATACAAACCGTGTAGCACCAGCTGAGAGTGGAGTCTCAAATGTTGTACACTGCCAGTCATTCTTTGTGCTGTTGCACAGAGGAGAGTCAAGAGAAAGTGTGCAGGTAAAGAAGAATGAGATGCAGAAAGGGGCAAGGAAATATGGAGGAAGCAGGTGGAGCTGGGATAGAGTTGTGAGGGGAAAGACAAGAATTAGTCGTTGAAAAGTGATGGGAAATTGGCAGGGAGGAGGAGTAACAATAGGGAAAAGATGACAGAGAAACGGCGAGCAATATTAAAGCTGCCTGTTTCTTGCCTTAAAGCTCAGCAACCAACAGATAAATCTGGCAGAAACTTTTATGCACTCATTTGACAACCTAAATCAACGTTCATGGCGCGTTTAAATGGGCACACAACATCCCCACCCAAAACTGATTGAAGGCTGTTTAAATATTTAGTGGAAAACTTATATTCATTGGTCAAGGAGAAATGTTTGGAGCATTAATGGTGTGCGTTAGTTTGAGTTTCTCAAAGTGCTATGCGGTTTATGAAAACTTTAGGAACCACTATGATGAGCCAGGAAGAACTAGAGCAGTTTTTTCAGCACCACAATATCTTTGTTTCAATGCTAGCCAATTCTTGCTCTCAAGGTGCATTTATAACTTAGAGGCAAAGACCTTTTTCGACTGTACAAAGCCTTTAACTGTCAACAGTGAAGGCTTGTTATAGATATTCTCTTCAAATCAAAGAATCCCTCCAGTGCAGAATAAGGCCGTTCGGTCCATCGAGTCTGCACCGACCCTTTGAAAGAACACCACACCTAGACCCAACCTCCTGCCCCATCCCCGATACACCACCTAACCGTTGGACACTAAGAAGCAAGGTAGCATAGTGGCTAGCACTGTGGCTTCACAGCACTTTGTGTAGCAGCAATGCTAACCACTGTGCCACCGTGCTGGTGGTACCATGGGTGCCACCATGTGCAGGTTAGGTCACGGAGATAGAGCGGGGTGGGCTGTGGAATGGACCTGGGTACAGTGGTCTTCTGGAGGGTCAGTGCAGACTAGATGGGCCGAATGGTCTCCTTCGGCACTGCAGGGATTCGATGATCTTCTATAAATTGATTAAGATCAATGACAAGAACCTGAAAAATATGCACCTTTTTCCATATCTTAGGAGCATCCTCTCGACAAAGGGAGACATAGACAATGAAATTCATCATCATCTCCAATGTGCGTGCTCAGCCATCAGCCAACTGAGGGAAGAAGTATGTGAGGATAAAGACCTCTAACCTAAGACTCAAGGTTATAGTTTACTGGGCAGCAGCAATCTGCACTCTCCAATATGCTTGGACAACAAACAGTAGGCACTTTAAAGCATTGGAGATTTACCACCACCGATGTGCTGACAACATCCACTTATATAGTAGCATGAAAGGCAGTCCAACAGCAGCAACTCCACGGCCAACATTGAGGCATTAACAACTCAAAACCAGCTCCGCTGGGCAGGGCATGCAGATTCTCCAAACAACTGCTCAACCCAGAAACGACTCCCAAAAGGAGACTCCCAAGAGGACAATGCTTCATAAAGAATTAAGTATGGATCAAATGTAGTCACTGTTAAAATGTAAGAAGTGTTACTGACAATTTGAGCACAAGGTTTCATAAACATCACTGAGATAAATGACCATGTTAACCCCTGATTTTAGTGATGTTGGTTGCAGGCTAGAAATGGTAGAGGACGTCTGAGGTACTCCCCCCTGGTCTTCAAATAGCATATGGGATCTTCCAAATCTTGAAGAGGTTAACATCTTATCAGAAAGTCTGCACCTCTGTGTTGCACTCACTCAGTAGCCTCACTGAAATGTCAGCGCAGATTAAGTGCTTAAATACTTGGAGTGGAGTGTGGTAGTCACCAACTGATGTATATACTAGGTGATTTGTAGTAAGGCCCTGTACTACAGATACGGGGGTAGTTCCCTGCCAGCTGGCTCCGCCCAGTAGGTGGAGTATAAATATGTGTGCTCCCCATATAGCAGCCATTTCGCCAGCTTCTGTAAGAGGCCACACATCTTAGCGTAATAAAGCCTCAGTTGTATTTAACTCTCGTCTTTGGGTAATTGATCATGCAGCAAGGAGCTTGACCCCAGAACCTTCAGACCCAAAGTGAAAATGCTATCACTGAGCCAAGGCTATGCGATTAGAAAACCCCTTGAAGGTGTTGGATCAGATGAGTAAATATATTGCAATTGCCTGACAAGTTAACCAACCATTCTGGTTTTAACAGCCAGCACATGCAGTTCTCAAGCTGAATGGATCTTGCCAAGGTACACAAAGCAAGAGCACAATCATTGAGTATTGAAATTGACAGGCGACAAAGTATTTAAATAGCGACACTGTACAGCTACAGCCATGTGGAAGCCTATTGACTTACCTTGCGCTTTACTCAAAATTTGGATCTGCCTCTGCCTCTGCCTTTGCTGCAGGCACAAGCTGACATCTGGAGAGGAACAGGATGAGCAACACCAGCAGCAGGAATATCAAACAGCTGCCTTCTCTACAGGCACACACTACTCAACAGGACAGAGGGGAAGGACACAGAGCACCATGAGAGAATCAACGGACACTGCCAAGGTACAGGGACTGAAAGGCGGTGTGGCCATGGAAGAGGAAGGGGATGAGTGTGGGCATGAAAGGGGGGGATTGAGGGGGAGCCATGAACGAGAGGGGGACATGGACCAGGGCATGAAGGGAGGACATGAAGGGGTGGCATTTGGCCACACTCCAGGGGGGTACTGCTGCTGATAATTGCGGAGGGATAGGGCTTGCTGCTGGTTCGAAGGGAGTGGGGCCTGAAGGGAGAGCCTTTAGGGGGGGTGGGCCCAATGCCAGCGCTCCTTGGGTTGGGGATGGGGGGCCTGCATTCTCACTTTGAGATCGGGGTGCCCTTTTTTCTGGGCTTCCTGGCGTCTTTGGTGCCCACACATCACTTTCCTGGCGGGTATTACCCCAAGCACCAAAACAATGACTAGATTTGAGAGAACAATTTGGGAGACTCGCAATGGGTTTTGCGATCGGCGTGAAAATCATTTTTGGGCTGGCGCCCGATTCAGCAGGCCATCAGGATTCCCTCCACTGCCGGGGCAGCCCCGGAGAATCCCAGCCGCTTCCTTCCCAGCAGTTCCCAGCTGTCTTCGTCAGAAGGTGAGGGAACCAACACGAAGGAAAAACATCCTTGACCTCATCATCCCCAATCTATCCATCGCAGATGCTTCTGTCCATGGTATTATGTAGGACTGACCCCAGCACAGTCTTTATGGAGACAACGTCCCCTCTTCACTTTGAGGATACCCTCCATTATGTTGTATGGCACTACCACCATGCTAAACAGGATAGATTTCATTCAGAACTGGGCATCCACGAGGCATTCTGGACCATCAGCAGCAGCAGAATGTGTATACGACTGCAAGCTGTAACCACGTGGGTATGGCACGGTGGCACAGTGGTTAGCACTGTTTCCTCACAGTGTCAGGAACCCAGGTTCAATTCTGGCCTTGGGGGTCTGTCTGTGTGGAGTTTGCATGTTCTAGCCGTGTCTGCGTGATTTTCCTCCGGGTGCTCCGGTTTCCTTCCACAGTCCAAAGGTGTGCAGGCTAGATGGATTGGCCCTGATCAATGCGCAGGGTTACGGGGATAGGGCGGGGCATGGACCTCGGTTGAGTGCTCTTTCGGCGGGTCGGTGCAGACTTGATGGGCTGAATGGCCTCCTCCTGCACTGGAGGGATTCTATTCCCACATTACCATCAAGCTGGAGGATTAACCTTGGTTCAATAGTGCAGGAGGGCAGATCCTTGACACCACACTTCAGCTGCTGACAACCTGTGTAACCTCTCACCATGAGTGAGGCAGGCTGGCTTGCTCCTTTTGTACTCAGGGAAGAGGATTTCTCTCCCGGCAATAGTTGCCAAGAGCATTATTCCCAGCCATCAGTCAATAATGGCGGGTGGGGGTGGGGGGTAGCGGGTACATGGGGTTGCAGGGGGGCAGCCTCCCACTTTTGACCTCTATCCTGAAACAGTTTCCTTCTGTCCAGTGCATGATTTTGAGCTTCTATTGTCACCGTTGCTGGAGCTGCTTCAAACAGGAATATTTCAGTGGCAGATTTGGCTCGTGATCCAGCCCGCTCTCCCTGTTGATCCGAGAATCTGGAAGCATATGCTAATGCTGTGGGTCAGTCGAAGATCCATGGCAAAGCCTGTTGGGGATTTTCCTGGGTTCCTGACCCACTAATGATCCCGTATTGGCAGGAACTAGGATGAGAATGTTACATTCGATAAAGCAGCTTCCAACAGAACTTACTTTTACTGGAAAATAATTCCGCAGGCTATTTTTCTTTGATCACTTTGCTTCAATAAGTAATTGTGACAAACAATTGCAATTTTTTTTAATGCATCCATGAATCCCAATGAGCTGGAACACAAGTTCATCAGCACAATCTTTCTTCCCCGCTTGGACTTTAATTAATCATGAGTTTAAACTAATGGTGAATGTAAATTAATCATATGCTTGGCAATTTAAATAGCCAGTGAGGCGTGCTATTTCCTTGAAATAATGAGCCTACGTATTTCATGCGATGAACAATTATAGTTCCATTTCCAAATTTTGTTCATCTTTTCTTCCATCTAATTAGTTGAAAACTAGGGCAGCATGGTAGCATTGTGGTTAGCACAATTGCTTCACAGCTCCAGGGTCCTAGGTTCGATTCCGGCTTGGGTCACTGTCTGTGCGGAGTCTGCACCTCCTCCCCGTGTGTGCGTGGGTTTCCTCCGGGTGCTCCGGTTTCCTCCCACAGTCCAAAGATGTGCAGGCTAGGTGGATTGGCCATGATAAATTGCCCTTCGTGTCCAAAATTGCCCTTAGTGTTGGGTGGGGTTACTGGGTTATGGGGATAGGGTGGAGGTGTTGACCTTGGATAGGGTGCTCTTTCCAAGAGCCGGTGCAGACTCGATGGGCCGAATGGCCTCCTTCTGCACTGTAAATTCTATGATAAAACACTGCTCCCTTGTTGAGGGATCCTAGGACTACTGAACTGGTAAACCATAAAAACCGACAGCAATCCTCTGGGGTTCCAGGTTCGAATCTCACCACGGGTAAATGGTTTCAATAAGAAAACTCATCCCGTGGGAGGCATGGGGGAGCTGAAAAGCATTTGCTGACCGGTCAGCTCAGATGATTAGAGTGTGGTGCTAATAACGCCATGGTCTCAGATTCAAGCCCGACCCTGATAACGGTGGTTTCCACTGCAGTTAAATTCACCAAATCCTTTTGTTCTTTCTTTAGTATAGTGGAAGCCTGATGGGGAAACCGGACAGGAACATGGGGCGGGATTCTCCGATCCTGGGGCTAAGTGTTGATGCCGTCATAAATGCCAGCATCATCTGGCCCCTAGGATCAGTGATCCTGCGCCACACAGGGGGCCAGCACGGCACTGGGGCGCTTCACGCTGCTCCAGCTGCCGATACGGGCGTCAGCAAGCTGGCGCCAGTTCTCGCAGGCGCGCCACAGCTGGTGCGCGATCGCTCATGCGCGTGGGCTGCCTTCTCCACGCCTGCCCCAATGCAACATGGCGGAGCCCTACAGGGGCCCGGCGCAGAGGAACATAGGCCCCCACCGGGATAAGCCCGCCCGCTGATCGGTAGGCCCCGGTCGCGGGCCAGGCCACCGTGGAGTCCCCCTCCCAGAGTCGGATCCCTCCTCCCTCCCACCAGGCCGCCCCCCGCAGCATGAACGCCAAAGGTCCCGCCGGGTAGGACCACACTAGAATGACGGCGGCGGGCTCGGCCAAACTCAGCGGGCACTTGGCCCATTGTGCGGGGAGAATCTCCCGGGGGGGGGGCTCGTTGAGTAGCCCCCGACTGGCGGCGCACCGACTGCGAGGGAGCCATCGGCGGACCGGCATCGGAACGGCGTCACGTGATTCGCACCCCCCCCCCCGGCGATTCTCCGACCCAGAGAATCCCGGCCATGGTCTACAATTATCACTTTGCAAACGTTTCCTAGGAGGCTTGGGTTTTTGCTGGAGCAGGGAAGATTGAGGTGCGACCTGATCAAGGCGTGCAAGGTTATGAGGGACATGGACAGGGTGGATAGGGAGCAGCTTTTCTCCTTAGTTGAAGAGTCAGTTATGAGGGGACACAGGTTCAAGGTCAGGAGGTTGAGGGGAGATTTGAGGAAAAGCTTTTTTACCCAGAGGGTGGTGATGGTCTGGAACTCACTGCTTGGATGGTGGTAGAGGCGGGTTGCCTCACATCCCTTAAAAAGTACCTGGATGAGCACTTGGCACGTCATAACAATCAAGGCTATGGACCAGGTGCTGGAAAATGGGATTAGACAGACAGGTCAGGTGTTTTTCATGTATAGGTGCAGACTCAATGGGCCGAAGGGCCTCTTCTGTGCTGTATTATCCTGCGAGTCTGTGTCATATAGTGCCTCGGAGTGACTCCCTCAGTGAGATCGAGCATATTTGTTTCCACTTTGTCGAAAAGGTCCTAACCCAATGATAATTCTTACCAAAATTAAGGGGCGTCATTCTCCGACCCCCCAGAGGGTGGGAGAATGGCCGTTGGCCGCCGTGAATCCCGCCCCCGCCGGTTGCCGAAGTCTCCGAAGGGAGAAAAGTCGGCGGGGCGTTAATGCCGCCGCTGCCGCGGAGAATGTCACGGGTGTGCGCAAGGCAGCCGATTTTCCGCCTGCCGATATTCTCCCTTCCGGATGGGCCGAAGTCCCGTCGACGTGATGACTGTTCACGTCGACGTAAATTAAACCTCCTTTTCATCGGCGTGACCCTGTGCTCCAGGCTCACGCCGACCAGCGTGGAGGTGAGTGACGGCCTGGGGGGTTGGCTCTGGGCAGGCGATGTCGTGGCCGCAGTCTGAATGCGTGAGGAGAGGTGTGTCTCGGGTTGTGTAGGGGTGGTTAGAGTAGGCTGGGCTCCGGGGGAGTGCCGGGAGGGGGTCCGTGTCGGGGAGGGGGATGGGGGGGGGTTCATGCCGGGGAGGGGGATGGGGGGGTCTGTGCCGGGAAGGGGGATGGGGGGGTCCGTGCCGGGAAGGGGGATGGGGGGGTCCGTGCCGGGGTGGAGGTTGGGGAGGGGTCCCTGCCGGGGTGGTTTGGGGGGGTCCCTGCCGGGGTGGAGGTTTGGGGGGGTCCGTGCCGGGGTGGAGGTTGGGGGGGGGTCCGTGCCGGGGTGGAGGTTGGGGGGGGGTCCGTGCCGGGGTGGAGGTTGGGGGGGGTCCGTGCCGGGGTGGAGGTTGGGGGGGGGGTCCGTGCCGGGGTGGAGGTTGGGGGGGGGTCAGTGCCGGGGTGGAGGTTGGGGGGGTTCTGTGCTGGGGTGGAGGTTGGGGAGGGGTCCCTGCCGGGGTGGAGGTTTGGGGGGGGTCCGTGCCGGGGTGGAGGTTGGGGGGGTGTCCGTGCCGGGGTGGAGGTTGGGGGGGGGTCCGTGCCGGGGTGGAGGTTGGGGGGGGGGGTCCGTGCCGGGGTGGAGGTAGGGGGGGGTCCGTGCCGGGGTGGAGGTTGGGGGGGTCCGTGCCGGGGTGGAGGTTGTGGGGGGGGTCCGTGCCGGGGTGGAGGTTGGGGGGGGTCCGTGCCGGGGTGGAGGTTGGGGGGGGCGGGTCCGTGCCGGGGTGGAGGTTGGGGGGAGGTCCGTGCCGGGGTGAAGGTTGGGGGGGGGTCCGTGCCGGGGTGGAGGTTGGAGGGTGTCCGTGCCAGGGTGGAGGTTGGGGGGGGGTCAGTGCCGGGGTGGAGGTTGGGGGGGGTCCGTGCCGGGGTGGAGGTTGGGGGGGGGTCCGTGCCGGGGTGGAGGTTGGGGGGGGGGGTCCGTGCCGCGGTAGAGGTTGGGGGAGGTCCGTGCCGGGGTGGAGGTTTGGGGGGGTCTGTGCTGGGGTGGAGGTTGGGGGGGGGTCCGTGCCGGGGTGGAAGTTGGGGGGGGTCCGTGCCGGGGAGGGGGATCCGTGCCGGGGTGGAGGTTGGGGGGGGGGGGGTCCATGCCGGGGTGGAGGTTGGGTGGGGGGGTCCGTGCCGGGGTGGAGGTTGTGGGCGGGGTCCGTGCCGGGGTGGAGGTTGGGGGGGGTCCGTGCCGGGGTGGATGTTGGGGGGGGTCCGTGCCGGGGTGGAGGTTGGGGGGGGGGTCCGTGCCGGGGAGGGGGATGCGAGGGCAAGTGAGTTGGTCCACCTGGCCAGGTGCCAGCCTCCAACAGTTGGACCCATGCGGTCCATGCCACCTGGCTGGGGGGAGGAGCGGATATGGGCAATGATGACATGTCGTCGTTCCCCTCCCCCCCCACCAGGCCGTCATGTTTTCCGATCATCCAGCGATGTTGGCCGCCGTGGCGGCAGCCGCTCATGTCTATGTTGCCCTGGATGAGGAGGAGGAGGAGGAGGAGCGTGCCAGAGAGGCGGCGCAGGCTGCCGCAGAGGGACAGGCGGCAGCCGCCCAGGCTGGAGGGACACCTGACCGACAGGACGAGGAGGGTGAGGAGGACGTCGCGGCCCCACGGCAACGGAGGCACCCGAGGGCGCCCCGTGTGTCCCGGCCCTGGCAGTCATGCCAGGACCTCACGGACCGGGAATGCAGGAGGAGACTCCGGATGAGGCGGGAAACCGTGGCACACATCTGCCACCTGCTGGCACACCTGTCACCGCGTGGCACTGGCGGGGGACACCCTCTCCCCGTGTCCGTCAAGGTTACGGTGGCCCTGAACTTTTATGCAACGGGGTCATTCCAGGCACCGAGTGGGGACCTGTCCGGCATATCGCAGACATCGGTGCATCCGTGCATCCGGGCAGTGACAGATGCCCTATATGCCATGGCGCACCGCTACATCCGCTTCCCCGTGGACCGGGCCAGCCAAGATGCCCGGGCCGTGGGATTCTCTGCCGTGGCCGGGTTCCCCATGGTCCAGGGCGCGATCGATGGGATGCACCTCGCCGTGCGGCCACCTGCAGATAACAGGGCCGTGTTCACCAATAGGAAGGGGACCTATTCGATGAACATACAGGTGGTCTGCGACCACCGCATGATGATCCTGCACGTCTGCGCCCGTTACCCAGGCAGTGTACACGACTCATACGTGTTGTCGCAGTCATCCATCCCCGGCATGTACGAGGGACGCCATCCCCGGCTGAGGGGCTGGTTGCTGGGCGACAGGGGCTACCCATTGCGATCGTGGCTGATGACGCCTATACAGAGGCCACGCAATGAGGCGGAGAACCGCTACAATGATGCCCATGTAGCGACAAGGGGAGTGATAGAGAGGTGTTTTGGCGTGCTGAAGATGCGTTTCAGGTGCCTGGACCTCTCTGGGGGCGCCCTCCAGTATCGGTCAGATAGGGTCGGCCGCATCATTGTGGTGTGCTGCGTCCTGCACAACATAGCCCAGCAGAGGGGCGATGTGCCGCAGGCAGAGCAGGGCGGAGTGGAGGAGCAGCAGGAAGAGGCGCAGTCCTCCCCAGATGAGGGGGATGGGGGTAATGGTCAGGGCAGACGGGGTAGACACAGGCGGGTGGCTGTCCACCATTACCGGCTGGCCCAGCGGGCACGGGACAGACTGATAGCCGCCCGCTTCACTGACTAGATGGGCGTGGGAATCGGGTAGTATGGCCACAGACCGCACACCATGGCAACAGCCGACCACCCACACCCCCCACCCATCCACCCACCCAGCACCCTCACCCCCTTCCCCAACCCCACCCACCCCACCCGCATGCACACTACCCCCCCCATTGCCGATCCACCTGCGGCACAACGGCCGGGCTCACACAGTTGCGGGTGGACACGTGTCTATTGCAGGCCATGGAGGATGATGACAACCCGCCCTGCGGTGAGCTCCTGGCTCTACATCGTTGGACTACGTCTGACCCATGGCCACAGTACCACCATCCACCCGGACCATCCCTGCATGCGGCTGTGACACTGCAGCGCACGGTCCCGTCCTCTGCCCGGGGGATGTTGATGGCGGCCCAGGGGGAAGGGGGCAGACTCACCTGGGGCTGAGGTAAGACCACCCCTCACACACACACTTGCGCTCAACGTACATGACACCCCCGCACGCTTTGGACAGAGCACAAAGGCAGCTTCTGTAGGTGTATCATTGACTTTAATAACCAAAGGAGTTCATGCACGTGCCCTAGCCCCTAAAACTCATCTGTGCCCTGCACCCGTGCCAACTTACTCAGTGTCTAATTGTTTGGCCTTACGGGCCCTTTGACTACGTCTACGTGGTTCCCCAGACGGTACAGCAGAACTGGAGGTGGACTCCTGTGATTCCTGCCCTCTGGCGGCCGTTTCCTGGGGCGTCCTGGCCTAGATGGGCCAGGCTGCGGCCCGGGCGACTGGGATGGCGAGCTGCCAGCCTGTCCTGCCCGTTGCCCACCCGATGCACCTGGGACGGAAGGGGGGGAGTCCGAGGTGTCGCGGTGTACCGGGACCTCCCTTACAGGGGGAGCCGGGACGGACCACACCACCTCCCCCTCCCTCGGGGTGCCCGATGGCCCCCAGGCCTCTACATGGGTGGGGGATGCGAACGGACTGGCCATCCGACGCCCCCCCCGACATCTGGCGCTGCCAGTCCTGGAGGCCCGTGCTGGTATCGACAGGGGTCTGCAGGTTTGCAGCCATGGAGCCCAGGGGGTTGGCAAACCCTGTCTGTGACAGTGCGACGCCGGCTCGCACATGACCACTGGCGCCGATGGCCTGCAAAGACTGGGCCATGGCCTGCAGAGACTGGGCTATGGCCTGCAGAGACTGGGCTATGGCGTTGAGCGCCTCTGCCACCTGGCGCTGGCACTGGCTCATGGCCTCCTGTGAGAGGGCAGCCATTTCCTGGGCCACAGACGCCGCCTGCACGGAAAGCCCCAGGCCTCGCAAACCGTTCCCCATGTCTGACACCGTCGCACCCATTGCCTCCACCGCGGATGCCACCCGTGCGGTGTCAGCTTGGGTGGCACGCATGACCGGCACCACTCCCAGCTCCTGGATGCGGGTGGACTCCTCCACCTGCGACTGCAGCCGCCGCAAGCCGCCCGTCACCCTCTTCGCTCGTCTCCGGGTCGGTGGTTGCATCGGATCTATGTATGGGTGTGGTAACTCCAGGAACCCGGGATCCATCTGGGCGGCAGATGTTCGCTTGGGCTGGGCTGCCCTCCGACCGCCCGGCCCCTCTGCTGCTCCTACCTCCACCTGCTGTACCGGGACGGCTGTGTTGTGCGCACCAGTGAGTGTACCAGACGCCTCATCACTAAAGTGGCCAACCGAGTTGAGTGTTTCTGCAATGTGGAGGGTATTGGTGACAGCAGTGGCGTTGTGTCGTGCTCTTCGTCCCACTCTGAGTCCATGGCACTTTGGGGTGGGGGTTCATCTCCACCCATCCACTCTGAGTCACTGTCCGGTATTTCGGCTTCCTGGGTAGTGGTGTCCTGGGTAGTGGTGTCCTGGGTAGTGGTGTCCTGTGTAGTGGTGTCCTGGCTCGGATGTGACGGGGGCCAGTGGCTGTCCCCCTCGTCGCTGGGTGGTCGCTCCCGCACGTGACGGGGGTGTCATCTCCCTGTTGCTCCAGGTCTCTCCGTCTCCGGTGGTGTGTGAGGGGCATCCTGCGGGCATCGCATGCTGGAGAGTCCGTGTCTCTCCGTCTCCCGTGGTGTGCGAGGGGCATCCTGCGGGCGTCGCATGCTGGAGGGTGCGGGTCTCTCCGTCTCCCGTGGTGTGCGAGGGGCATCCTGCGGGCGCCGCATGCTGGAGGGTCCGGGTCTCTCCGTCTCCCGTGGTCTCCGAGGGGCATCCTGCGGGCGTCGCATGCTGGAGGGTCCGGGTCTCTCCGTCTCCCGTGGCCTCCGAGGGGCATCCTGCGGGCGTCGCATGCTGGAGGGTCCGGGTTTCTCCGTCTCCCGTGGCCTCCGAGGGGCATCCTGCGGGCGTCGCATGCTGGATGGTCCGGGTCTCTCCGTCTCCCATGGCCTCCGAGGGGCATCCTGCGGGCGTCGCATGCTGGATGGTCCGGGTCTCTCCGTCTCCCATGGCCTCCGAGGGGCATCCTGCGGGCGGTCTGCATCTGCGGGGATGGGTGCCTGGACGTTTGGTCCTGCGATACACAATGAAGCATGCATGGTTAGACATCAGGCAGTGATCAGGTGATATGGGGGAGGGGGATATAGGGGAGGGGGGATATGGGGACGGGCTGTCGGTTGCTCACTTGCTACTACGCCCCCGACCTCTGCATCAGCAACCTCCCGGTTGTCAGGTCCGCCAGCCAGTTCCAGGACCCTTTCCTCGTGTTCGGTCAGTGGCCTCTCATCAGCGGGCCCTCCTCCAGTCCTCACATGCTCCCTATTGTTGTGTGCGCGCTTATCTTGTGGGGGGGGCGGTGGCAGGGGTAAAAGGCAGCACTGTTAGGCACGTATATGAATGCACGCCATCGGTTGCGCGTGCATTGCAGAGGTTAAGGTTAGGGCTGGATTCACTTGGGGATATGGGGGATATGGGGGAGGGGGGGATATGGGGGAGGGGTGGATATGGGGGAAGGGGGGATATGGGGGAGGGGGGATATGGGGAGGGGGGATATGGGGGATATGGCGGAAGGGGGATATGGGGAGGGGGGATATGGGGGAAGGGGGGAGGGGGATATGGGGAGGGGGGATATGGGCCAGGGGGGGATATGGGGGAGGGGGGATATGGGGGAAGGGGGATATGGGGGAGGGGGGATATGGGGGAGGGGGGATATGGGGGAGGGGGATATGGGGAAGGGGGGATATGGGGGAGGGGGGATATGGGTGAGGGGGGATATAGGGGATGGGGATATGGGGAAGGGGGGATATGGGGGAAGGGGGGATATGGGGAGGGGGGATATGGGGAGGGGGGATATGGGGGAAGGGGGAGGGGGAATATGGGGGAAGGGGGATATGGGGGGAGGGGGGATATGGGGGAGGGGGGATATGGGGGAAGGGGGGATATGGGGGAGGGGGGATATGGGGGAAGGGGGATATGGGGAGGGGGGATATCGGGTAAGGGGGATATGGGGGAGGGGGGATATGGGGGAAGGGGGGATATGGGGGAGGGGGGAGGGTGTATATGGGGGAGGGGATATGGGGGAAGGGGGGATATGGGGAGGGGGGATATGGGGGATTTGTGGGATGGGGGGGATATGGGGGAGGGGGAATATGGGGGAGGGGGGGATATGGGGAGGCTCACCCTGCCTGCTCTGACAAGGTCGTTCACCTTCTTGTGGCACTGGGTGCCTGTCCGTGGTGTCAGGGCCGCAGCGGTGACGGACTCTGCCACTTCCCACCACAGACGCCAGCTGTGGCGTGGGGCAACTCTGCGGCCGTGCCCGGGATACAGGACGTCCCTCCTCTGCTCCACCACGTCCAGGAGCGCCTCCACATCCCGTGACTCGAACCTCGGGGCTGAGCGACGGCCAGCCATCCAGTCGGGTGTTGCGGTCGGGTGTTGCGGTCGGGTGGCGGGGAGCAGCGCGGCCTTATGAGCCGTCACGCCATGCGGCGCGTATGACGCTGCATGGCGTGAACAACTGCGCAAGCGCGGATCCCGTTACGTCGCTGCTAGCCCATTTCGGGCCGGAGACTTTCGACCCATTTTTCCGACGTGACACAAGTCGGATTTGCGCCGTTTTTTGCGCCGATCAGCGGACTTTCCGCGATAACGGAGAATTTCACCCAAGAACTCAGGAGCGAAATTCTCCGACCCCCCGCCGGGTCGGAGAATCGCCGGGGGATGGCGTGAATCCCGCCCCCGCCGGTTGCCGAAGTCTCCAGCACCAGATATTCGGCGGGGGCGGGAATCGCGCCACGCCGGTTGGCGGGCCCCCCCACTCGATTCTCCGGCCCGAATGGGCCGAAGTCCCGCCGCTAAAATGCCTGTCCCGCCGGCGTAAATTAAATCACCTACCTTACCGGCGGGACAAGGCGGCGCGGGCAGGCTCCGGGGTCCTGGAGGGGGCGCGGGGCGATCTGGCCCTGGGGGGTGCCCCCACGGTGGCCTGGCCCGCGATCGGTGCCCACCGATCCGCTGGCGGGCCTGTGCCGTGGGGGCACTCTTTCCCTTCCGCCTCCGCCACGGTCTCCACCATGGCGGAGGCGGAAAAGACTCCCTCCACTGCGCATGCACGGGAAACTGTCAGCAGCCGCTGACGCTCCCGCGCATGCGCCGCCCGGAGATGTCATTTCCGCGCCAGCTGGCGGGGCACCAAAGGCCTTTTCCGCCAGCTGGCGGGGGGGAAATCCGTCCGGCGCCGACCTAGCCCCTCAATGTTGGGGCTCGGCCCTCAAAGATGCGGAGCATTCCGCACCTTTGGGGCGGCGCGATGCCCGTCTGATTTGCGCCGTTTTGGGCGCCAGTCGGCGGACATGGTGCCGTTTCCGGAGAATTTCGCCCCAGTTGTCTGAGCAAAGGCCAGGTATTGTCCAAATCTGTGGCACTGTATGTTGGAAATTGGTCTGCTATGCTGCTGATTAATAAGTTAAACTTATACTATTGGACCATGCTGTGTGAAAAATGGTTTCTTAAAGACCGTTTGTTTTTTTAAATGTTTGTTTTTTAAAATGCATGAACATGTCCACAGAATTATTGAGTTTTTGAACTATTATGGGCTTGATTTTCCTTTCAGATTCAAGAACCACCAAGTTTGGTTATTTTCCAATGTCACATTCCTGGAGCGAAATTCTCCATCCCGCCCCGTCACATTTCTGCCCCGACCCGCCGGCGGGATGCTCCGTAACACCGGCCGGTCAATGGGGTTTCCCATTGTGGGGCAGCCCCACACCTTCGGGAAACCCCCGGGCGCCGGCAAAACGGAGACTCCCACCGGCGGAGAATGACGCCCCTGACTTCTAAACAGGGTTTTGGTATCTGGGAGATGGGTGCAAGCTGGAGGAAGAAAGGCCTCTCCCAGAAGTGGGGCCCGAGGAGACAACGGAGGTGTGCAAATGGTGAGGTAGGCTGGTTAGAAGGTCCGCCTTGGCTCACTGGGATGTCGTCCCAGTCCTGCATAGGGCTGTTGGGACCTCTAGCCCTCAATCCTCAGTCCTAATATCCCCAGTGCCCCCTCCAACTCCTCTCATATCTCCCATACTCTCTCTATGCTCCCTAATCTGCCCTCCGTACCTCCTTATCCCGGCATCTCCCCTTTCCTCTCCTATTAGCCTCATGCATGCTCTAGGCGGGATTTTCCGACCCCTAGCCGGGTTGGAGAATCTTAGGGGGGCGGCACGAATCCCGTCCCGCCACTCCGACGCCGGCTGCTATGTTCTCCGGCGCCGGTTTTCGGGCGGGGGCGGGGTTTACGCCACGCTGGTCGCGGGCTGTTGGCAGCGGCCCCGCCAGCAATTCTCCGGGCCCCGATGGGCGGAGCAGCCGTCGTTTCCTGGCCAGTCCCGCCGGCGTGAAATGGACATGGTCCATCACTGCAGGACCTGGTTTGTAGGCCGGCTAGGTGAGTCCTCGGGAGGGCACGGGGGGATCCGGCCCCGGGGGAGGGGGCCCTCACGGTGGCCCCCACGGTGGCCTGGCCCGCGATCGGGGCCCACCGATCTGCGGGCGGGCCTGTGCCGTGGGGCACTCTTTCCTTCCGCGCCGGCCTCTGTAGGGCTCCGCCATGGCCGGCGCGGAGACGAACCCCCCTGCGCATGCGCAGGAACGTGCCAGTCGGTCTGTGCATGCACTCCAACGGGATTCTCTGTCTGTTCACTCCGGCGGGATTCTCTGTCTGTTCACTCCGGCGGGATTCTCTGTCTGTTCACTCCGGCGGGATTGTCACTCCGTTCACTCTGGCGGGATTCTCCACCCGTTCACCCTGGCGGGATTGTCCATTCTGGCTGCAGCAAATGGAGTTCTGGCTGAACGCCACATTCTCCCTTCTCGCTGGCAGCTGGTAGCAGGGCGAATTTGGAACGGAGAAATCCAGCCAATATTTGTAACAATGAGCAGGATTCTCCGTTTGAGAGACAATGGGTGGGATTCTCTGCTGCCCGACACCAAGGGCAAAATTCTCCCCCAACGGCGGGATGTCCGCCGACTGGCGCCAAAAATGGCGCCAATCAGACGGGCATCGCGCCGGCCCAAAGGTGCGGAATGCTCCGCATCTTTGGCGGCCTAGCCCCAACATTGAGGGGCTAGGCCGACGCCGGAGGGATTTCCGCCCCGCCAGCTGGCGCGGAAATGGCGTTTGTTTCCCCGCCAGCTGGCGCGGAAATGAGGCGCATGCGCGGGAGCGTATGCGGCCGCTGTCAGTTTCCCGGCGCATGCGCGGAAGTGTCAGCGGCCACTGTCAGTTTCCCGCGCATGCGCAGTGGGGAGAGTCTCTTCCGCCTCCGCCATGGTGGAGGCCATGGCGGAGGCGGAAGGGAAAGAGTGCCCCCACGGCACAGGCCCGCCCGCGGATCGGTGGGCCCCGATCGCGGGCCAGGCCACCGTGGGGGCACCCCCCGGGGTCAGATCACCCCGCGCCCCCCCCCCCCAGGACCCCGGAGCCCGCCCACGCCGCCTGGTCCCGCCGGTAAATACCAGGTTTGATTTACGCCGGCGGGACAGGCAATTTCTGGGCGGGACTTCGGCCCATCTGGGCCGGAGAATCCAGCGGGGGGTCCCGCCAACCGGCGCGGCCGGATTCCCGCCCCCGCCCAATCTCCGGGAGCGGAGACTTCGGCGGGGGCGGGATTCACGGCGGCCAACGACCATTCTCCGACCCGGCGGGGGGTCGGAGAATGACGCCCCATAATCGTGTTCGGTGATCGAGCGGAGAATAGGCTCCGACAATGAAATCGGGGCCGGCGCCGGTTTGACGTCGGTCAGCTATGCTCCACCCCCTCCAAACTGGCGTCATTGTGACGCGCACCACTGCAACGGTCTTGGCGCGTCATCGGTCAGCCGACCCGTGATGCACCGCCCCCGATGGACCGGGGGCGAGATTCTTCGACCCCCCGCCGGGTCGGAGAATCGCCGGGGGCTGGTGTGAATCCCGCCCCCGCCGGTTGCCGAAGTCTCCGGCACCAGAGATTCAGCAGGGGCGGGAATCGCGCCGCGCCGGTTGGCGGGCCTCCCCGCTCGATTCTCCGGCCCGGATGGGCCGAAGTCCCGCCGCTAAAATGCCTGTCCCACCAGCGTAAATTAAACCACCTACCTTACCGGCGGGACAAGGCGGCGCGGGCGGGCTCCGGGGTCCTGAGGGGGGGGGGCGCGGGGCGATCTAGCCCCGGGGGGTGCCCCCACGGTGGCCTGGCCCGCGATCGGGGCCCAACGATCCGCGGGCGGGCCTGTGCCGTGGGGGCACTCTTTCCCTTCCGCCTCTGCCACAGTCTCCACCATGGCGGAGGCAGAAGAGACTCCCTCCACTGCGCATGCGTGGGAAGCTGTCAGCAGCCGCTGACGCTCCCGCGCATGCGCCGCCCGGAGATGGCATTTCCGCGCCAGCTGGCGGGGCACCAAAGGCCTTTTCCGCCAACTGGCGGGGCGGAAATTCCTCCGGCGCCGACCTAGACCCTCAAGGTTGGGGCTCGGCACCCAAAGATGCGGAGCATTCCGCACCTTTGGGGCGGCGCGATGCCCGTCTGATTTGCGCCGTTTTGGGCGCCAGTCAGCGGACATCGCGCCATTTCCGGAGAATTTCGCCTAAGGCCTTTGGTGCCCCGCCTTTGGTGCCCCGGGATCAGTGTCGCTGGCTGGGAGGATGGTGGCGGGTGGCCAGGAGGTGTGCTGTGGGGTCGCGGATGACGGGTTGAGTCCGCACTTTGCTGGCGCCTTGATGTACGGCACGACCGTTGCAGGTTGTCAGCCGTGCGCATACGCAGCCCGGGTCCCGGCCATTCTGACGTTTTTGGCACGGGAGGCAGGGATCTCACTCAGCGCCAGTGCGCGCCCCTCACCAGTCCCAGAATCGGTGAGGGTTTCGTGCAGATTTTTTGGTCGTAAAAGACCACAAATGCTCTGCTGGTGCCAACACTTAGTCACTGAAACGGGGGATCCAGTCCTATGTTCGTCTGCCAGAGATGAATCACTCCTGCTTTGCACTGGAGCTAGGAGCAGCCAGGAGTGCTTCACTCGCCCTCGTCATGTAAATTTGTACATGGCAGGGAGCTCTCAAATCCCTCTATCAGGCAGCCATCTTGAACTGTTCGGCACCTGGGCCTCTCCCCCCCACCCCATCATAAACCCTGCCCCACACCCGCTGACATGTAGGGACATCCTGCCTCATCCCCACCTCCACAGTAATTTCTGGGTCACCCGCCCACAGCATACATGCATGAGGGTGACCCAACCCACCTAACCGATCCCCTCACGAGACCCCCATCAGAGACCCCCATATCTGAGACCCCCATCAGAGCGCTCCCATATCAGAGACCCCGCCATCATGGACTACCCATACAGAGACCCCCATCATTCACCCTGCCTGGAAGCTAGGGAGCAACAAGTAGAAACAGTGAAAAATCCAGCTTTTTCACTCACCTGTCCCTTATACCTGGCAGAAGTGTAGAAAGCAGCAGCTGTTACTTCATTGAAAGCCAAAACACATCACAAGGCTCCAAACCCACTCGGAGCCTTTGATCTGCGAGGTTTCTATTCACTTTCAAAGAGAGGGAGCATGAGTGCATCTCAAATAACCTGCTTTGAACCTAACCACAATGTTTAAACATCTAGCTACAGCTACAATTGGCAGGTTGTCACCACATCAAAAGCAGTTAAAGAGCTTTCTGCTGAGAAAAAGAGGAAGTGAAAGCACTTCCCTCCTAGATGTTTATAAATATTGGTGAGGGGACCGGAGCTTTGGAACATTTTGCCTGACATGCGATTTTCCGCCGCACTGGGAAATCCCGCTACCCGCAGCGGACATTGGAAAATTCACCCCAATGTACTCGGGACCTTAAGTTTCCTGCTCTCCTCCTCCTTTCATTGAATGAAAATTAGCAAAATGTTTTCCAGTTTTCATGTGATTGATAACCTGCCAACAAAATTGTGTTCTTAGAAATAGCACATTTCAAGGCTGTGCATTCCAAATGTAATTTAATATCCAAGCCTAGTTTTAAAGTGAGTTTGTGTCAGCAAGGTTTGATAAGCAAAAGGGATCCCGGTTGGATAGTATTTTATGTGCCGAGAATTTACCATAAAACTGTCTCTTATCTGCCCTAGCCACAGGCGGCACAGTAGCATAGTGGTTAGTACAGTTGCTTCACAGCTCCAGGGTCCCAGGTTCGATTCCCGACTTGGGTCACTGTCTGTGCAGGGTCTGCACGTTCTCCCCGTGTCTGCGTGGGTTTTCTCTGGGTGCTCCGGTTTCCTCCGACAGTCCAAAGATGTGCAAGTTAGGTGGATTGGCCATGATAAATTGCCCTTAGGTTAGGTGGGGTTACTGGGTTACGGGGATGGGGTGGAGGTGTGGGCTTAAATGGGTGCTCTTTTCAAGAGTTGGTGCAGACTCGATGGGCCGAAAGGCCTCCTTCTGCACTGTAAATTCTATGATACTTGCCATAGATCTTCAAATTTGGGATTGACTTAGGTTATGGGGAGTTATTCTTGTGAAAACTTATGTGTAGTTTATTTAATGAGGTACTTCCTTGGATTCTCTGGCCTTACAGTCGCACGTTTCTTGGCAGCGGGAGGCGCTGCGCAATTCGATAGCGGCGGGATTCTCTGCTTCCATCGCTGTCAATGATAATTCCCACTTGAAGCCATGCTCCCATGCTCCCGGGAGTCCTGCAGGTCGGGGTGCCCTGCAGGCGAGAAACAAGAGGCGATACTCTTGGTCATTAACGGCAGCGGGAGTCTCCCGTCCCGCTGCAGTGAATGGGAGGTTTGACTGAGCGCCAAATTCTCCGTCCTCGCGGCCAGCGGTAGTGGGGCGGACTCACAACGGAGAAGGCCGAAGAGGGATTTTAGAATTGGTACTTCAGAACCTGTAAAGGCTTGGTCAACCTATCCTCTTGAGCTGAAACCTGTGACTTGCTGAATCCTCTGCCACTTAACCCTCCCAAGTATGTAAGTAATTATTACCAGTAATGGTTAATTGTAAATAATATTAAAATGTTATGCTTGATTCCAAAGAAAGCCAATAAAAACTGCCTTTGAAACCCAGGATCTTACTTAATAATTATAAATGTGTGAGAAGAAAGTTCCACTCCTTACTGCCACGTTTTTTGCCTGCGGGATCATGTGGCGCACACATTTACAGCTGCATTTGCACATTACAGCAGCGATGATGCCTCAAAAGTACTTTATTGGCTGCAAAACACTTTGGAACGTCCACAGTTTGCAAAAAGCATTAAATAAATGCAAGCTGCTTCCTTCATAAGGCCAAAGTCATTTTGAGGAACTGATTGTGGTGGGATGGGCTGGTTAAAGTGAGCATTTCTATTCTGCAAGCTGCTGTCAATGTAATCCGCGCCAATGTTTCTCCTGGGAACTGGGAGGAGCTGGCTTGCTATTAGAGAGCTCCCTCTGGTGTGGAGTTCGTGGCTTAGCACTGGTCTTTTCACGTTAATAATTTTGTTTGCGATCTCCCTCTTCAAATGTCGGCATCAATCACCAGCTTCATTCCAAACTCTTGAGTCGATTGGTAATAACTACAGTAGCAGGTCTATCAGGGATTTTCAAAACTATTTTGGGTAAATTGTGGGTAAATGTGCTCCACAAATGGTTTAGCTCGATAGAATTGACAGCGTGCGGGAAGCTGGCTTCAACCTGCCAACCTCCTGGCCTCACTATAGCACACCAAGGACTGGATTTTATGTGGCCTGCGCCAGGAGTGTTTTCGGTAGGGTGGGCACCTAAAATCAGGCAGGTGCCAAATTCACCACCTCTCCGCTCCCATAACATGGTGAGTGGGTGGGCACCAGAATCAGCAGCCCTCCCGCCATATAATCAAGGGTCAATTGATAATATACTGCCCATGCCTTATATGGTTGGAGTGGGGAGTCAGATGGAAATGTTTTTTTTTAACCTTTTAAAAGGGCAGGGAGGGTGGGTGTTAATCTTTGCGGGGGGGCGGGTGGTGGTACTCTTTGCACATCAATGCCAAGTCTCCCTAAGATAGCAACACCCTTTCTTCCGACCCACTTGCTCGCCAAAACCCACCCCCCTCGCCACTCCAGTCCTCGATCAAACCCGCCCATTACCTTGCTCTGGGGTCCGTTGCATCATCTTCAGACTGCTTGCAGTCCTGGCACTGCCTACCAATGGCAATGCGGATTGGTAATCCCATTGACTGGCAGCTCCCAAGGGTGGGACCTCTTCCTCAGTGAGGGGTGTAAATCCCACTGGCAGGCTGTATAGCCCACCCACAGCGGATTATTGCTGCAGGGTGGGCTGACATAGACTTTCGGCTCTGAGCCCTTAGAAAAGTTAGGTTGCCACTTGGTGTATATTAATCTTCTGCCAGTTCCGCCAAATCCAGCATGATGCCACCACCAAACACATCTTTTCCTCACTCCCCGTGTCAGCAATCCACTCCTCCATTACCCCAGCACCTCAGCCCCTTCCTTTGACACCTTCCCGTGTAATCGCAGATGGTGTAACACCTGCCCCTTTACCTCCTCCCTGTTCGCAGTCCAACGGCCTAAAAACTCTTTTCAGGCAAACCAGTGCTTCACGGGCACCTCCTTCAATCTGGTCTATTGTATTTGCTGCTCCCAATGCGGTATACTCAACATTGGAGAGACTAAATGCAGACTGGGTGACCGCTTTGCAAAACACCTTCCGTCTGTCAGTAAGCAGATCCCAGACCTTCCTGGTCTCTTGCCAATTTAACACAGCATCCTGCTCTCATGTCCACATGTCTGTCCTTGGCCTGCTGCAATGTTCCAGTGAAGCCCAGCGCAAACTGGAGGAGCAGCACCTCATCTTCCGATTAGGCATGTTACAGCCGTCTGGACTTAACATTGAGTTCAACAACTTCAGTCTGTGAGCTCTCTCCTCCATCTTCACCCCATTTTTATTTCTATCAATTCATTTTATTTATTCCATTGATTCATTTTTCCATCCCCCTTTTCACCCTGCTTTTCACCTTGGATTTCCTTTACCACTGTCTCCCCTCTCCCCCCCCCCCCCCCCCCCCTCGGGCCATATGTTCCCTGTTCCAGGTTGTCCTTTGAAACACTGCTTACCTTTGTTCTGTCATTAACAAAGTCCGAACTCTTAATATGCCACTATTATATAGCACCCGTCTTAGCCATGATCACAACCATTTACATTCCCTTTTTCTTTTTGCCCATGACATCTGTCGATCTCCCTCCACCTATCGCTGGACCACTATCTAGTCTCACTGCTCCACACTGCATCTCCCTCTCTCCCCAGCAGTATAAATCTCACCCTTTTTCCAGTTCTCTCCAGCTCTAAGTGTCCTCAAGTCGAAACGTTAGCTCCCTGCTTAGATTTTCCAGCATTTTCTGTTTTTGTATCAACTAACCCTTCACAGCTCTTACTCCCTCCCTCCCTTCCCCGCTCCATCTAATTCGGTTTAAAGGAAGGCGGTGACGCTGTTAATGTCACCGGACTATAATCCAGAGGATCCGGGGTAACATTCTCAGGACACATCAGTGCAGCTTGTGGAATTTAAATGAAACTGATGAATGTGGAATTAAAAGTTTATCTCATGAATGGTGACCATGAAACCATTATCGATTGTAGTTAAAAACCCATCCAGAAGGAAGAGAAGGACTGGAGAGGGGAGAGGTGGTCGACAAGCTGAGTCAGAGAGCTTGACTCCTGAGTGGTCAGAAATAATGGGCGGGATTCTCACAGTCCAGGCCGGGCCGGAGAATCGCTGGGACGGGCGCGAATCGCGCGCCGCTGCCCCGATGCCAGTCCGCCGATACTCCGGAGAGCGGAGAATCGGCGCCATTGGCACCGGCGCTGCGCCGTTCGCTCTGCGGGGCCCCCCGGCAATTCTCGTCCCGGGATGGGCCAAGCGGCCGTACAAAAAAAAACCCGAGTCCCGCCGCCGCCGTTCACACTTGGTCTTACCCAGCGGGACCTCGGCGTGAATGGATCCGGGGGCGGCCTGGTGGGGGGGGGGGAGGAGGGGGGGACTGACCCCGGGAGGGCCTCTGCTGTGGCCTGGCCCGCGATCGGGGCCTACCTCTTGGGCTGGGGGCCTCTTTTGTTCCGCAACGGGCCCTGTAGCCTCGCACCATGTTGCGTCGGGGCCAGCGCGGAGATGGGAGCCACCGCGCATGGGCGGCAATCGCACTGGTCCCACTGCGCATGCAAGCGTTGACGCCGGTCCCACTGCGCATGCACAGACCCTCGGCGCCCATCTGACGCCGGGATCGGCAGCTGGAGCAGCGTGGGTTGCTCCAGTGCCGTGCTGTCCCCCTGTAGGGGTCAGAATCACTGCTCCTGAGGCCATGTTGATGCCGTCGGGAAACGCAACGGCATTTACGACGGTGCCAACACTTAGCCTCAGGATCAGAGAATCCCGCCCAATATATTTAGGCCTGCTGTTACCTTTTCTTTCGCTTCCAAGTGAATGCACAGAATCAACTATAGTGTATGAAGATATCAATGGTTTTGGTAGACCCACCCTACCACAACTATTGGGAGCTAAGAATTTAGAAGGTTCCGGAAAGATGGGCAACACGGTAGCACAGTGGTTAGCACAGTTGCTTCACAGCTCCAGGGTCCCAGGTTTGATTTCCGGCTTGGGTCACTGTCTGCACCTTCTCCCCGTGTCTGCGTGGGTTTCCTCCGGGTGCCCCGGTTTCCTCCCACAGTCCAAAGATGTGCAGGTTAGGTGGATTGGCCATGATAAATTGCCCTTAGTGTTCTAAAAGGTGAGGTGGAGTTACTGGGTTACGGGGATAGTGTGGAGGCATGGTTTTAAGTAGGGTGCTCTTTTCTGGGCTGGTTTAGCTCACTGGGCTAAATCGCTGGCTTTTAAAGCAGACCAAGGCAGGCCAGCAGCACGGCTCAATTCCCGTACCGGCCTCCCCGAACAGACGCCGGAATGTGGCGACTAGGGGCTTTTCACAGTAACTTCATTTGAAGCCTACTTGTGACAATAAGCCATTTCATTTCATTTTAATTTTAATTTCAAGAGCCGGTGCAGACTCGATGGGCCAAATGGCCGCTTCTGCACTGCAAATTCTATGATTTGTACCAGATATGAAAGATTGCACAGTTGGAACCCTGGGCGGGATTCTCCGATAATAAGGCAGGGTGTCCGCGGCGTCGTGAAAACCGTTGCGTTTCACGGTGGCGCGAAATGGCCGCGGGCACAATCGATTCAGGCCCCGAAAAGAGGCCAGCAGCGGGGCTGCGAGAAACCCGGTGGGCGTGGCGCCAGAGCAGCGGCGGGCGTCGCGCGCATAGGACCCGAACGATCGAGATGGCTGAGCCCCGCCGTGCCGTCCCCAGGTTCCGGGAAAGTGATCTGGAGATGCTGCTGGACGCCGTAGAAGAGCGCAGGGCCATCTTGTCCCCAAGATGTGGGCACCGGCAACCATCCAGCAATGTGAGGCGCGGCTGGCGTGAGGTGGGCACCGCGGTTAGTGCTGTGGGGCACCCCCCCACGGATCTGGAGACCAGTGCCGAAAGAAGCTCCACGACCTCACGAGGGCTGCCAGGGTAAGTACACCGAGGGTTCCCCCGGCCCACACCCCACCCCCCCCCACCCCTCCCTTCCCCCACCACATCTCGCGGGACCTCCACCCCCCTTCCCAGGCCCTGGGGGGGGGGGGGGGGGTTGGGGACTCCACATTGTGCCCGACCCATATGGGCAACACCCCCCCCCCCTTGCGAGCTTCCATGGCGTGGTGCCCAGTGTCCCCCACCCAGTCATAATGGTGACAACATCTGCGCGTCTTGATGCTGACCACCTAACTCTGATGCTTTCCCCCCCCCGCAGGACAAGACTGCTCACAACCAACGAGAGCGTTCAGGAACCGGA
Organism: Scyliorhinus torazame; assembly: GCF_047496885.1. Taxonomy (NCBI): domain Eukaryota; kingdom Metazoa; phylum Chordata; class Chondrichthyes; order Carcharhiniformes; family Scyliorhinidae; genus Scyliorhinus; species Scyliorhinus torazame. The sequence continues at coordinate 40,933,735 of NC_092717.1, read as the reverse complement.
GGGGGATCACCTGTGCTGCACCCCCTCACCGTCCGTGAGCAGAGGGCTCTGGACCTCTCTGGGGGAGCCGCCACCCGGGAGGTAGCGCCAAGCCAGGTCGGAGGCACAGGAGCAAGTGAGACTCCCCTGCCTGGCTACACTCCCTCGGCCCGTCAACCCCCCCCCCCCCCCCCCACCTCCACACTGCACCCCCTACTACTGCCAACAAGCCTCCCCCCTTTCAACCCACCCCATGACACATACCCCTCCACCCCCTAGCCCCTCGACACTCCGCCCACTCACACTGCCCCCTCTACCCCCTCACACCCGACTCCGCGTGTCTAACGATACATGCCTCATTTCCCCGGGCCAGGAGCTAATCGTCCAGGGACGTCGCGGACAAGCCCCCGTGGTCCAGCTGCAAGCTCATCCACCTCCATGGACGCACGGCAGAGGGCGGAAGGAAGACTGACAGGAGGGCCCTCCTCTGAGGCCGGGGCATTGGAGGGAGACACATAGAGGACAGACACGACACAGACGAACACAGGGCGGACGGTGAGGACACTGATGGCCGTGAGTCGGACGAGGAGAGGGCTGCGAGCCAGGACAGTGACGGAGAGAGGACGGACTCTCTGGACAGTGACGCACAGAGGATGGCCAGACAGTCGATGGACCACCAGACACAGCACCTAATGTGGTGGATTGTCCATGACACATCCAGGGACCACCGAGGTGGAGGGTTCAGATAAGGCCATGAGTCAGACATTGTCTAGTGATCCGGAGGTCATAGCTCATCGCTGAGCGGGTTGTCATCATTCAACATGGCACCGATCACACCCGCTGACACAAGCAACTGTGTTACAACATTCACGATGTGCCACAGGTGTAAGGTGGTGTGAAAGTGGTGGTGTGGGCAGTAGGGTTGTGCGATGGTGCGGGAAGTGAGGGGTGCGGTTGTGCGCAATCCGTGGTGCAAGTGCCTTGCTCAGCACTCCCCCTAGTTAGTGAAAAGTGCGGTGACCAACGTGCTCGCTCTCCTAGCCGGTGTCGTCGTGCAGCCTCCCGGCCATATCCCGCCCCCAGGTCGTGTCTGTGCCCACCCCCCCCATCCTCCCCCTCCTCATGTGTAGAGACGCCGCCTTCATCGCGCTCCCCCTGTGCATTCTCCTCCAGGACATCGCCCCTCTGTTGGGCAATGGTGTGCAACACACAGCAGACCATCACTATGCGCCCGATCCGGTTGGGGTGGTACTGCAGGGCCCCTCCAGAGCTGTCCAGGCACCGGAATCTCATCTTCAGGAGGCCAAAACACCTCTCCACAACACCCTGGTTGCTGCATGGGCCTCATTACAGGGTGTCGGTGACGGCCCGGATGCACTGGTGCACTGATGCCAGCGAGATTCCAGACAGGTCCCCGCTCGGCACCTGGAAGGATCCCGTGGTGAAGAAATTGAGGGCAACCGTGACCTTGATGGTCACCGGGATAGCATGTCCTCCACCCATTCTACGTGGTGCCAGGTGCGCCATGTGGTGGCATATATGTGCCACGATCTCCCGACTCAATCGGAGTCTCCTCCTGCATGCCGTATCCGGAAGATCCTGGAACAACATGCGGTCCCAGTACACCCGAAGCCGCGTGGGGCGTCTCCGGCGCATTGGCACCACCACCTGCCCCTGCTCCTCCCCCTGCGCCCCATCAGGATCCCAATCCTCATCCTCCGCATGCCCGACAATGTGGTGGTCATTGTGCCCCTCCGCCTCCTCATGCACCTGTCGGGCGGGAGGGCCTGCAGCATGAGCGGGTGGCACGGTGCCCTCTGCAGCCAGTCCCTCTGCTGCAGCCGCCGCTCCAGCAGCTGCTCTGAGCCGCCTGCGCGGCGGTGCCGAATTGCTACCTGCAGGGCAGCCGCTTCCGCCGCAGCGGCAAGCATAGCTGGCTGGTGCGCAAACATGACGAACTACACGAAGGGGGGTGGGGGGGGGGGGTGGGTTGGGAAGGAGAGACAACATGTTTAACAATGGCGCTTTGACACCTCGACAGCCAGGGCCCACGGGATACATTGGTGCCCCGGCTGCCTTGTTCCGCTGCAGGCACACAAGCAACCTTCGTCTTGCCCACAGTATCCGTCCCTTTTAATCCCGTCCCTTCTCGTTGCGGCGCCACTTGGCTCAGCCCATCACCATGACCTGCACTTGGAAGCTTGTCTTCGCCACCGTCCTGCTATCACTCCCGCGGGTAACCTTGGCCACCCTTCCCCCCCCCCCCCCCCACACAGCATTGCGGCATCATTTCCCCCACCCCCTCCTCATTAATCCACGCCCTCCTCCTTTCCCCACCCCGTTTCGTTCCCCCCTCCTTCCTCCACCCCCTCCTCCTTCCTCCACCCCCATCTCCTTCCCCCCCCCCCCCCCCCTTGCTCCGTTCCCCACTCCTTCCTCCAGCCTCTGCTCCTCCCCCCCCGAGCATGGCGGCATCCTTCTCCGAGAACCTCCCACCGCTCCCCAGCAGCGGCCATGGACGCCACCTCCTGCTGCCTCCGGTGAGGCCGGCCACTCACCTCCTTCCTCCACATCGTCAGCCACCACGACTGGCTGACAATTCTCTCTACCAGGGGTGAAAGGCAACGGGGTGACCTGGGTTCACGCCGTCAAGACTTCGGCCCATCCGGGCCGCTGAATAGTGGGGCGCCCGGAGAATCCCGTACTTAGTACCTCGGGCGATTCTCCGGCAGGCATGGCGCCGACCTCAATGAAACTGTTCTCACCGTTTGGGAGAATGGCGGAACGGCATTGGACCGGCGCTGCGGGAAAAAATTGGCGCAAACAGCGATTCTCCCATACGGTGCGGCATGGGAGAATCCCACCTCGTTTACAATAAGCTGCAGCCACTGGACAATCAGCTAAGTCCTTGAAGGAAAGTAACTGGAATTCTGATTGGATTTGGAAGAATTCTGTGGCCAAAACTGGGACCACCCAGAGTAGGCGCCTTGCTAACTCCATGAGAACGTCTTTCTTGTATCTGGTATTCCATAGGTAATTTATATTTCATACCAATCTGAATTCACCTGTTAATTTATGTTAATTCACATTCAATTAAAGTAAAAGTTACAGAAAGTGAAATCGCATTGTCTGGTTGTTCAGTGAATTTGTTATTTTGGTTGAAGGATCCCCACGGGGGTCATAACACTGTGCTACATTTTTCATTTATGTATGTTTTTTATTTTATTTTATGTTGTCTTTTATCTCTTTAGTTGTCCAGGGCTGTTCCTTTGGCAAGTAGAACATGTGTTCTTATTGTTCTTTTTCCAATTCCAGAACTGACTTGAGTTGTAGTAGCTCTCATCTGCTAAAACTACTCATTGTACAAAGATAACACCTGGCTTATTTTCTCTACTGCAAACTGTCTTCACCCCTCTTTATTGCTGCCTTCTGCCCTAGCCCTGAACTCGTGTCTATCTCTAGTTACTCTCCTATCTTCCCTTGTGCCATCTCTGAACTTACCTTGTCAATGAGAGCTCCTGATGCCACCAGAGTAACAACGAAGGGTCAGGAGGAAAAGCCATTGTAGGTGATACTCTGGCTAGGATTACATAGATAAGAATGGAACCAGGCGAGTGCAGTCCCAACCAATTGGGTGAGAGTAGAAAGGTGTTGGAGAAGGGTGCTGTCACCAACCATGTCAAAGGCTAAAAACAGGTTGAGAAGGACGAGGAAGGATAGCTTACCTTTGTCATAGTCACATACAGTGGGCGTGAATCCCGCCCCCGCCGGTTGCCGAAGTGTCCGGCACCGGAGATTCGGCGGGGGCGGGAATCACGCCGCGCCGGTTGCTGGGCACCCCCGCTCGATTCTCCGGCCCGGATGGGCCTAAGTCCCGCCGATAAATTGCCTGTCCCGCCGGCGTGGATTAAACCACCTTTTGAACGGCGGGACGAGGCGGCGTGGGCGGGCTCCGGGGCGATCTAGCCCCGGGGGGTGCCCCCACGGTGGCCTGGCCCGCAATCGGGGCCCACCGATCCGCGGGCGGCCTGTGCCGTGGGGGCACTCTTTCCCTTCCGCCTCCGCCACGGTCTCCACCATGGCGGAGGCGGAAGAGACTCCCTCCACTGCGCATGTGTGGGAAACTGTCAGTGGCCGCTGACGCTCCCGCGCATGCGCCGCCCGGGGATGTCATTTCCGCGCCAGCTGGCGGGGCGGAAATTCCTCCGGCGCCGGCCTAGCCCCTCAATGTTGGGGCTCGGCCCCCAAAGATGCCATTCCGCACCTTTGGGGCGGTGCGATGCCCGTCTGATTGGCGCCGTTTTGGGCACCAGTCGGCAGACATCGCGCCGTTTCGGGAGAATTTCGCCCCTGATTACATTGTTTCCTTTGTGATGTTCAAAATGCTTTGACTTCAAGAGGTGTGAAGTTTGATTTGGTTCCTGTCATTTCTATAGTTTTATTTGCCAATTGTGTCCTCAGCTCATAATTTTGACTTTTATTTTGGCTTTGAATTATGTTTCTCGTAGACTGATAGTCTCCAGGTTTCTTTAATTTACCTAGTATTAGCAAAATTTCACACCTAGAATTGTCACAAAATGCAACTGAACCTTGGGGGAAATTCTCCCCAACGGCGGGATGCCCGCCGACTGGCGCCAAAGCCGGCGCAAATCAGACGGGCATCGCGCCGGCAAAAAGGTGCGGAAGTCTCCGCATCTTTGGCGGCCTAGCCCCAACATTGAGGGGCTAGGCCGACGCCGGAGGGATTTCCGCCCCGCCAGCTGGCGGAAATGGCGTTTGTTGCCCCGCCAGCTGGCGCGGAAATGCGGCGCATGCGCGGGAGCGGCCGCTGTCAGTTTCCCAGCGCATGCGCGGGAGCGGCCGCTGTCAGTTTCCCGCGCATGCGCAGTGGGGAGAGTCACTTCCGCCTCCGCCATGATGGAGGCCGTGGCGGAGGCGGAAGGGAAAGAGTGCCCCCACGGCACAGGCCCGCCCGTGGATCGGTGGGCCCCGATCGCGGGCCAGGCCACCGTGGGGGCACCCCCCGGGGTCAGATCGCCCCGCGCCCCCCCCCCCCCAGGACCCCGGAGCCCGCCCATGCTGCCTGGTCCCGCCGGTAAATACCAGGTTTGATTTACGCCGGCGGGACAGGCAATTCCTGGGCGGGACTTCGGCCCATCTGGGCCGGAGAATCCAGCGGGGGGTCCCGCCAACCGGCGCGGCCGGATTCCCGCCCCCGCCCAATCTCCGGGAGCGGAGACTTCGGCGGGGGCGGGATTCACGGCGGCCAACGGCCATTCTCCGACCCGGCGGGGGGTCGGAGAATGACGCCCCTGATCTTTTCCTTTCCAGATGCTTACTAAGATAGTTACTTTCAATGAAGGTGTGAGCCATTGTTTTTGGCTTCATTCAAAATCCTGTTTGTCTTGTTTGCCTGCTTGACCAAGGATATCTGCATTTTACAATCCTGCTCTTTGCAGCTGCTGTTAACCTTTTATGGGATCTTTCCCTGTATCCTCTCATGTTTCTCTCAAACCAGATATTGCCAGACTTCCATGTTTCAAATGACACCTCTTTCCATATTTTCAATAACAGTACTCTAAATTTTTGAAAAAACACACCAGCTAACATGGGGACCAGGCGGGAAAGTTGGGTGGTCAGCTGTTTAATGGAGCAGCAAGTGGATCTTATGAACAAGATGAGCTCAGGGATGGTCTAAAATGAGATTAGAAATAAATTAGAGAAAGATACAACAAAGCAGGTAATAATTTATTTATAATGAATCCAGGTTTTGCCAAAATACATTGAATATGCAACAAGTTAGAATGATTGTGTTAAGTACAACAGACTTTATTGTTTAACTGCAAATTTTGCGGCAAACCTTCAAAAACCTTCTTCCCAAGGTGATTAAGTAAATATTCAATTAGTTGGTAACCAGTTTAGCACCTAATTTAGAAGTATGCTACAAAAAACACAATTCGAATGAAGCATTATTTGAACTTCTTCTACTTAAAATTATTTTTACATTTAAACAAATTCCAAAGATAACAAAAACATGAAAGTCAGAATTGTTTAGATTCAATTCAGATTGAGACTACAAGGTAGACTGTAAAGTGGCCCTGAAATTCCACAAGGCTATCACTGGTCACTCATTGTAACTTTAATTAAAACCACAGGGAAATGGAATGAAGTGCCATTTTCAGCCATTTATACCACTTTATTTCCACTGGAATTATGAATGGAAATTGGTACTAGATCTAATATATTTTCTATGCGAGGAAGATCTTCTATGTGTCAACATGCAGAAAAGTTGTGATTGCACTCTTTGTGAAATCATTTGATGGTGTCATATGTAGTACAGAAAACAGAAAATCTTCCAGGTTCAATTAACAGATCAGTAAAATTAATTAGGATCGCAAAGTGATTCTCACGGGGTAGATGTTGACCTCGTTTAGTAGTGCACAATGGATGTCATTGAATCGATAGCCCAATTTACAACTCTCCCACTTAATATATCCTATGATTTTAATGAAAATTGTGAGAGTTTTACAATGAGCTGCCAATTTGTTATCATTCAGTTTACACTATTGCACAAAATCAAAATTGCAACCAGTATGCTTTTATAGTCTCCTTGCAACACCAATAATCCAAAGGCAATACTTGATCCAAAATGATAGCAAGAATCAGATTGATCACCTTTGAATGAATTTTATTTTAAAAATGGTGACCTATAGACAGCCATGTCAGTGACGATCAGTTTCTGCTCCACGACCTATTGGCCAGTGAAGCCACTTAAAGGAACGGTCAATGGTATGAGAGAAAAGTTTGATTTTAAATGTCAATTAATCATGCTGGACTATTTTTGTGCTATTGTTCATATGTCTGGAGGAACTCTGATGTTTTGTATTGATAAATGTCTTGTCCTTTAAAGGCATCAAACCTAACGTTCAAGGTGCCCACTTCCTGCAGGAGCATTTGGATAGCACTCAGGAGCGGCAGCTTTGTGTGACTTTGCACTTTCTGTCTCAGGAGATGCTAGGGTCAGCCGCTGCCTCAATTGAGTTCAGCTAACTCAGCACAGCTTGCACCTTGAACCTCATGTTTGTAAGCCTTAACTTCTCAGTAGATAACATCAATCAGGAACCTATTCAAGCTATAGGATCGGTTTCAACTGTTCGCACTCGGGGGTGGGGGGAAACAAGTGTCAGAAAATCAGTCACTGATATCATGGAGAAAGATCAAATTGAATGTAAAATGACTGACCAGCCTGCTGCTGCCTGCTTTTCATTTTGCAGAATCAGTTAAAATCGAACCCCACCTGTTTAAATTGAGTTATAATTATAATTTTACCGATTCAATATTAATTCTATTCTCAGTTGTCTGAATCTCACTGGCAGTAAATGGACAGTTTCTTAAATAAATGTTTAATATATGTTAAACTATCTTGATGGAGTAGATCAGACCACATTCATATGCAATGAACTGCTAATATCACTGTACCTATCAGAATGATGCATTAGTGTGTTCTTTCATTAAGAGTAAAACGCACTAACACCTTCTTTAGCTCAGCAACTTTCACAGTTCTAAAATTCAAGGGCACAGGAAGTGAATTAGATGTAGATTCTTTCCGATTCGCACAATAGTTACTGCAGCTAATTAATAGTGAATGCGGTAATGCTATTGAATACTGTCGCCATCACCGCTGGATAATGTGAAGCAATTCTGCACTAGTCAATATAATTGTTTCTGAATAAATTAGGTGGCATTAGAATACAAGTAAAAATCAAGGATAACACTCAAGACACACTGCACAAGCTAAACATTCCAGACAGTAGGAGGTGCACAAAGAACATGCAACTTCCATTAAAATACTTGGAACATCAATTTTCTACTCTGTGTAGAAATCCATCTGGATGAATATTCTCAAATTCATTCTGTAGGGCCTTTGATGAATTCCATGATTTTGGAAACTAGGTGCTCTTTCTTGTCCCTTGTCTTTACAGAAATGCCACGACTTTTCAGCCAAGATTGAAGAGTAACACTATTCAGTTTAGCCAGCTGCAGAGAAAGAAAATGTAGAGTTTAGAATTATTAACCCAGGCTCTCATTTGCATTTTTTTTTACATGAAGTAAAAACAGTCAACTTTCTTCCTCCATTCAACACCACCAATGTAACCTATAATAACTCCCACCCTCCCATAAATACTTTACTGACAAACTGTAAGATAGCTTGGGTTAAACACTCATTCTACTGTACTGATAGATCACTATTGACCTTCACCTATACATTAATGACAATTTCAACAAAAATTATCCAAATCTGCCGCTAACTTTGGCAGAAAACCTGAGGAAATAGGGTAAACGGCAATTTGCACCATTTTCCAGCGTTTCCACCTGTCACTCGTCGGAAGTTCCAATGAATTATGCCCTGCACACTAGCAATTTAACACCAGGCTTTCTCACACAATATAATGACCCAATTTAAATGAATTGGAACAATTAAGTTGGCCCAAGTCAATTAAACTGCAGTTTCTTAGTTTCACCTCTTTGGGTTGCAGTATCATAGATTTAAGGTAAGAGGTAGAAGGCTAAAAGGGGAGTTGAGGAGAAACTGGGGGCTGGATTCTCCGCCGGCGGGATGCTCCATTTTGCCAGCGGCCCGGCGGTTTCACGATGGTGTGGGGCTGCCCCACAATGGGAAACCTCATTGACCAGCCGGCGGAATGGAGCACCCCGCCGGCGGGGTGAAACAGAAATGTGGCGCGGCAGGGCTGAGAATCCACCCTTATATTGCCCAGAGGGTGGTGGGAGTCTGGATCTCCCTGCCTGAAATGGTGCTTGACTCAGAATCTCTCGTAATATTTAAGAGGCATTTAGATATTCACTTGCGCTGCCATAATGTCCAATGGGCCAAGTGTAGTCAGACTTTTGATGATCGGTGTGGATACGACAAACCGAATGGCATCCTTCTGCACTGTTAACATCTACAAATCTAACCTAATCTAAAAATCATGAAAGACAGGTTTAAAAATTGCATTATAGATAGGACACGTGCAGACAAAAGCACAGAAGTAATATTTCACATCGGGGAATTACATTAAAAAATCATCAATTTATCCTTCTAATTGCTCACAATTTTGAGTATAATGCAAGGAAGTAAAAATAAAGATAAATTGCTCCACTAAACCAGTTTCTGTACAGGCCTTGTACAATATTCTGTACAATATTCTGGAAGGAAATGTTCTGCTGAATGTTTCCTGTCTTTTCTCTTCAGAGACATAACAAGCTAATCGCCTTAAGTTACCCATCCTTCAGCAACTGCCTCCCTTAGCATGAGATTTTCAATAGCCCAGTGGCTCAAAGCATTAGGCTGTAAAGAGCATTCAATCATCTTTTACTCAAGTTACTCTTAGAACTCTTAATTCCATTCCTCACTAGGCATCTATACACCTCTGTGAAGTACTTTGGATCTCTCTCTCTACATTACAGGTGTTAGTTAAATGCAAGCTATTACTGTCAATCAACCCCAGGTTAAATAGTTCAGGTGTGAGCATACTTTTCATGCCCAGAATTATGTCAGGACTTTCTCAGGGCTTGTTCACTTTATTCCTATCTCCTCCAGTTCCTTGCCCATTGCGTAAATAACCTTTGTTTAGCTTTGTTATCCATCTCAGTTGTTAAATGAATCTGGATTTGCCCTCAATTTTATTTCATTTCATTAAGCAGCTGCATAAATAAATCGTTGCACAATTAAGCAAACCCCTGCACATAATTAGTCAGTTTAAAAAAAAAATTACTTCTGATAAAATAGATAAATTCATGCTTTCCTTTTCTTTTGTTTAATATTTTCATGCAACAAAATGAAAACAGTTAGCTCCACAGTCCTAACATCAGTTTTCTGGCTTTTAATACCATTAGTGGGTAGGTATTTTCACTGTCGGGTGATGACAATAGTGAGTCATGTGCTAAATATCAGGGCTTAAAGGTTAATGCATGGGGGGAGGTGACGTATATTCCCTTGAGTGTAAAAGTTGAGACTGGAACATCATGGCATTGCTAAAGTAAACTTCAACTTCTCTCTATGTGCAGACAGTTTAACCTCTGTATCATAAACACAGGGCACAATTTTCCCCAAAAAATGGTAAGTGTCACTTTTGGCGTGAAATTTGGTGCTACTTCCACCGGCTTGATCCAGGTGGCAATCTTTGGGCACTTAGAAAATATTGTTTTCCCAAACATGAAAAACGCCAGACCTGAGGCACCAAGCGGCTGATTCACCCGCCCCAGGGGTCATCTGAGCACTTCAATCAAGGTGGTAATACACAATAAACGGCTCCACACACTTGGGGCTGGATTCTCCGTCGGCAGGATGCACCGTTTTGCCGGCAGCCCGGGGATTTCCCGACGGCGTGGGGCTGCCCCACAATGGAAAACCCCATTGATCAGCCGGCCTAAGAGAGCATCCCGCCGGCGCGCTGAAACAGAAATGTGGCGCGGCGGGGCGGAGAATCCAGCCCATGATCTCAGTCAAGCAACAGGGATGGCAGCTAGAAGACCAGGGGCGAAATTCTCCGTTATCGGCGCGATGTCCGCCGACAGGCGCCAAAAACGGCGCAAATCAGTCCGGCATCGCGCCACCCCAAAGGTGCGGAATCCTCCGCATCTTGAGGGGCCGAGTCCTAACCTTTAGGGGCTAGGCCCCCGCCGGACTGATTTCCGCCCTGCCAGCTGGCGGGAAAGGCCTTTCGTGCCCCGCCAGCTGGCGCGAAACTGACATTGTCGGGCGGGGCATGCGCGGGAGCGTTAGCGGCCGCTCACGGCATCCCCGTGCATGTGCAGTGGAGGGAGTCTCTTCCGCCTCCGCCATGGTGGAGACCGCGGCGAAGGCGGAAAGAAAAGAGTGCCACCACGGCACAGGCCCGCCCGCGGATCGGTGGGCCCCGATCGCGGGCCAGGCCACTGTGGGGGCACCCCCCAGGGCCAGATCGCCCCGCGCCCCCCCCCAGGACCCCGGAGCCTGCCCGCGCCGCCTTGTCCCTCCGGTAAGAGAGGTGGTTTAATCCACGCCAGCGGGAGAGGCATTCCAGCAGCGGGACTTCGGCCCATACGGGCCGGAGAATCGCCGGGGTGGGGGGCGCCAACTGGCGCGGCCAGATTCCTGCCCCCGCCGAATATCCGGTGCCGGAGAATTCGGCAACCAGCGGGGGCGGGATTCACGCCAGCCCCCGGCGATTCTCCGACCCGGCAGGGGGTCGGAGAATCTCGCCCCAGATCCCAGGGGCGTCATTCTCCGCCGGCGGGAGTCTCCGTTCTGCCGGCGCTCGGGGGTTTCCCGACGGCGTGGGGGTGCCCCACAATGGGAAACCCCATTGACCGGCCGGTGTTGCGGAGACTCCCGCCGGCCGGTCGGCGCAGAAATGTGGCGGGGCGGGTAGGAGAATTTCGCCCCAGATTTTTGTTGAGCTTGTGAATGCCCCATCACCAAACCTTTTGTCATCAGGAAATAAAATACGAACAAATTTGAGGATAAATTTTAAGGTATGGAACATTTCTCAGATACCTGATTATTGTTTGCATGCTTTGCCACATCAACATCCTGGATAGCAGGCTTGGACCTTGGTTTCTTTGGATTTGAATCTGACCCTTTTTCCTGTGATTGAGAGACCACAAAATAGAGCTCAGAATTTTTCAAATTCAGGACTCAAGAATACTTTGTATTTGGACAGTCGCTCAATAAAATGTCAACAATCACCGGAGATCTCCAAACAAAAATTGTGCTTGCTACTTTGATGAGGCACCAAACTATATTTTAAATTAGCAACAATGCAAACAATTAGATTACCCAGTCGTGGGTGCTTCAGTCAAAAAAGACCATGGGCGGAATTCTCCGTTATCGGCGGAAAGTCCGCCGATCGGCGCAAAAAACGGCGCAAATCCGACTTGCGTCACGTCGGAAAAATGGGTCGTAGGTCTCCGGCCTGAAATGGGCTAGCAGCGACGTAACGGGATCCGCGCTTGCGCAGTGGTTCACGCCGTGCAGCGTCATACGCGTCGCACGCGTGACGGCTCATAAGGCCGCGCTGCTCCCCCCCACCCGACCAGAACACCCGACTGGATGGCTGGCCGCCGCTCAGCCCCGAGGTTCGAGTCACGGGATGTGGAGGCGCTCCTGGACGCGGTGGAGCAGAGGAGGGACGCCCTGTATCCCGGGCACGGCCGCAGAGTTGCCCCACGCCACAGCCGGCGTCTGTGGAGGGAAGTGGCAGAGGCCGTCACCGCTGCGGCCCTGACACCACGGACAGGCACCCAGTGCCACAAGAAGGTGAACGACCTCGTCAGAGCAGGCAGGGTGAGCCTCCCCCATATCACCCCCTCCCCCCATATCCCCCCTCCCCCATATCCCCCTTCCCCATATCCCCCCCCCATATCCCCCCTCCCCCATATCCCCCCTCCCCCATATCCCCCAGTGAATCCAGCCCTAACCTTAACCTCTGCAATGCACGCGCAACCGATGGCGTGCATTCATATACCTGCCTAACAGTGTTGCCTTTTACCCCTGCCACCCCCCCCCCCCCACAGGATAAGCGCGCACACAACAATAGGGAGCATGTGAGGACTGGAGGAGGCCCCGCTGATGAGAGGCCACTGAGCGAACACGAGGAAAGGGCCCTGGAACTGGCTGGCGGACGTGACGACCGGGAGGTTGCTGATGCAGAGGTCGGGGGCGTAGTAGCAAGTGAGCCACCGACAGCCCGTCCCCATATCCCCCCTCCCCTATATCCCCCTCCCCCATATCACCTGATCACTGCCTGATGTCTAACCATGCATGCTTCATTGTGTATCGCAGGACCAAACGTCCAGGCACCCATCCCCGCAGATGCTGACCGCCCGCAGGATGCCCCTCGGAGGCCACGGGAGACGGAGAGACACAAACCCTCCAGCATGCGACGCCCGCAGGATGCCCCCCGGAGGCCACGGGAGACCCGGACCCTCCAGCATGCGACGCCCGCAGGATGCCCCTCGCACACCACGGGAGACGGAGAGACCCGCACCCTCCAGCATGCGACGCCCGCAGGATGCCCCTCGCACACCACGGGAGACGGAGAGACACGGACCCTCCAGCATGCGGCGCCCGCATGATGCCCCTCGGAGGCCATGGGAGATGGAGAGACCCGGACCCTCCAGCATGCAACGCCCGCAGGATGCCCCTCGCACACCACGGGAGACGGAGAGACCCGCGCCCTCCAGCATGCGACGCCCGCAGGATGCCCCTCGCACACCACGGGAGACGGAGAGACACGGACCCTCCAGCATGCGACGCCCGCAGGATGCCCCTCGGAGGCCACGGGAGATGGAGAGACCCGGACCCTCCAGCATGCGACGCCCGCAGGATGCCCCTCGCACACCACGGGAGACGGAGAGACCCGCGCCCTCCAGCATGCGACGCCCGCAGGATGCCCCTCGCACACCACGGGAGACGGAGAGACACGGACCCTCCAGCATGCGACGCCCGCAGGATGCCCCTCGCACACCACGGGAGACGGAGAGACCGTGAGCAACAGGGAGACGACACCCCCGTCACGTGCGGGAGTGACCACCCAGCGACGAGGGGGGCAGCTGCAGGCCCCCGTCACATCCGAGCCAGGACACCACTACCCAGGACACCACTACCCAGGACACCACTACCCAGGACACCACTACCCGGGACACCACTACCCGGGACACCACTACCCGGGACAGCACTGCCCAGGACACCCCTACCAGGGACAGCACTACCCAGGAAGACGAAATACTGGACAGTGACTCAGAGTGGATGGGTGGAGACGAACCCCCACCCCAAAGTGCCATGGACTCAGAGTGGGACGAAGAGCACGACACAACGCCACTGCTGTCACCAACACCCTCCACCATCGCAGAAACACTCACCTCAGTTGGGCACTTTAGTGATGAGGCGTCTGGTACACTCACTGGTGCGCACAACACAGCCGTCCCGGTACAGCAGGTGGAGGTAGGAGCAGCAGAGGGGCCGGGCGGTCGGAGGGCAGCCCAGCCCAAGCGAACATCTGCCGCCCAGATGGATCCCGGGTTCCTGGAGTTACCACACCCACACATAGATCCGATGCAACCACCGACCCGGAGACGAGCGAAGAGGGTGACGGGCGGCTTGCGGCGGCTGCAGTCGCAGGTGGAGGAGTCCACCCGCGTCCAGGAGCTGGGAGTGGTGCCGGTTATGCGTGCCACCCAGGCTGACACCGCACGGGTGGCGTCCGCGGTGGAGGCAATGGGTGCGACGGTGTCAGACTTGGGGAACGGTTTGCGAGGCCTGGGGCTTTCCGTGCAGGCGGCGTCTGTGGCCCAGGACATGGCTGCCCTCTCACAGGAGGCCATGAGCCAGTGCCAGCGCCAGATGGCAGAGGCGCTCAACGCCATAGCCCAGTCTCTGCCGGCCATGGCCCAGTCTCAGCAGGCCATGGCCCAGTCTCTGCAGGCCATCGCTGAGGGCATCGGCGCCAGTGGCCATGTGCGAGCCGGCGTCGCACTGTCACAGACAGGGTTTGCCAACCCCCTGGGCTCCATGGCTGCAAACCTGCAGACCCCCGTCGATACCAGCACGGGCCTCCAGGACTGGCAGCGCCAGATGTCGGGGGGCGTCGCATGGCCAGTCCGTTCGCATCCCCCACCCATGTAGAGGCCTGGGGGCCATCGGGCACCCCGAGGGAGGAGGAGGTGGTGTGGTCCGTCCCGGCTCCCCCTGTAGGGGAGGTCCCGGTACACCGCGACACCTCGGACTCCCCCCCTTCCGTCCCAGGTGCATCGGGTGGGCAACGGGCAGGACAGGCTGGCAGCTCGCCATCCCAGTCGCTCGGGCCGCAGCCTGGCCCATCTAGACCAGGACGCCCCAGGAAACGGCCGCCAAAGGAATCCAGTGTCAGAGGGCAGGAATCACAGGAGTCCACCTCCAGTTCTGCTGTACCGTCTGGGGAACCACGTAGACGTAGTCAAAGGGCCCGTAAGGCCAAACAATTAGACACTGAGTAAGTTGGCACGGGTGCAGGGCACAGATGAGTTTTAGGGGCGAGGGCACGTGCATGAACTCGTTTGGTTATTAAAGTCAATGTTACACCTACAGAAGCTGCCTTTGTGCTCTGTCCAAAGCGTGCGGGGGTGTCATGTACGTTGAGCGCAAGTGTGTGTGTGAGGGGTGGTCTTACCTCAGCCCCAGGTGAGTCTGCCCCCTGGGCCGCCATCAACATCCCCCGGGCAGAGGACGGGACCGTGCGCTGCAGTGTCACAGCCGCATGCAGGGATGGTCCGGGTGGATGGTGGTACTGTGGCCATGGGTCAGACATAGTCCAACGATGTAGAGCCAGGAGCTCACCGCAGGGCGGGTTGTCATCATCCTCCATGGCCTGCAATAGACACGCGTCCACCCGCAACTGTGTAAGCCCTGCCCGTTGTGCTGCAGGTGGATCGGCAATGGGGGGGGGGTGGTGTGCATGCGGGTGGGGTGTGTGGGATTGGGGAGGGGAGTGAGGGTGCTGGGTGGGTGGATGGGTGGGGGGTGTGGGTGGTCGGCTGTTGCCATGGTGTGCGGTCTGTGGCCATACTACCCGATCCCCACGCCCATCTAGTCAGTGAAGCGGGCGGCTATCAGTCTGTCCCGTGCCCGCTGGGCCAGCCGGTAACGGTGGACAGCCACCCGCCTGTGTCTACCCCGTCTGCCCTGACGATTACCCCCATCCCCCTCATCTGGGAGGACTGCGCCTCTTCCTGCTGCTCCTCCACTCTGCCCTCCTCTGCCTGCGGCACATCGGCCCTCTGCTGGGCTATGTTGTTCAGGACGCAGCACACCACAATGATGCGGCCGACCCTATCTGACCGATACTGGAGGGCGCCCCCAAAGAGGTCCAGGCACCTGAAACGCATATTCAGCACGCCAAAGCACCTCTCTATCACTCCCCTTGTCGCTACATGGGCATCATTGTAGCGGTTCTCCGCCTCATTGCGTGGCCTCCGTATAGGCGTCATCAGCCACGATCGCAATGGGTAGCCCCTGTCGCCCAGCAACCAGCCCCTCAGCCGGGGATGGCGTGCCTCGTACATGCCGGGGATGGATGACCACGACAACACGTATGGGTCGTGTACACTGCCTGGGTAACGGGCGCAGACGTGCAGGATCATCATGCGGTGGTCGCAGACCACCTGTATGTTCATCGAATAGGTCCCCTTCCTATTGGTGAACACGGCCCTGTTATCTGCAGGTGGCCGCACGGCGACGTGCATCCCATCGATCGCGCCCTGGACCATGGGGAACCCGGCCACGGCAGAGAAGCCCTCGGCCCGGGCATCTTGGCTGGCCCGGTCCACGGGGAAGCGGATGTAGCGGTGCGCCATGGCATATAGGGCATCTGTCACTGTCCGGATGCACCGATGCATGCGATATGCCGGACAGGTCCCCACTCGGTGCCTGGAATGACCCCGTTGCATAAAAGTTCAGGGCCACCGTAACCTTGACGGACACGGGGAGAGGGTGTCCCCCGCCAGTGCCACGCGGTGACAGGTGTGCCAGCAGGTGGCAGGTGTGTGCCATGGTTTCCCGCCTCATCTGGAGTCTCCTCCTGCATTCCCGGTCCATGAGGTCCTGGTATGACTGCCGGGGCCGGTACACACGGGGCGCCCTCGGGTGCCTCCGTTGCCGTGGGGCCGCGACGTCCTCCTCCCCCTCCTCGTCCTGTCGGTCAGGTGTCCCTCCAGCCTGGGCGGCTGCCGCCTGTCCCTCTGCGGCAGCCTGCGCCCCGATCGCGGGCCAGGCCACCGTGGGGGCACCCCCCGGGGTCAGATCGCCCCGCGCCCCCCCCCAGGACCCCGGAGCCCGCCCGCGCCGCCTTGTCCCGCCGGTAAATAGGTACTCTAATTCACGCCGGCGGGACAGGCAATTTATCGGTGGGACTTCGGCCCATTTGGGCCGGAGAATCGAGCGGGGGTGCCCGCCAACCGGCGCGGCCCGATTCCCGCCCCCGCCGAATATCCGGTACCGGAGACTTCGGCAACCGGCGGGGGCGGGATTCACGGCGGCCAACGGCCATTCTCCGACCCGCTGGGGGTCGGAGAATGACGCCCCTTATTCTTCTGAACACCAATGAGTATAGGCTCAACCTTTCATCGTAAACCAACCTTTTCATCCCAGGAATTAGCCCAGTGAATCTTCTCTGAGCTGCTTCCAATGCAAATATGCCCCTCCTTAAGTAAGGTGATGCAAACTGTACACACTACTCTGTGGTCTGACCAGTACCCTGTACAGCTGTATCAAGACTACCCTATTTTTGTACTCCATCCTCCTTGCAATAAAGGCCCACATTCTGCTTGCCTTCTTAATTACTGGCTACATCTGAGTGCTGACCTTTGGTGATGCATGTACGAGGACATCCTAGTTCCTCTGCATCACAGCATTCTGCAATCTCTCTCCATTTAAATAGTACTCTGCATTTTTATCCTTTCTGCCGAAGTGGATGACCTCACACTTTGACACATTGTACTTCACCTACCAAATTTTTGCTCACTCATGAAACTTTTGCGAACACTTTGTGTCGTCCTCACGCCTATGTTCCGACCTATCTTTGTATCAGCAGTAGATTTGGCTACAATACAATTCGTAAAACTGTGTAGCACTCAGTGTAGGCCAAACAGGGTTGGAAGTAGCTGGCTACAGGATATAACTGGACCTGGGGGAAGGCAGTAAGAAAAAAGGGAAAGTGGAACAGTGACGGAAAGAGAGAAGGGAGGAAGAGAGAGCATTAGTGGAGATGGGAAGTGAAGATAAGAGAAACTAAAGGGGGTTAAATTGTCAGGTCCAGGAGGTGGCTCTAGAAATAGTGGATGCATTGGTGGTCATCTTCCAGGATTCTATAGACTGCAGAATAGTTCCTGCAGATCGAAGGGTGGCTAATGTAACTCCACTATTTAAAAACGAGAGAAAGCAGGGAATTATAGACCAGTAAGCCTGACGTCAGTAGTGGGGAAAATTCTAGAATCTATTATCAAAGATTTTATAGCAGAGCACTTAGAAAACAGTAGCAGGATCGGACAGTCAGTATGGATTTACGAAGGGGAAATCATGCTTGACAAATCTACTGGAATTCTTCAAGGATGTAACTAATAGAATTGGGAGCCAGTTGATGTGGTGTATTTTGACTTTCAGGAGGCTTTTGACAAAGTCCCGCATAAAATATTAGCGTGTAAAAGTAAATTGCTTGGGATTAGGGGTAGTGTAATGAGATGGATAGACAACTGGTTGGCAGACAGGAAACAGAGTAGGAATTAACGGATCTTTCTCAAATTGGCAGCCAGTGACTAGTGGGGTACTGGGGCTGTTTAGCACAGGGCTAAATCGCTGGCTTTGAAAGCAGACCAAGGCAGGCCAGCAGCACGGTTCGATTCCCGTAACAGCCTCCCCAAACAGGCGCCGGAATGTGGCGACTAGGGGCTTTTTACAGTAACTTCATTTGAAGCCTACTTGTGACAATAAGCCATTTTCATTTCAGGGATCAGTGCTAGGACCCCATCTATTCATAACGATTTAGATGAGAAAACAATATGCATATCTCCAAATTTGCAGATGACATCAAGTTGTGTAGGAGGGTGAGCTGTGAGGAGGATGCAGAGGTCCTTTAGTGTGATTTGGACAAGTTGAGTGAGTGGGCACATGAATGGCAGATGCAGTATAATTTGGATAAATGCGAGTTAATCCACTTTGGTAGCAAAACAAGAAGTTTTTGAATGGCCATAAATTAGGCGAGGGGAACATGCAACGAGAACTGGGTGTCCTCGTACACCAGTCACTGAAAGTAAGCATGCAGGTGTAGCAGGCGGTAAAGAAGGCAAATGGTATGCTGGCCTTCATTGCGAGAGGATTCGATGACAGGAGCAGGGATGGCTTGCTGCAATTATAAAGGGCCTTGGTGAGGATATACCTGGACTATTGTTTGAGTTTTGGTCTCCTTATCTGAGGAAGGATGTTCTAGTTGTAGAGGGAATGCAGCAAAGGTTTACCAGATGATTCCTGGGATGGTTGGACTGACGTACGAGGACAGATTGAATCAGTTAGGATTGTATTCGCTGGAAGTTCAGAAGAATGAGGGGGAAATCTCATCAAAACCTATAAAATTCTAACAGGACTGGTTCGGGTAGATGCAGGAAAGATGTTCCCGATGGTGGGTGTGTCCAGCACCAGGAGCCACAGTCTGAGGATGCATTTAGGGCATAGATGAGGAGAAATGTCTTCACCCAGAGAGTGGTGAGCTTTTGGAATTCATTACCACAGGAAATAGTTGAGTCCAAAACGTTGTATGGTTTCAAGAAGCAGTTAGATATAGCACTTAGGGCGAAGGGGATCAAAGGATATGGAAGAAAGCGGGTTTAGGCCATTGAGTTGGATGATCAACCATGATCATAATGGGTGGCGCAGTGGGCTTGAAGGGCTGAATGGCCTCCTCCTGCTCCTAATTTTTCTATGTTTCGGAATTTGTGCAGGCATATCGGTTTTGAAAATTGGGTCCAAGATTTCTGATGGGAAGCATGAGACTGCCATTGGGTAAAGGGGTTTGCAAATGCACCCAACAACCACCATCTAGACCACAACATGGTGCCATTTATGAACTCAACACTCCAGCCAGTCTTAACCTCGTACAGCTGAACATGGAACTGAATGGCCTAGAGATCCCCTCAACAATATTGTTTGAAGGGATTAAAAGGAATTTATGGGTTATTTGAGGATTATTCTTTTCTGGTTGCTGGCTCAATTTTAGACCTTTTGAAGTTTCCCTATACTTGGCTGAAGTTTGACTACACTATAGGTAATCGTGTGGCTGGTGCTGAAACACTTTTTAAATTTAAATATTGTGCTAAAGAAAGTTGCTTCCAGACATTGGGGGCTTGGTAGGGGTTCCTCTGGGAATTGAACATGACTGAGATAATGAAGGTGATCATACAGAGAAGGACAAGCTGGCTGATGATCTAAGTCACAATTTGCAGTTTTCAGGATGCATATGTGTAAGGAAGGTCACTAAAGTTCCCTTTGCAAAGAGAAACATATTCATATCATACCCACTTGCCAGAGACAAGCAAGGAGTAAGAGCACAACATTTTGCATGAATTGTAGGCTTCCCCACGGTGCAGGATGCCATTGATTGCATGCACACCACCTTGCATGTGAGGTGTGTGAGCACAGGCAGCACATCGTACAGATGAATGTCCATTATACTAGCAGTAGTCGTGGTTCTTTCATTCTGTGGCAATCTTCTGTACGTTTAATCTGTATTTCAACTATCATGACATCTTAAAGGCTGGATACTGGCAAATAAGCATTATAACCTCATCACATGGATTACGACCCATTAAGCAGTGCAAGCACATGTCCACAGCAGGCCTACATTGCGAACCATGCTGCCACAAGGAACGTTATGGTGCAGCATTGTCCTCAGGAAACCCTTCTGCAGCCGGGCGCGCATTCAAAAAACCTTTCAGTACTTACCTGAGAAGTTATCAGGATTTCTAATTGTGTGCTGCATGCTGTTCCAATTTTTACTCTTCTCTTCCAGCATCTAATATCACTAAGGCAGACTTTCATTCATTTCCACAGCTAGTAGTTCCTGGAACAGGAATCTGGGGCGTCATTCTCCGACCCCCCAGCGGGTCGGAGAATGGCTGTTGGCCGCCGTGAATCCCGCCCCCGCCGGTTGCCGAAGTCTCCGGTACCGGAGATTGGGCGGGGGCGGGAATCGGGCCGCGCCGGTTGGCGGGCCCCCCTGCTCAATTCTCCGGCCCGGATGGGCCGAAGTCCCGCCGAGAAATTGCCTGTCCCGCCGGCGTAAATTAAAGTAGGTACTTACCGGTGGGACAAGGCGGCGTGGGTGGGCTCCGGGGTCCTGGGGGGGGTGCGGGGCGATCTGGCCCCGGGGGGTGCCCCCACGGTGGCCTGGCCCGCGATCGGGGCCCACCGATCCGCGGGCGGGCCTGTGCCGTGGGGGCACTCTTTCCCTTCCGCCTCCTCAACGGTCTCCACCATGGCGGAGGCGGAAGAGACTCTCCCCACTGCGCATGCGCGGGAAACTGTCAGCGGCCGCTGACACTCCCGCGCATGCGCGCACGGGGATATCATTTCCGCGCCAGCTGGCGGGGCAACAAACGCCGTTTCCGCCAGCTGGCGGGGCGGAAATCCCTCCGGCGCCGGCCTAGCCCCTCAATGTTGGGGCTCGGCCCCCAAAGATGCGGAGCATTCCGCACCTTTGGGGCGGCCGATGCCCGTCTGATTGGCGCCGTTTTGGGCGTCAGTCGGCGGACATCGTGCCGTTTGGGGAGAATTTCGCCCCTAGTCTTTCGCCAGGGGCTTAAAGATTGAAGTGCGCCATTGTACATCAAGCATGGCTGACCGGGAGGCTTTCTTGCTCTTACCGTCAGCAATTGGCACATTTGGAAGAATTTGCAGATTGGCACACTGAACCTATTTGACAGCATTATGAACGTATCTTTCTTGGCCATCAAGTCCTGGGGTGGGACTCGAACTCGGAGCTTCTGGCTCAGACGTAGGGACACCACCACTTTGTCACAAGATCTCCACTACATGCTGTACAACCTGACAATTATGGGGAACAATCCTTGGTTCCACCTATCAGGTGGGAAGCTGCAGAACAGTAGCACGAGTTAGATGCAGAATCAGGGCAGAGCAAGTGTACAAAACAACTACCATGGACAAAGCTTCTCTGATCCAAGGCATAACTTTACTTTTCTTCAGTGGAATTATGTCTTTTAAAAAGAAAACATTACATGGAGTTTATGCTGCCAATAAAATATGAAAACAGTAAATTACACCTGTATGACAATACAAGATCTTTTCTGAAAACTCTATTTAATTAAAATGTCAATGTCGATCCCCTAATGACCATGCCATAACGTCTGAGCCCCCCAGCGTCGGATTGGGGGTTACCCCAAAAGATGTGCTGGGGACATTCTCTCTGAACTTCACAGGTAAAGATTTGCACAGCAATTGCCCAGAAGTGCAAACTTCCTCTGGTCAATTGCCCTCTGCTAAGAACCATCCAACAACGTGATTCAAACTGCAAACTACAGATGGTTCCAGCTGGGTCACAACAATAGAGACTCAGAAAAAGCTAGAAGATTTAATACCTCTTCTCGCGTCTGCGTAACTGTTGTTCAGACACAGATGGAAACCCCCCAAAGGAGTCACCCCCACACTGCCACCCTCAACCACCTCCACTCTCTCAAACAACCCCTTCACAGGATTGTCCTCATATTCATGGGACTTATCCCCACCCCATCCTCCCGGTCTCCAACTGCACTCAACTTCCAAACCCTCCCCCAATCTCCAAGTCCTCCCATCAACCTCCGATCCCCGAGGTCCAATCTTTCTTCTGAACCCCGCACCCCCTCCTCGACATCCAATCCTCCGTTGACCTCTGAAACCTCTCCTTGACCTCTGATGCCATCTCCCGATCATCAATGCCACCTCCTCGACCTCCAATCACCTCCTCGGCCTCCCATCTACCCCTCCGCGACCTCCCATCCGCCCTCCCCGACCTCCAATCCGCCCTCTTCGACCTCCGATCACCCCTCCCTGATCTCCAAACTCCCCCACCCTCAAATTGAACCCCCTCCTCAATCCAATTGCCACCCGACCTCCGAGCCCCTTCCTGACCTCCGATCCCCATCCCCCTGGTCTGTCAATTTCACTGGACCTTTAAAGGTACCTGGTTTACAGAAGCTATCCACTCCAAAGCTCTTGCACTTTGATGCCACGCCTCGGGGACATGCGCGCTGCCTGGATCTCGCCCGTTCTGAATCGAAAGATTGGGCAAGACAGGCTGGAGAAAACAAATCCCATACATAATTGGGCGCAGAATGGCAATCCGACTGCCACTTTGAGGAGGTTCAGGCCCCGCAATTCTGTATGGGCAAGTTCTCCTCCATCAAACGGACATTTTGAATCGAAATCCTGATAACTCATGTCCTTAGCATATGAATCTTCTTGAAATAATTTTTAGTATTTCAGCATTAATTATCTATCTTTTGTCACAGTTGTTCAAAAAATAAATGAAGGATTGTTCTACAAGATCAACTGAAGTCCTTTGACAAAGTTTCTCGCTATGGTTTATATTTAAAATTTTTGAGTTCTCAGGAGGACTGGAGAAATCACGTGGACTCCTGTTGTCATGCCCAGTAAACGCATGTCATATTCATCGCTTTAAACATGGACTGCATTCAGTGTAGAATTTTCCAGAACTGCCTCTTCTTTTAAAACTGGATTTTAAAAAGGCTGTTAAGGCCACTGCTGAGAATCAGATGACTTCTGCAATTTCTGCATAAACTACCTCAAGTCTCTGGAGAGGTTTCTAATTGATTGACCATGGGAGGGATGCCCCCTTGAATCGACATAACAAGATGAAAAACATTTGTGGATTTCGCACATTCTATTGTTTGTGAGATTATACAAAAGTCAAAATCTATGGACACTATAGATGTTCAGGAGACCTGAGAAGGTGAATTAAAATGTTTAGCTTCAGCCTAAAGAAAAAGGACGCAATGTGGCATACAGTACAAAGCTCCCAACTGGGACAACCAATCTTGCCGGTCCCAAACCAGGCTGGCTTTTAAGAGGTGATTCTATAAGCCCCAGCTGATGGGCTTCCGCCCATTAGCAGGGGAGCTTTATTCCATGAGCCCCACTGGGAGATCAATCAGGTTGTCCCTGTGGGTCTCGTGAGGGTTATTACATCGCTCCCCCGTGAGGTCCGAAGGTCCCTCTGTCGCTGGATACAGAGGAGGTCTTCGCCACTTTGCCTGTGGCTGTGCTTCCAACATCTGTGGGGCTGGGTCGGGAACCTGGTTTTATGCCAAACATCGGAGGAGTCCCGTCAGAGATCCATCTCTGACCATACTGTCCTCCGAAAATATTGATTCCGTATCCCTGTGTGATGCCGAGTCTTTCATCCCTTGCTGACCTGGGCCCAGGTCCTTGGAGAGTTGAGCTCCTTGGCTAATAGATGGTGGGCAGGGGGAATGAGGGACCGAGTCATCTGGCGAGGTTACCTCTGGTGCAGGCTCCCTGACTTTGAGGCGGTCCACTTGCTTGGGTACAGTCCGTTCTGTGCTACGACTGTATAAGAGATTGGTCCTGTTTTCGCCACTATGGCCCACTCACCGGGCGCCGTCCACAGAATTCCAGACGTATACTGTGCACCCTGGTTTGAATCCTCTCTCCTGCTTCTGGTGGTTGTGATACTTCTTCTGGATGTCTTGTTTCTTTTCCACCTTCCTACCAAGTTTGGGAAATGCTAAGCTTAGACGGGTCCGGAGCCTTCGACCCATCAGTAGCTAAGCCGGCGCTACGCCAGTCATAGCATGCAGTGTGGTTAGATAATTAGATTTAAAACCTGCCAGTTTTGTTTTAACTGACCCCCATGGTTTGTTTTTTCTCTTCTTAAAGGTTTGCACTGCCCATTCAGTCAGACCATTCGAAGAAGGGTGAAATGGGGCAGTATTTGAGTGTGTTTCACCACATTGTTTGCATAAACCCCTGATATTCTTCACTTATGAAAGGGGTACCGTTATCGGTGACAAGTGCCTCTGGAATACCATGGGTGCTGAATGATTGGTGTAGCTTCTCTATGGTGACTCACAAAGAAGTTGTGAAAGGCATCCGGTGTATATCCAACCACTTTGAGTGGGCATCGATCAGTAGCAAAAACATTGACCCCAGGTGAAGTCGGCTTGCAAACACACCCAAAGGCTGGAGCAAGGCTGATGGTGGGAGCCACTGATGCTCTTGGCAAGCCGCACACTGCTGCACCACCCTCCCAATATCACCATCGACCCCTGGTCGCCACACGTAGCTCCTGGTTAGCATTTTCATGTTGGAAACCCCCGGATGTCCACTGTGAAAGTCCTGCAGAATGGTTTTCTGGACTTACCTCGGGGAGACCACACGGGCTCCCCACAGAAGAATGTCGTCCTCTAAAATGGGCTCCTGCTGCACTGTTGCAAAAGCTCTCAACTCTTCCAGAAGTATCTCTTGTAGTCCCCCATATAGGACGAAGTGCCGCAGTTTTTTCAATGTGGGATCCTTTAGGGTCCATATACGAATTTATGAGGGTGTGACTGGTAACGTGTCTATTAAATTTATGGCCAACTATGTTGGACAGGTATCTCTGTACAATCACTGATGGTAATGATTCATGACAAGCTCCACGAGTTCACTGAAGGTCTTCGAATCTGGAGCTGCTGGGTATCAATTGAAAGTTGGGGCTCCACAGGCAGTCAGGACTATTACCTTTTGCCGGACATCTCCTATAACACCAGTCTCTTGGAACAAATATGCATCCGTTCGGTAAACTGGGTTCAATCTTCCACACCTGAGTCAAAGACCTCTAGCCTGCCAGAAAGCGGCATTTTAAAAGTCTCGCCAACCTTGTTCTCGTGCTGAGGAATTCAAGTGCGGTCCGGACGTGTAGAATTAGAGCCATACCGTTTCCTTATCGCCAGGTTAAAAACTCAGGAGACCCGAGAAGGTGAATCAAAATGGCAGTTTATTTGCAGCTGAAAGAAAAAGGCTGCAACATGGCATACAGAAAATAGATCCCAATCGGGACTATCGATCATGCCAATCTGTACCCGGCTGGCTTTTAAGAAGTGATTCATGAGTCCCAGTTGATGGCCTACACCCATTAGCAGGGGAGCTCGTATTCCATGAACCCCACTGAGAGATCAATTGTGCCATCCCCTCGGGTCTCGTGGGGGTTATTACAGGCTCCTAGACTTACTTTCTCCGAGCTTGTAATTTTACGACAGTTGTTGAAAAAACAATTAAATCATAAGTAGGTGCGAATGGCCACTATGTATTCTCCATTGTATAGCAAGACTTTTAACTTTAAATCATTCTGGGTAGACAGTAGAACTATTGATCATGTGATTAAAACTGACTAAAGATAACAAATCATATTTCCCCAAGAACCAGGAGGAAACCAGTCAG
This sequence comes from Scyliorhinus torazame, assembly GCF_047496885.1. Lineage (NCBI taxonomy): Eukaryota > Metazoa > Chordata > Chondrichthyes > Carcharhiniformes > Scyliorhinidae > Scyliorhinus > Scyliorhinus torazame. The sequence continues at coordinate 40,907,736 of NC_092717.1, read as the reverse complement.
TCTGAAAACCTTCAGGAGAAGAAGGACCATTCCTCCAGGTAGAAGAACAAAACCATGCCTAAAGACCAGTTTACCCAGACACTGAAGAGTCTAATTCATTTTCACCTGCAACAAAAGCTCGTCTCTGCAGAAACTCTTGCTGAAACCTCACCTGGGAATCCAGAGTCTTCCAAATTCCATTGATCCAAAGAATCATGGGAAACAACCTATCTAGATTGAAATTTGAAAACATGATTTGCATCTAACAACCTAAATGTACTTTGTCTCCAGAATCTACCTTTACTTGTTTGTGTCTCTGTGTGCATGAGGGAGTGAGTTGCCCAGTCCTTTGCTCCTGTGTCAAATGTGCAGAGACAGTAGAATTCTTGGTGGTAGATAGCGGACACAATGCTAATAGCATGGTGCCCAATTTTACAGTCCTCTTGCCTGCCAAACCATCCCCAGGGAAGTAAAATCCAGCCCAAAGTTGGCAGTGTTTTTCTAACATATAAACATTAGTTCCTCATAATAATAATAATAATCATCATTATTAGATGACCATAGAACATACAGTGCAGAAGGAGGCCATTCGGCCCATCAAGTCTGCACCGACCCACTTAAGTCCTCACTTCCACCCTATCCCTGTAACCCAATAACCCCTCCGAACCTTTTTGGTCACTAAGGGCAATTTATCATGGCCAATCACCTAACCTGCACGTCTTTGGACTGTGGGAGGAAACCAGAGTACCCGGAGGAAACCCACGCAGACACAGGGCGAACATGCAGACTCCTCACAGACAGTGACTCAAGCCGGGAATCGAACCTGGGACCCTGGAGCTGTGAAGCAACAGTGCTACCCACTGTGCTACAGCGCTGCCCATTACATTATCAGCGCCCAAGTGCACTTTTTACTAGGTATTCTGTGTGGAAAATGGCAGGTGGTTTTCTATCAAACCAACTCAGTATTAAAGTTGATCGGAACCAGAACAGACTCAGCAAAGTAATATGTTTAACTTTTTAGAAATCACTTTTCTTGTCAGGTCAAAGGGGGAACGATGCTCCTTTAGGCCCCAAAAATAAACCTTGTGCTCCCCTATTGCAATATCATCCACATTTCCCCCCCCCCCCCCCCTTTGACCACAGGCTACCTTAGAGCTGGTCCGGCAATCATTCCTGTCATTTACTGCTCTTGGCCAATGACCTCCGTACCTCATGTAGCCCTTTATCTTTCTACTGGGAATTTTACAGCTTTCTGGCCCTAACAGTGATTAAATCTGAACCAAATCTTCATTTGCCCCTCAGCCAGCAGGTGCTAGTAATATCAGAGTGTACCAGAGCTTTTGGGAGTGGAGGATGTGTGAACAGCTGTTTAGCATGGGCAGCATATTTGTATAGCAGATTGGTAGGCAACACTTTGAAGCATGCATACAAAGTCCATTCAGCTGGTATATAGTACTGTTGTGCAGTTGCATCTTAACAGCTTTCTGTCTTTAACATAGTACAATGTTGCAATGTGCGTCATAGGAGAAAATATCAAACAAAATTTGATGCTAAGCCACAAAGAGGCATTCATAAATGTAGTGTAACAGCTTAACAGATAGGATATGCTAATGTGTGACTGATGATGTACCACTGATATCAGTCAGTCATGTGGTATACTCTCTCTGTAGAGAGAGAGGTTGGAGCACCATGCCTAGGAACAATGTGCCTACTCTGTAACCTATTTAGATAGGAAGGTCATGGTTTCCCCATCGCATTGCGCCCGCCACCAATCCCAATGCGCCATGTGCATCATGGGAGAGACCCAAAATAGGCTTTGGGCTGGGCGCCGAATATCGCGCGAGTCACTCGTTTGATGACACCCAGCATGATCTGAATCATGCCCTCGCTGGGCGTACTCCAGATAATCATATTTAAGTGAGCCAGTAGGCTGGTCTAAATATGCACAGCTTGTTTGAGGCCGCAGGCTCCCGACTCCCGGTAGTCCGAAGGCCTCACCCGGGTGCCAATTAGTACTGGTCTCCATAAGCGGAGACCAGGAGAGGCGGTGGCGGAGTGGTATTGTCACTGGACTAGTAATCCAGAGACCCAGAGTACTGCTCTGGGGACCCAGATTCAAATCTCGCCACTGCAGATGGTGAAAGCTGAATTCAATAAAAATGTGGAATTAAAAGTCTAATGATGACCATGAACCCATTGTTGATTGTTGTAAAAACCCATCTGGTTCACTATCCTTTAGGGAAGGAAATCTGCCGTCCTTAGCTGGTTTGGCCTAAATGTGACTCCAGACCCAAAGCAATGTGGTTGACTCTTAACTACCCCTCAAGGACAATTAAGGATGGGCAATAAATGCTGGCACAGCCGGCGACATCCACATCCCACGAATGAATAAAAAATAAAAAAAACACTCCGCGGGTCTCTGAGGCCACTGGAGCCCCTGGGTGGTCAGGGACAGGGCAATCTGGCAATGTCAGGGTCCCAGGGGCAGTGCCCGGATGCCAGGTTAGAAATGTTAAGGGGTGGGGTCTAAGGGGGCCATGCCATTGAAAGGGGGAGTGAAGAGGGTATGAAGGTTGGGGGGGGGGCGGTGAATGGGGGATCCTGAAAGGGGGTCCCTAAAGGCGGAGGGCACTCAGCAACCCCATAGCGGGGTGTGCTCACTTGGTGGGAGGGGCGGGGGCAATGCCCCAATGGCCACAAGGATGGATGGGTGTGGGGCAGGGGCACCCACTTGCCTGGGTGGGGGCACATGTTCACATTTATTGTTGGGGGGGGGTGGGGGAGGTTGCCCCTCGGGGGTCGAGGGTTAGGAGTGTTGCCCATATCTGCGGGGAGGTGGGGGGTCACATTGTCCATGGGTGAGAGGGTGTGGGGGACCCTCAAACTTTGCAATCGGGGCATCCTTTCGAAATGGCACCCCGATCTCTGAGGAGCAGGTCTGGTCTGTAAGTTTAGTTCCCCGCCACAGAAAAAAATTCCATGTGTGGGATTGACCAGTGAGAAACTCCCCTAGTCCCAAAAAATAAAGTGGGGTTGGGAGGGTAAGAGAGATGCGACTGAAGAGAGATATAACAAACAGATCAGAGATAGCCTTATCTCTGATTGGCTCAATGGAAGTAGAGGGGCAGCAAGATGACAAGGTTGAGCGAAAGGCAGTGAATAGGGTAAAATAGTTTGTATGGAGGGAGAGATTAAGAAAGTTTAGGAAGGCTGTGGTAAGTTGAGATGGTGGTTGAATTATGGTGCAGAGGCTGAAGGAAGTAAGCTGTAAAGGTATCTTTTTTTTAATAGTCACTTCATTTGAGCCTTTGGAAAGGTGGCTAGAATTTTCTGGGCCACCATGCATCCATTTGCCTTCAAGCAGCTCATTAAGAACTGTTAATACAGCAGATATTCCACTCCCTCTCTTTGACAAGCTCCGATTGGAAGTTTGTCATAAACATGAAATGAGAGCTCAACTCTAAGATCTGGTAGGGTGTCTCGTTCCTAAATTGAGGGAACACAAATTTCCACGCATATTAGTATCACAGCCCAAATACCAAGACTGGAAGATCTGTTCCAATTTTAAAAAAGTCAAACAGCAAGTATTTTAAAGATGAAAGCTTACTTCACATTTCCTTTTTTCAGGTCCTTTCATATCAGAAAAATGTCTCTCTGTCAAAGGTTTTAGATTCAGAAATTGAGTAGACATTTGTTTTTCTTGCTGATGTGGTTCCTTTACATCAAACATATGTAGTACCTGGAAGACAAAATACAAACAAATAATGACATATTAGATAACCATACTTTTTAGTTCTCAAACTTACATGAATAAGTGGAGTTTGTGAAATTTCTCAGTCAATCTCCAACAAGTCAAACGCAAATGAGGAACCTCAGGATTACATTTCAGGTGAAAACCTCTTTGAGGAAAGGTTTATTAAGGGACTTATTCAGGGCAGACAATTCTACGAGTGTGTGACAATATGTGAATTGTAAGAATAATGAAGGGTTAACAATTTACAGTAACTACATCCAACCACTAGATGGCGATCAAGCGCATACACATGGTTCAGGACTGGAATGATTGCCAAAGGACACAGACATTTTAATCATCTGTGGGAGCAGGGAAAAGTGACCTCTGCTGGAGAGCCAGGAGCTACTTTGAGACGGATACTTTAATGCGACATATCTGCCAAAGGTGTGGCATTGAGTGAAGTGTTGCATAAGATATGTGTTAGTCAGTGAATGCAAAATTTACCTTTATCTTTAGTCCAATGTTATTAGTTGCCTGTTTATTAATGTGTGATTTATGTTTATTTTAGTTTGCTTGTTACAGGAAAAGTATTAAAAAGTGAAATCTTGTCCTTCAGCTCTCTCCGTTGGTTGTTTAAGAAATTCATTTCTTTTCAAAAATCGTTGGTCCCTGCAATGACCCTCAATTCAAATTAGTTCAGAGTTTTGAAAATGGGGATGGAGTTAATTGATTCTGTACCACAAATTCCTAGAGTCAGATACGGAGGGCGGGATTCTCCGATGTCCGCCGACCGGCGCGAATCAGTCCGGCATCGCGCCGCCCCAAAGGTGCGGAATTCTCCGCATCTTGAGGGTCCAGGACCTCACCTTGAGGGGCTAGGCCCGCGCCGGAGTGATTTCCGCCCCGCCGGCTGGCGGGAAAGGCCTTTGGCGCCCCGCCAGCTGGCGCGGAAATGACTTTGCCGTGCGACGAATGCGCGGGAGCGTCAGCGGCCGCTCACGGCATCCCCGCACATGCGCAGTGGAGGGTGTCTCTTCCGCCTCCGCCATAGTGAAGACCATGGCAAAGGCGGAAGGAAAAGAGTGCCCCCACGGCACAGGCCCGCCCGCGGATCGGTGGGCCCCGATCGCGGGCCAGGCCACCGTAGGGGCACCCCCCCCCCCGGGGCCAGATCGCCCGGAGCCCGCTCGCGCCTTGTCCTGCCGTTCGAAAGGTGGTTCAATCCACGCCGGCTGGCGTGGGTTGACAACGGTGGGACTTCGGCCCATCGCGGACCGGAGAATCACCGGGGGTGGGCCCGCCGACCGGCATGATTTCCGCCGACCGGCGCGAATCCCGCCCCCGCCGAATTCAGGATACTACGGGGGCGGGATTCACGCCGGCCCCCGGCGATTCTCCGACACGATGGGGGGTCGGAGAATCGCGCCCCTAATGTTTGACACAGAAAGTGAGATGACACAGACAGGAAATGTATGCTCTCAGTTTGTGATTTATAGGTTATTACTGAATGCCCTAAGTTGTTCTTCACAGTAAATTATTCATTTTTTAATATCAGGAGTATTATTATACAAAGCAATGCCCGATGTAATACTCTGCTGCTAAGAGAAAGTTGTGATCCTGTGGCCTGTCATGAAGGATAGAAAATCTAACTAGGATAGAAAATCTAACTGCTACAGGTAAACACAGCCCAAAGTGAAAGAATCCTCCTGTTGTCTGTTCCCCTTTCCTCCTTTTAATATCCATTAACCTGTTCGCTATTGTCATTTTCGTCCATGGATGGTTACTGCTTTTAAGACCAAACAGCTTACCTTTAATTTAAAACAGGAAACTCCAGCAGGATGTGCTGTTTAGTTTTTCATCAGTGGTGATGACACCTCTTGATAGACTTGGCTGGCGGCCAAGTACTGTTTTAAATTGCCGGGCCCTTTGCTGATACTGCCCGTTCTGGAATGTTTTAAAAATCCAGCAGAAGATCAACACCTGGGCTGGAACTCTCTCCAGGTAAATGGATCCAGCCAGCGTTTCCTCTGTATCCAGACTGTGAGCGTTTAATTCCTGAAGACAAAGCTGGAGGGAGCTCTTTGGATTTCTTTCCCTGAAAGGTTATCAGACCTCTCTAAAAACTCATGGAAGCTGCTTCACTGATACTCTATTTTTTCCTCAGTAAAGCTCGGGGACATTCAGGAAACCAGTTAAATTTAAACCACAGGCTGAAGTTGGGGAGGTGAGACTGAGAGTCTTATGATTCAAACTGGCCTTAGGCTGTTTTCTTGAGTGAAGGCCTGGGGTAATAAAACTTAAAATTACTCCGCCAGAGAAAATCCTACAGCCTGAGAGTTCTGACTGAATGTTACTGCCAGAAGATCTTCATTAGCATTCCAACCGGTGGTTTCAATCACCGCACGTCTTGGGAGGACGGCCTGCTGCAGCGGCCTCAACACCAGAAGCAAGGACACTCATCTCTCTCTTTTCATCTTAATCCCCATTATTTTACACCATTCCCTCCCTGTGTGTGTCTGCCTTGTGTGTGTTTGGGTAGAGGGTGGGACATTAAAAGGGGGAGTAGTAGCTTAGCTGGCCGTTATTCTGTTATAGCTATTGCATGTTTCAACTCTATTTCTGTTATAAATAAACAGTTGTGTGTAACTTACAAATCTGGTTGGTGCCTGTAAGTTTTTGGAGCAGCCGAGGGCCAAAAGTCTTTGAAACATCATACAAAGTATTGGTTAATTCATTTGTGTTGGGACTCTGGAGCCTGTGGGGTTGGAATTGCTTTGCAGATTAAAGTATGCCTATCCATTTTAGGTAGCTGCAATTTAGAAATAGCAATATTCTGAAATTGTTTTATCAATGTGATGTACTTTTTTCATGTATTAAGGTAAATCCATATATAAAGGTGGACTCTGCATATGGAAATAAGCTATTTTAAATATCAGAGTCTCTGTATGCAAGGTCTAGAAAAATACATTAACAAGTGCAATTTTAAGTTTACCGGTATCCTGTTAACAAGTGAGAGACCAAATGAGCAAACCATTTGTTTCAAATACTTGCTTCTAAAAGAAGTAATGATTTCAGCAGTCATTGTATGTGAGAAATTAATTGTTGAATAAATAATTTATGCATCTACTTTTATATAAAAAAGCAAGAAAAATAATGCAGGTTACAATATAAAAAACAAAAGATTACTTGAAATCCAAGATTATCTCACTTGTTTACGTTGATGACTTCCTGCCAGGTTGTCATTCCATTTTGTGCGTGGTCCATCAGAAATTGCAACACCAGTTGTAGTTTTGCCTCCCATCTGGATATTTGTGGTGCTCAGATCTTGATTTTTTCCAAATGTCTGAAGTGGTCTAGCTCCAGGTTTTTCAATATCTGTACTTGTTTTTGACTTGTGAAGTAGAATATTACTTATGCTGACTTCAGAATTGGAATTGACATTTTGGATAAGTTTGGCACATGGTTTTTCCACCCTTATATTTGTAATTGACTTTTGTTTTTGTGTAATCTCTAGCAGAATCGTTTCTTTTTCACTCCTGGATTCTTTTTCCCGCATATTGTTTGTTCTTTTTACTTCTGTGTTTGCAGTTGATGACTTTAAAGTTAAAGGTTTCTTTGAGTTAAGTTCAACGTACTGCTTAGTTTTACTTGCGTTCACCTTCTCACTTATGAACTGCTTATCTTGTTGCAGCAATTTGCTTTTAAATATAGGTATAATCTTGTAAGTTTTGGAACTATGGCTATATGAAGTAGAATGTACTTCCATCTGATGGGATGCAGCTAATGGAGTAACTTGTGATTTTTCACTTAAACTGTGGAAAACCACACCTGTCTTATCTGTTGATCTAAATGTGGTTCCGCATTGCATGGCAGTATTTGCTGAACCAGGCTCCAACCTTGATCTTATGTCGATTTTCTGCTCATTGTCTAAGACTCTGGTGTTTGGACTTCCACCAGTTGGACAAGTTGAAGAACTTTTGTTGATGACATATGTGGCTGTGGGAACCTTTGTCAAAGCAGTCTTGAAGACAGGTTTGGTAGTAAGGTTTGGTGGTCTTGTCTGAACTGTCTAATTTATAAACACATAAGAACAATATTATCACCATTGCTCAGAGATGCACAACATAAAATGCCTGTCTGCATTACGGTGATTCTGCAATCTTTTCCATTTAGCAAAGGAGAAACCACTCAAAGGGAGTGAAGTTTGGAAGGACCAGGCTACACTGTTCTTGCCTCATGTTCAATTGGCACCCCTGCTAAGTGTTGCATCAGCCCTATAATCTGTAATCAAACGTCTTTTTATTTTCCCGAAATGAAAGCAGTAAAGCCGGAAATACTCAGGTCTGGCAACATCTGTGGAGGGAGAAACAGAGAAACATTTCAGGTAGTAAGTGACCTTAAGGGCAGAATTTTGTCAACGTGTACCATTCCTTACAATCTAACCTGAAATATGCGCCACTTCCACTCTTTAACGTTTTGAATATAACAACAATTAAAATTTAAAGGGCCTCTGTCGCCCTCAAGAAAGTTGTGCAATTCAGTGGCAGGGAAAGTTTCTCATTGGTGAAACCCTGTCAGCTGGCAGTGTTGCAGCTACAGGTGGCCTAATAAAAAGCCTTCTGTTCAACATGGAAGCTGTGCTTCGCTGCACAGCAGTTTTCTCCATAAATTCCTCAAGGAAGAGCATCAGCCGAGAGCTGCCCAGCACTTCAACAATGCTTCCTGCAGGCTGTCCTCCAGGCCATTAGAGAAAGGTGCCACGTGCTCCTTCCAACTTCTGGCATCAAAACACCCTGGCCAAGGCGACCTTTGGGAAAGTTGCAAAGTAGGTGAGCAACCATGGAATCCAGAAGAAATCTGGGCCCTTTATAGGAAATAGGTCAATGACCCGCTGCAATCCGTCAGGGTAAGATCCAGTCTTGCATCTTCAACAGGAGTCTCCCAAGAGGTTATCAATAATTATGTTAATGGATGATCAAGCCTTAGTATCATGTGGCATTGAGGCCAAAACATATGTAGTTTGGCTTTTGAGTGGGGTTGGATGCGTGTGATGGAGATGCATGCAGATAAACGGGTTCGGTCTCACTTGCTAACTCACTAACTTTGCCATGCAGGAGAAACAGACTGACAATGCACGTGCAATGGACAGGATGAGTTCCTGACTTCCGGCTCCTGACAGACACTGAGGAACAGGCAGTGGAGATCACTGGTGGTGGTGGTATGATCCGTCAGTCAGCAAGGCTGGACCTGCCAGGCAAAAGGATGAAAATACAACCATGCTTTTGGATTCAGGAAGAAAATCTGCTGAGCACAACAAAAATACATCCCAGCATCTAAGGGAGGCTCTAACAGCCAGGTCCCCAGATAATTGGGGGGCTGCTGAAGACTAGGCCCATGCTGAGCCTCATACTGATAATGGGCTCTGGTTGCAAACATAAGGATATGCAGTAAAGGATAGGGTAAAGTATGGCTAAGATGTGAGGGATTTTATGCAGCTTTGCAGGAGGTATGGAAAAGTCCATGTCAGCCATGTGTTCTGCCATGTCTCAGGCATTCGAGCACTTGTCTTCATCCATGGAGAGAATGGCGACCATCATGGAGAGCCAGGTCATGCATTCGATACGTATGCGCTCAGACCTGTATTCGAATGCACTAGCCTTTGGCTCAGTGCAGCAGTGGCTAGGCGAGGGGGGACAAGGCACCTTTCTTCCAGGAACCCTATTCCCTCATATAAACGGGGAGCTTACTTTATGCACCAGATGGAGGAGGCATTTGTCATCTGCCTTGGGACCTTCCTCAGAGTTTTCATCTCTCATCGTCTCCTCTGCCATTGCCCCAATAGCACCAGCAAGCAATGCTGTGTGGGGCACCACGTTATCAGTGCAGGAGGCTGGAACCCTCAATGCCCGCCTCCTATACAGATGCCCTCGCGCTGCTCGAACGCCTCTACATACGGCCTGTGAACGAGGTCTACGCGCAACACGTCTTCACCACTCGCCGCCAGCGCCCCGGGGAGTCGCTAGATGACTACCAATGTGACCTCAAAGCCCTCGCACGCAACTGTAATTACCAGGCTATTACGGCCACTCAGCACATGGAGCTCGCCGTCCGAGACGTCTACGTGGCGGGAGTCCGGTCAAATTATGTGAGACAGCGCCGGCTCGAAAAAGGGGCCCAGGACCTGGACGACACGGTAAAGTTAGCCACCTCACTGGAGGTGCCTTTCAGAGCCTTACTGCGTTCCCAGCCGACCACGCGACCCCCTCGTGGACCCCCGACCAGAGACAACCCCAGGCCTGTGCCGTGCGGCCACCCGCCCATCATGGAGGGTTACCCTGCTATTTCTGCAGCCAGTCTCAACACCCCTGGCAGCACTGCCCGGCCCGCAATGCGAACTGCAGCAGCTGCGGGCGAAAAGGACACTTCGCCAAGGTCTGCCTGGCCAGGTCGAAGAACTCTAACTCACAGACCCGATACTCAGACTCACAGGCCCGCAGACCCCGCAATGTGGCAGCGTGTCTGGCAACTCCACCCCCTCATAACACGTGCAACTCACGGGGGACGCCATCTTGGCCATCCTCCCCCACGAGGCCGGCCACGTGTGATCCATGGGGGCCGCCATCTTGGACACCATCTTCCTCACCGCCCGCCACGCTCAACCAAAAGGGGCCGCCATCTGCTACGCCGCTCAACGCGTACGATCTACACAGACAGTCATCGCGGGGCCACCCCAGCACCTCCGATCACGCCGCCGGATACTCGCAACTCAGCGCGGTCACCCTGGACCAGTCACGACCCAAGCACCTCCGGAGCTCCATGATGGCCGTCTGGGTTAACGGGCACGAGACGCCCTGCCTTTTCGACTCCGGGAGCACAGAGAGCTTCATTCACCCGGACATGGTAAGACGCTGCTCGCTCCCAATTTTCCCGACGCAACAAACTATCTCCCTCGCCTCTGGGTCGCACTCGGTGCAAATCCAAGGATGCACTACTGCAGCCCTAGCGATACAGGGCGCTGAGTACGCTAATTTTAATCTATATGGAGAGGGCGGCGCAGGGCGGGGAACTGGGCTGGCGTGGGAGGCGGGGTTGTCACGGGGGGGGGCGGGGATGATGCATAGGGCGGGGCTAACGTGGGGACAGTGATGACGCGGGGTGGGGCTGGCACGGGGGCCGTCCTGACGGGGAACGCGATCCCTCTGCTGGCGACGCCGGGGCTGGGGTGGAAGTCGGGGATGAAGGAGGGGGGGGGATGATGTGGAGGGGCGGGGCTGGCTACAGGGGTGGGGATGAGGCGATGGGCAGTGACGACAGGGGGGGGGCAAACCTGGCGAGGGGGGCGGGGCTGACGCGGGAGCGGGGCTGGCGTGCTTCGGAGCGAGCGCGAGGGGCAGTGATGTCGCGGGGGCGGGGCGAGCGTGAGGGTCAGTGATGTTGCGGGGGCGGGGCTGGCGCGGGGCGAGCGTGAGGGGCAGTGATGTCATGGGGCGGGGCTGGCGCAGGGCCAGCGTGAGGGGCAGTGATGTCGCGGGGGCAGGGCTGGCGCGGGGGGCAGTGATGACGCGGGGCGGGGCTGGCATGGGGCGGGGCGAGTGCGAGTGGTGTCGGGGGGCGGGGCTGGCGCGGGGGCGGGGCGAGCATGAGGGGCAGTCGCGGGGGCGGGGCGAGCGCGAGGGGCAGTGATGTCGCGGGGGCTGGCGCGGGGGCGGGGCTGGCGCGGGGGGCAGTGATGTCGCGGGGGCGGGGCTGGCGCCGCCGGGAGGTGGGGACGCGCACCCTCTGCAGGCGGCGCCGGGGAAAAAAATAAATAAAAAATGTTGATCTATATGTGCTCCCAGGCCTCTGCGCTCCTTTCCTATTGGAACTCGACTTCCAATGTAACCTCAGGAGCCTTACTCTTAAGTTCGGGGGGCCCCTACCCCCACTCACCATATGCAGCCTCACAACGCTAAATGCCGACCCTCCCCCTCTCTTCGCAAACCTCACCGCCGACTGCAAGCCAGTCGCCACCAGATGCAGGTGGTATAGCATGCAGGACAAGACGTTCATTAGGTCCGATGTCCAGTGTCTCTTGCGGGAGTGAGTCATCGATGCCAGCAATAGCCCCTGGAGAGCTCAGGTGGTGGTCGTCAAGACCGGGGAAAAGTTCCGGATGGTAATTGATTACAGCCAAACCATTAACCGGTACACACAACTCGATGCGTACCCCCTTCCCCGGATTGCAGACATGGTAAATCAGATTGCACACTACCGCGTGTTCTCCACGGTGGATCTGAGGTCTGCATACCACCAGCTGTCAATCCGCCCGGAGGACTGCCACTACACGGCTTTTGAGGCAGACAGCCGCCTTTTCCATTTCCTCCGGGTCCCCTTTGACGTCACAAATGAGGTTTCGGTGTTCCAAAGAGCAATGGACCGAATGGTGGACCAGTACGGGCTGCGGGCCACATTTCTGTACTTGGACAATGTCACCATCTGCAGCCATGATCAGCAGGACCACGACGCCAACCTCCACCGATTTCTCCAAACCGCCCAAAAACTCAACCTCACCTACAAGGAGAAATGTGTATTCCGCACAGCCAGACTAGCCATCCTCGGCTACGTTGTGGAGAACGGGGTCCTAGGGCCTGACCCTGATCGTATGCGCCCCCTCCTGCAACTCCCCCTCCCTCACTGTCCCAAGACCCTGAAGAGGTGCCTTGGATTCTTCTCCTATTACGCCCAGTGGGTCCCCAATTATGCGGACAAAGCCCGCCCACCAATGAAGGCCACCATTTTTCCACTGGCAACAGAGGCCCACCAGGCCTTCAGCTGCATCAAGGCAGACATCGCCAAAGCCACAATGCGCGCGGTGGATGAGTCCGTCCCCTTCCAGGTGGAGAGCGACACATCGGTCGCTCTCGCCGCCACCCTCAACCAAGCAGGCAGACCGGTAGCGTTCTTTTCACGCACCCTCACCACCTCTGAAATTCGACACTCCTCAGTCGACAAAGAAGCCCAAGCCAACGTGGAAGCCGTGCGGCACTGGAGACTACCTCGCTGGTTGGTTTGCCCTCATCACCGACCAACGATCGGTAGCCTTCATGTTCGACAATATGCAGCGGGGCAAAATCAAGAACGATAAGATCTTGAGGTGGAGGATCGAACTCTCCACCTACAACTACGATATAGTATATCGCCCTGGGAAACTCAACGAACCCCCAGATGCCCTGTTCCGCGGCACATGCGCCAGCGCGCAAGATGACCGACTACGGGCTATCCACGATGACCTCTGCCACCCGGGAGTCACCCGTCTCGCCCATTATATCAAGGCCCGCAACCTGCCCTACTCCATCGAGGAGGTCAGAGCCATGACCATGGACTGCCAAATCTGTGCGGAGTGTGAACCGCACTTCTATCGACCGGATAAGGCCCATCTGGTAAAGGCATCCCGGCCCTTTGAACGCCTCAGTATCGATTTCAAAGGGCCCCTCCCCTCCAATAACCGCAATACATACTTTCTCATTAGATGAGTTCTCCCGCTTCCCATTTGCCATCCCCTGCCCCATATGACCACTCCCACTGTCATTAAAGCCCTGCATAGTGACTTCACCCTGTCTGGTTTCCCCAGTTATGTCCACAGTGACCGGGGCTCATCGTTCATGAGCGACGAACTGCGTCAGTACCTGCTCAATTAGGGCATCGCCTCGAGCAGGACTACCAGTTATAACCCCAGGGGAAACGGGCAGGTGGAGAGGGAGAACACGACGGTCTGGAAGACCGTCTTACTGACCCTGCGGTCCAGGACTCTCCCAGTTTCTCACTGGCATGAGGTCCTCCCCTATGCGCTCCACTCTATCAGGTCCGTCTTTTGCACGGCCACAAACCATGACCGCTTGTTTGTTTTCCCTGGGGCAGCTACCTCAGGGGCCTCGCTTCCGTCCTGGCCGAAGACACCGGGACCAGTCCTCCTCCGAAAATACGTTCGGAGCCATAAGACCGACCCCCTGGTAGAGAGGGTCCAGCTCCTACACTACAACCCACAATATGCTTATGTCAAACACCCCAATGGCCGACAAGATACCGTCTCTCTCCGGGACCTGGCGCCCGCAGGCTCCACCACCACCACCACCACTGCAGCCCCCACACTATATCCCGTCCAACCTACCATGTCCAGCGCCCCCACCCCTATATGGCTCCCGCGCTCCCTCCCACCTGCCACACCGGTCCACAGGAATGAAGCTCCAGAAGAGCCGCTCCCGGAGTCCACGCCTGTGCCCGCACCGGACCCACTTCCACAGCCACCTGGACCGGCTGCAACACCAGTGCTTCGGCGATCGCAGCGCACGATCCGTGCGCCAGACCGGCTGAACCTACGAGCCCGTCACCCCCGCCGGACTTCATTTTTTAACAGGGGGTGAATGTGGTGAATGTATAGTGCTAATAATTCACCAGTGCATTTGTATCATGTTCTGATGTTGTGTTATGTTGTTAACCCTGTGGGCTCCACCTATGGGCCATTGTGTGGCTTCACCCACAGGGGGATATGTTGGGGCATGTACGGGCTCCGCCCATGGCTCCTCCCCTTAAGAGGAAGTATAAAGAGCAGCTGACCTACAGGCAGTTCCCAGAATTGTACCAGTCGCAGGCAGGCACTGTTCTAAGCTGATTAAAACCACAGTTTACTTCTCCTCGTGTCTTTGAGTGAATTGATGGTTGCATCAGTCATTGTATCAGATCTAATGGTCATGGCATGCACCAGGTTTGTCACTATTTGATGGTTACAGAGGTAGAAACGTAGACATTAGTCCTGAATAAGACATGTTGTGTTTTTGCGCATTCTTTACTGAATGCTCATGTGAATTATTACATCTGTGATGATCATTCTAAGGAGAATGACTTAAAATGCAGGCACAACTGCTCCCCGTTCCTTGCACTCTGGAGAATATTGGCCCAGATTACTCTCAATGAATATAACTGAAACAGGTCCAGTTGCAATCAATGTATTTTAAAAATGTCGCTGGATCAGAATAATTGGTCGACAGGTTGGTATATGTATGTCCACTTGCCCCAAAGATATCCTTGGTACTAGCACACACTAGTGAGTGTGTGTGATAAAGCTCCGCTGGTAGGACATTCAGACATTGTTGCTAACTTTTGGTTGGTTCAATTGGCTCTGTTTTATAACCTTTGCTCTCGAGTCGCCAGGTATTTTTATACTGCCACGAGGTTCAAGTCCAAGTAATGATCAATAACTCAACACACCAATTAGTAAGATTCAAATCAAAGCACATTTATTATACACAGTAATCGCTACTCATGCACAAATTCTACATCTAAGCTACTTCTACAACTAACAGGCCTATACTTAACTTCGGACTGGCCCAACAGGTCAGGGGAACAAATGGCCTTTCGTTCGGAATGTGCAACTGCGGGATTCAAAGCCGGTATGGACTGGTAGCTAGGAGCGCCTATCTCGTAGCGAGCGTTTACTTGAGACTTACTTCAGGGATGCGGCAGCTTGAACCGTTCACTCTCAGGGGTTGCTTTGCGTTGCTGAGTGACCCGGTCAAGGAGAACGATTTGAACTTGGGGCTTAATTGTTATAGTTCCCAGGGGCTTCCCGCCTTTCAGGGCGGACCCTGTACCTGGTTCTAGGTGATTGGACTTCGTTCAAATCGCTTGGTTCGATTTCTCCAATACTGGAGCCGTTCCCTGATCGATGGGCGGTCTTGAGGTGTTCGTTAACCTCTTTTGTGTTGGCTCCTGCTGGCGCCGGGGAGTCTGGCTTAGTTTTGTGTGTCCCAAATGTTGCTATTGTTCCCGGGGCTTGCTCATTAGTATGTAGATGGCTGCTACATTATAATGCTGATGGTCGCTGGTATCGATGCTGTCTGGGCTTTTGCAGAGTTAAATACACAGCAAACCTGCTCCTGCTGGTTTCTGCCTGTGTTAGCTGAATTTCCCTTCAGCCTTTGCCATTCGCCATTTTAAATCGGGACTTGGCCAACTCAGGTGGCTACAACATATAGTTCACTCAGCAAGGGAGGATGGCAGGGCAAGATCTTCACCCTAGGAAGGCAATGGAGGTCTGGCTATGGAGCGAAGTCATGCCTTATTGTTGTGCAAACCTTTTCCGATCAGGTTGTCCTTGGCATGCCTTGCACGTCTCTCCATGGCTGGCACCTGTAAAAGGCTCGTTTGCATTTATGGCCTCCTCATGCTCCGCCAAATCTGATGTTCCTCATGTTCTTCTCAATGCAACATATGTCCACATTGTAAAGACAGGTTGTGCAGTGCACAGCAGAACACTACAGAACACTACAATGCTCACATTCCAAGCATTGTCTGGCGTCTTTGAATTTGTCTATATATATGTTTCTGGAGCATACCTCTTCATTCACCTGAGGAAGGAGCAGCGCTCCGAAAGCTAGTGACATCGAAACAAACCTGTTGGACTTTAACCTGGTGTTGTAAAACTTCTTACTGTGCTCACCCCAGTCCAACGCCGGCATCTCCACATCATGACTACTTTTCATGACACCCTCGGGGATGTGTATTGTAGAACCCCGCCAGACCAGTCAAGGCAACCAAACACAGAGACACAACTACACAAAGCTAACTGATGCACGCCTCCTCTAAATGACCATGAACCAGGTTTAATGAGAATCTCATGTGCCATTAACTTTATGCTGAGGGTAGGAGCTTTATTAAAAACAATTCCAGGTGAATGAGTGTTCATGGCATGCAAATATGTGATAAGTATGAGCCCGCCGTCGGCCAGTGAGGACTAGCGTGCAGCAAACATGCTGTTGACTTGGTGTCTGCATCTCAACCCGTCGTCAAGAAGTCGGATTCAGTCCCCTGCACGCCATGTTTTCTGCCAGCTCACCACCCCCAACTTTCTCTCTCCACAGTTGCTTCCAGACCTGGTGAGTATTTTCAGCATTTCTTTTTATTTCAGATTTCTCGCATCTGCAGTATTTTGCTTTCTTTTTTTTCCTCCATATTTTTATCAGCAGAAAATAATTCAGTGAGGAAAAAATTAACGTGCTGGCCACCTGTTTAAAAAATGTTGCGCACGATCAGGATGCAAGAACTCCAAATGGCAGGCCTACATCTTTGGAACGTCTCAATTAAAGCACAAGTGAGGGGTGAAAACAAAAATTATTAAATTTCTTTGGCTGGGGCTTTCTGGCCCTTCCCAGCGCCAGGACCAGAAGGCGACCCCGGGTGATGGGTTTCCCGGCGCTACGGACAATGAGCAACGCAAATGGCCACTGAATTTGGCGGGACCAGAAGATACCATCAGTGCCCAATAGCACGTCAGCTCTGTTGTCAGGGTGGGGGTAGGGGGGCAGAAAACTGTCTTCTACTGTCACTTCTAATCGGCAGCACAGCATAAAGCAGTGAAGTTCTTTCTGTTGTCACTTACCTAAGATTTAATTCAATACGCACTTTAATTATTATCCCAATGCTACCATGTGTAGCTGTCTCGCCGTTCTATGTTGTATCAAATGTATTTTTCCTATTTTTACCTGAGAAATGTTGAGTTCATTGGTAGCATAGTAAGGCTTGTTGGTCATTTTTATTGGTAGTCCACAGAGATTAGGCAGGTTTACTTTTAGGTCAGAGAAGAACGATGTCAGTACTGCCTCCAAATCCACTCTTGGGAAAAACTGAACAGGTTCACTTCTAATGCAACAAAAAGGGTAACTGAATTGCTACATTAAGGATCTAACAGTTCTTTGTGACAATAATGTTTAGGAGGCGTTTACAAATCAGGGCTAGAATGCCATAACATTTCTTAGCCCCTACCTTAAAAGTTGACCACCAATCCATTGGTCTTTCATTTCGCACACCACCATCCAACAGTCTCGGTAAGCGAAACTGCCAGTTCATAACTTTATACTTAATAAAGAAATTGCAAATGGAACGTCGAAGCTCTATGCAAGGCAGCAGCTTCAGTCTCAGAAAAATATTGGTTAACAAACCAAAGTTGCGGCGATCAGACAATTCACCTTGACTGTCCAAATGACCTGATCACATTTAATAGAAGCAATGACAGAATATACAAGGCTCCTCATGAACACAGGCTTTAGTTCTCATATCTCATAATAGGCTGCAATGTAATTGTTCCTCCCATGGTCATAACCATATTTTATACAATACGAACATGTGAATTAGGGGTATTAGGCCTCTCGGCCCCTCAATCCTGCTCCGGCATTCGTGGCTGATCTGATTGCAACTTCATCTCCACATTCCCGTCTACACCTGATAAATTTTCACCCCTTTGCTTATCTACCTCTGCCTTAAAAGTGTTCAAAGATTCGGCTTTGAGGAAGAGAAAACCAAAGGCTCATAACCCTCAGAGAAAAAGTATATAATTTCTGTTCTAAATGGGCATCCCCTTATTTTTAGAGTGACCCTTAGGTCCGAATAATACTCTCCCACAAGAGGAAACATCCTTTCCACCTCCACCCTGCCAAGACCCCTCAGGATCCTGTGTTTCAATGAATTCACCTTTTACTCTTCTAAACACCAGCAGATACAAACCTAGCCTGTCGAACCTTTGCTGCAAAGACAACCTGCCCATTCCAGTCCAGTAAACATTCTCTGAACAGCTACCTACACATTTACACCCTTCCTTGAATGAGGAGACCAATAATGTACACAGTACTCCAGACATGGTTGAACCAATGCCCTGTATCACTGAAGCATAACCTCACTACTTTTGTATTCAATTACCCTTGCAGTAAACAATAATTCTATTAGCTTTCCTAATTGTTTGTTTTACCTGCATACTTTGGCAATTCATGCACAAAGACACCAGGGGCGGGATTCTCTGACCCCCCCGCCGGGTCGGACAATTGCTGGGGGGCGGCGTGAATCCCGCCCTGCCGCTCCGGTGCCGGGGATTTGGCGGGGGCAGGAATCGCACCGCGCTAGTCGGCGGCCGCTGGCAGCCCCCCCCCAGCGATTCTCCGGCCCGCGATGGGACAAGTGGCCACCTGTTTTCGGCGGGTCCCGCCGGCGTATGTTACAACAGGTACTTACCGGCTCCGCGGGCGGCCTCCGGGGTCCTTAGGGGGGCGCGGGGGGGATCTGGCCCTGGGGTGTGTCCACATGGTGGCCTGGCCCGCGATCGTAGCCCACTGATCCGTGGGCGGGCATGTGCCGTGGGGGCACTCTATTCCTCCGTGCCGGCTGGTGTACCGGTCCGGGATGGCCAGCACGGCGATGAACCCCCCCCTGCGTATGCGCTGTGATGATGCCAGCACCTGCTGGCGCTCCCGCGCTTGCGCCAACTCGTGCCTGCCGGTGGAGCCCCTTCGGCGCCAGTTGCCGTAGCGCCAAGCCCCTTCCGCCCCGGCGCAAACCACTCCGGCACAGGCCAGGCCCCTTGAAATAGACAAGGGCCGGGATTCCCGACAACCCGCCGGGTCCGAGAATCGCCAGGGGGCACCGTGAATCCCGCCCCTGCCGGCTTCCGAATTCTTCGGCGCGGGGTTTTGGTGGGGGCGGGAATCGCGCCACGCCGGTCGGGGGCCGTTGGCAGCGGCCCCCCTGGCGTTTCACTGGCCCGCAATGGGCCAAGTGGCCGCTTGTTTTCGGCCTGTCCCGCCGGCGTCAATCACAACAGGTCCTTACCGGCGGCACCTGCCACCACGAGCGGCCTGCAGAGTCCTCGGTGGGGCGCGGGGGTTCCGGCCCCAGGGGCTGCCCCCACGGTGGCCTGGCCCGCGATCGGGGCCCAACGATCCACGGGTGGGCCTGTGCCATGGGGGCACTCTTTCCCTCCGCACCAGCAGCTGTAACGGACCGCCATGGCCGGTGCGGAGAAGAACCACCCTGCGCATGTGCCAACTCGTGCTGGCCGGCGGAGGTCCTTCAGTGCCTGTTGGCGTGGCGCCAAGCCCTTCTGCGTCGGCTGCCACGGCACCAAACACTCCGGCGGCGGACTGGCCCATGAAGGTGCGGAATGGCGGCCCAACGCCGGAGTGGCCCACCCCCCCGGTTCGCGGAGAATCCCGCCCAAGGTCTGTACCGGCAAGGCCTGCCTCTGAGGGCGGCCTGCGGAGTCCTCAGGGGGGCGCGGGGGGATCCGGTCACGGTGGCCCGGTCCACGATCGGGGCCCATCGATCTGCGGGCGGGCCTGTGCCATGAGGGCACTCTTTACCTCCGCGCCGGCCTGTGTAAAGTTCAGCCAAGGCAGGCGCGGAAAAGAAACCCCCTGCGCATGCGCAGGAATCGCGCTAGCGGTTCTGGGAACACGCTGGCGCTCCTGCGCATGCGCCAACTCGCGCCGGCCGGTGGAGACCCTTTGCCGCCGGTTGGCGCAGTGCCAATTACTCCAGCGCCGGTCTAGCCCCCGAAGGTGGGGTGGATTCCGCACCTTCTGGGCAGCCCGACGCCGGAGTGGTTCACGCCACTCTTTGGCGCTGGTATGGCCCGCCCTCTGGATACCGGAGAACCCCGGCCCAGATCCTTCTGTATCTCAGAGCTCTGCAACCTCTCACCATTTAGGTAATATGCTTCTTTTATACTCTTCCTGACAAAATAGGCAATTTCATGTTTTCTGGATCTTTGCCTATTCATTTAACCTATTGATGTCCTTTTCACAACTTACTTTCCTACCGACCTTTGTGTCATCAGCAAATTTAGCAACCATTACCTTTGGTCTCATCGTCCAAGTCATTGATATAAATTATAAAAAATTGAGGCCCCAGTACTGATCCCTGTGGCACACTACTTGTCACATCCTGCCAACCAGAAAAAGACCCATTTCAGCATACTCTCGGTTTCCTGTTAGTTTGCCAATCTTCCTTCTGTGCCAATGTTACCTCCTACACCATGATCTTTTATTTTCCACAATAATCTTTGCTGTGGCACCTAATTAAATGCCTTCTGGAAATCTAAGTACAGTATATTCACCGATTCCCCTTTATCTTCAGCATATGTTACTTCTTCAAAGAATTCCAATAAATTGAGTCAGGATGATTTACTTGACATAAAACCATGTTTACTCTGCCCGATTACCTTGAATTTTTCCCAGTGTCCAGCTGTACCGTCTTTAATAATAGCTTCTAACATTTTCCCTACGCCAGATGTTAACCTAACGGGGCTGTAGTTACCTACAATCTCCCTCTCTGAATAAAGGAATTACATTTTCTTTTTCCAATCTAATGAAACTTCCCCAAATCTAGGGAATTTGGAAAATTAAAACCAATGCATCAATTGGCTCACTAGCCACTTCTTCATGCTCCTCGGATGAAGTTAATCATAATCTGGGGACTTATCAGCCTGCAGCTCCAACAGTTTGCTCAGTCCCATTTCTCTGGTGATTTCAATTTTCTTGAGCTCTCTCCCTCCTCCTTTGATTTTCCTGATTTACAGCTATATCTGGGATGTTATTTGTATCCTCTATAGTAAAGTCTGTTGCAAAATACCTGTTCAATTCATCTGCCATTTCCTTGTTTTCCATTATTCCACCGTCTCACTTTCTATCGGACCAATACACACTTTGTTAACTCTTTTCTTTTCAAAATACCTATAGAAACTCTGGGCGCAATCTATTGAAAACGTTTCTAAGTGTCATTTGTGGTGGGTTTTGCTGGGAGATTTCCGCCGGCTCTATCGGCGAGTTCCCCACTGCTATCTAACGACACTTAGCATGGGATTCTCCAGCCACGCCCACCAGCGACCATAAATTCCTACCCGATATCAATGGACTTTTACATTATCCGTGCCCCCCCCCCCCCCCCCCCCCCCACGGCGATCTTGCGGCGGGTGGGGCAAAATAATGCACTTAGTCACTTTTTTGGGCCCTGGGGAGTTTCTCACCGGTTTAGCCCACCCTTAGAATTATTTTCATCACTGGGGAGCTGAACTCATCGGCCAGACCGGCTCCTCAGAGATCGGGGCGCCGTTTTGAAAGGGTGTCCCAATCTCTAAGTGAGTTTGAGGGTCCCCCACATCCCCCACCCATGGGCAATGTCACCCCCACACACAATATTACCCCTGCCTCCCCCCAAGTGAGGCACTCCACTATGGGGTCCCTGAAGGTCCCCCTCTTCAGGCTCCCCCACGTCTCCTTTAAGGCCCCCCCCTTCCAGGACCTAGCCTTCACCCTCCCCAACCTCCCAGAGGCCCATACATATCTGCCCTGCACCTTCCCCACCCTTCCTATTCCTCCTTCACCCTCCTTTCATGGGAAAGGACCCCCTCAGGCCCTGGTCCTTGGCAGTGCCACCCTGGCAGTGCTCCTGCTGACCAATCTTCTGTCCAATCTTCTCACCTGCCACCCATCGTTTTGTAGTTATATGCATTTTGATACTATCTTTGACTTTTTTGTTAACCACTGGAGTTGAATCCTCCCCTTGGAATTTTCATTCCTCGTCGGAATGCATCTATTATGTGAATTCTGAAATATCACCGTAAATGTCTGCCACTGTATCTCCGTTGACCTATCCCATAACCTGATTTGCCAGTTTACCTTAGCGAGCTCTGCTTTCATGCCCACACAACTGCATCTGTGGGTGAAATACTAATCTTGGACTTACTCTTCTCTCCCTCAAACTGAAAGTAAAATTCAGTCAGATTATGATTGTTGCAACTTAGGGCCACCTTCACTATGCGGTCATTAATTAATCCTATCTCATTACACAATACCAGGTTTAAGCCTGAATTCTGGTTGGTGCCAGAACAGCTGTTCTAAGAAACTATCCTGAAAACATTCTATAATATCCTCATCTAAGCTATCTTTGCCTATCTGATTTTTCCAGTCTATAAGTAGATTAAAATCCCCCATGATTATCGTTGTACCTCTATGACACCTATTATTTCATCTTTTTTACCCCGTCCTACCATGTGGTTACTGTTCGGGGGCCTGTACACCACTCCCGGAAGTGACTTCTTGCCTTTATTTTTTTCTAATTTCTACCAAACCGTTCCTTCATCCTTGCTTTTAGAACTTGGGTCACCCCTCTTTATTCTGCCAACAACATCGTTAATTAACAGAGCCACACCTACACCTTTTCCTAGCTTTCTGTCCTTCCTAACTACCATGTACTCTTCAATATTCAGGTCGAAATCTATGTCATCCTGCAGCCATGTCTCCCTAATGGTTATCAGATTGTACTTCTTTATTTCTATGTGCGCTATCAGTTCATCTGTTCCATTTCGAATGCTACCTGCATTCAGATACAGAGCCCTCAGTTTTGTCCTTTTATTATTTTTGTAACCTCTAGCCTTATCTACTGATTTACTCTTGTATTTGTAGTCCTGTCACAGTCTGTTTATCATTAATACCTTTCTGTCTTGCCTTTTCTTAACTCTTTTGTTTCCCACATCTTTGCAAATTTGATCCCTTGCCTCCACTATATTGTTTAAAACCATCTCTCCTTCCACCGCTCAGTAGTATACTTGTTCCAACACAGTTCAGGTGTACACCGTCCCAACAGTACAGCCCCCATTTTCCCCAGCACTGCTGCGCCATGAACCTGAACCCACTTCTCCATACCAGTCTTTGAGCCACGTATTCATCTCTCTAACTTTATTTACTCTATGCCTTCAATTGGTACATGTTTCAAATAATAATCCACCTTTGAACTTCTGCTTTTTAATCTATTGCCAAGTTCCTCATACTCTTTATGCAGAATCTCTTCCCTAGTTCTACCCATGTCATTGGTACCTACGTAGACCATAACGGCAGGATCCTCCCCTCCCACATCGAATTCCTCTCCAGTCACGAGCAGATGTCCCAAGCCCTGGCAAAGGGCAGGCAACACAGCCTTATGAATTCTCGTTCTCGGCTACAGAGTTAATCTCGCGACTATATTGCCCCTACTGCTACGACATTCCTTTTTCCTCCCCTCACTTGAACGGCTTCCTCTTTCATGGTGCCATGACCAGTCTGCTCATCAATCCCGCAGACCTTGCTTTCGGCCACATAGGTTGCAACACCTTAAACCTGTGTGCCACTGTTGTCTGCTCAGTCTGTTTAGCTGTCACACTCACAGGCACACACTGTCCCTCATCACTGACCAAAGCAGATGATCCTCATCTAAGAGGTGTGAAGTCTTCTGGTACAAAATGTCCAGGCATTTCTTCTCTTCCTGCTGTTAGGCAGTGTCTGTTCGGCTTCCAGATCAACAATCAAGTCCTGGGGCGACATTCTCCGACCCCCCGCTGGGTCGGAGAATCGCCGGGGGCTGGCGTGAATCCCGCCCCCGCCGGTTGCCGAAGTCTCCGGCACCGGATATTTGGCGGGGGCGGGAATCGCGCCGCGCCGGTTGGCGGGCCCCCCCTGCTCGATTCTCCGGCCCGGATGAGCCGAAGTCCCGCCGATAAATTGCCTGTCCCGCCGGCGTAAATTAAATCACCTACCTTACCGGCGGGACAAGGCGGCGTGGGCGGGCTCCGGGGTCCTGGGGGGGGCGCGGGGCGATCTGACCCCAGGGGGTGCCCCCACGGTGGCCTGGCCCGCGATCGGGGCCCACTGATCCGCGGGCGGGCCTGTGCCGTGGGGGCACTCTTTCCCTTCCACCTCCGCCACGGTCTCCACCATGGCGGAGGTGGAAGAGACTCCCTCCACTGCGACGCTCCCGTGCATGCGCCGCCCGGAGATGTCATTTCCGTGCCAGCTGGCGGGGCAACAAAGGCCATTTCCGCCAGCTGCCGGGGCGGAAATACCTCCGGCGTCGGCCTAGCCCCTCAATGTTGGGGCTCGGCCCCCAAAGATGCGGAGCATTCCGCACCTTTGGGTCGGCGCGATGCCCGTCTGGCGCCGTCTTGGGCGCCAGTCGGCGGACATCGCGCCGTTTCCGGAGAATTTCGCCCCAGGATTGTGTTGCAGTCAGGACCTCCCACATTCCAAAACTTCAACCCAGCACCTGTCCTGATATAGTTACTTAAGTTATTTAGTTAACTTAATTTAATTTCTTTCTTAATTAACTGAGATTAATGTCTTTGTATACTTCAATTTACTGTACTTATTAAATGCTAGTACCGCCTTCAACTAAATGGTATAGGTTTACTTCCTAAATTAATTGCCAGTTACTCACGAACCAGTTCCTTCCACTGAACTGAAGTACAAAAAAGGAGCAAATCCTCCCCCTCACTGAACTCCCCATTCACCAAACTTGTGTCAGCTCACTCTGCTTGCACTGCGTTTTCAACACCCGCTGATATGGTGCTGGATTCTACGGTCCCCCAGCTGCGTGCTCCTTGGCGGTGCCCCATTCGCTGGTGGTGGGATTCTCTGCTTCTGCCGCTTGTCAACGGGATTTCCCGTTGAAGCCACCCCATGCTGCCAGGAAATCTGCAGGCAGGGGTGCACTCCCAGAGGGAACAGAGAATTCCTTTGGTCGGAGAATTTGGCCGATGATGTTTAATCCTAGGAAACAGCAGGATTCTATGGGCTCCGACAACCCAAACAAAGATGAAGGGACTCCGACACCAGCCAGTGGGAGTACCCCATGTATCACAACACAAAATTAAACGCTGGAGTTACGGTCTCCACTCGCTGGGCCTATCTGTGGTGGATCTTTACAGTAGTCGTCCAACATGGCAGTAAAATACAACAGGACAGTAAAATTCAACTTAGAGTAAGCATTTAAAATAAAATGGAAAATGCTGGAAACACTTAGATCAGGAAGCATCCATTGAGAGAAAGGAGTATCTATCAGAACCCAACATCTGAATATTGTAAAACAGTCAAAACAATAAAAATAAAACTTTACAGTGCAATGGTATACACCTAAGGCAAGGAATGCTGCATGCCACACTAAGCTCCATAATTTTACTATAATGGTACATCTCTAACATTACATTTCCAAAGCTAAATGTTAAAGCATTTAATGCTTTTTCAAGATAAATTATGTTTTGTGGACTATATATATTTTGGCACACATCAATTTCTTAATTGGATTATAATGGCCTTGCAATTATGCTGCCTGAATGTTGAAGCCTGGTTTTCATAGTAACTTCAATGCGATGTAAGCCGACTTGTGACATTAATAAATATTATTATTGATGTTTTTGAATTCATGAGACATGGTCCTTATTACAATATTGCTGTTGATATGTGATAATCTTTTCATTTAAGAGGAGTCAAAGTTTGGGCCTTTTCTGGCAGTAAAGTGGTCCTCTTCAACGTGTCATCGGGGACTGGGACCAAGGTCGACACCACTCGTCAGTGATGCTGAACCTGTGCATCTTCAAGATGGGAAGATGGGAATGGCGACTGGATGAGAGTATAAATTTGGGATCAGAGGAACAAGAGTGCCCACATTCAGATAAGTTGCCTGCCTTCTTTGTTGCAGGCAATCACTAACGCTTAGTGTAGCTCGTGATGTGGTTAACATTTGCTTCAAATGTTGATAAAGGATGCTTTTGTTTGCCGTTACCCATTACATCAAGCAACACAATTTCAAATGGAAATTAGCACACGCTTCCTGTCCACCATATATGTGCCTTAGTAGTTCAGTGGTACCTGAACGATGGGTGCTGAGCAGAATAATTCCAAGTTAAGTTGCTTGAGTAAACTTGTCAAAACATGTGCAGACATTTCAGAGAACACAGCTATGAGATCAAATGAATGGCATTTCAAAAATCAAAAGCGACTGAAAGAACTATTGAGCCAGATTATTTAGGTTACTTCCCTGGAAGAAGTTCATTTCATGTTCTTTTCCTCTTGTTTTAAATATGAACATACTCAACGTGATGTTGATTAGCAGTATGCAATGGAAGAACACAGTTACACAATGGATTCTTTCTATATCAAGGATACGTGAAAAGCTTCTCTCCAATCAACTTGAAATAAACAGTGTAGTAAAGTGTAGCATCATCATTACACTCTGGAAGATTATAACCATACTGTAACAAATAAAAACAATTAGCAATGCTATCCAGGTTTCACTGGTTGTTTCTTATTGAATAAATAATTTAGAATTAACAAGAAAGGTAGTATATTCAACTTTAATACAGTCATCATTTTGTATGGTTTTCACCTTATTCTAAATTATAGAATTGGGAAAATGAGAGGCAGCAGCTTCTTTCAAGTGTGTAATGCGGTATTTTCCAATTCTAAAAGACAATCCCTTATTTCATAACCTTAAGTTATTGTTGATCATACAAGTCTTTTGCTCTCCCATGGCAATTAGGAAAAGTAGGGCTCTTTGGTACAGACGTGACAATAAATATCATATACACTTTGAAATAAATGAATCAAACTTCTACTGCTGCAAACTTCTACTGCTGAAAGAATGCCCTCCTGTATGGGTGAATCTGGAGTTGTAGCTTCCTCAAACATGAATGACCACAGGGGACAGGCAACCACCGCGACCAGAGGGTGTGTGTGTGGACTGATGTGGTAACTTGCGCCCAGTCCAAGTAATGTTCCCGGCGGGTGTCTACGGTACAAGGCCTGGGGTCTGGTGCCCAGGGTGCTGCCTGGGATGCACGTTTCATACGGGATCCCCCAGCACAACCGACTCGTTGGACCTGGGGGTGGGGAAGGCCTGGGGGTCCTGAGAGTACTGGGGTGGAAGCTATAACTGATTTTCGATCTCTCACCCTCTCCGATTCCTTACAGATATCACATTATGGATGACATTGTGGATCCCGCAGCAGCTTCCCTCATGGTATTGGCGGCAGTCCAGGCAGCCAGATGCTGGAGAAGGCGGTGGCAGCAGCGGCGACAGAGGCTTGAGGCGGCAGCCCATGTGTATGACCCTGCCCCACACCCTGAAGATCCGGCCGCCCATTAGACCAGGGAGGGTCCCAGATGGGGAGGCCAGCGACGGCCCAAGGTGTACAGGCACACTGGTCGTTCAAAGAGAATTCGGATAGCATGTGCCACAGGAGGCTCAGCCTCAACAAAGGGATGGAGCAGCATTTGTGCCATGTCCTTGTGGACTAGGCGCCATGTCCTTGTGGACTAGGCACCACGTGAAGGAGGAGGCTACTCGTTCCCGGTGGCCATCAAGGTCACCGCAGCCCTGACCTTGTACGCCTTGGGATCGTTCCAGGGCTCGAGCGGGAACTTGTGTGGTATTTCCAAACGTCCAGCCTATAAGTGCATCCGTGAAGTTACAGATGCCCTGTTTTCCCGGACAGCTGGCTGGACCAAGCCCATCAAGGTGCCCGAGCTGCAGGATTCTCTGCCATCGCCGGGATGCCACAGGTCCAGGTGGTAATAGATGGTATGCATGTCGCCTTGCGCGCACTGGGTAGTCCGGGAGCCCCTTCATTCCACTCCCGGAATGTCCAACTTGTGTGCGACCATCACCTCCGGATCATGCACGTGTGCACGCTCCCATGGGTATCCTCTTAGGTCCTGGCTAATGACGCTAGTACGGAGACCGATGTGGAGAACCAATGTATCGAGGCTCATGTGCCCGCCCCCCCCCCCCCCCCCCCCCGTGCATCGGACGACTTAAAATTCTGTTCCAATGTCTCAACCGCTCTCGTGGTGCACTGCAGTACACCACCCGGAGGGTCGCCCACTTTGGTGGTGGTCTGCTGTGCCCACCACAACCTGGCACAGCAGTGGAGCAACGTGCTGGAGGTGGGGGAGGAGAACAAGCCCAGGGAGGACCTGCAGGAGCAGCCCACTTCTCATAGGACATGGCTTCATCCATCATCTCACTCCACTTCCCCACCCCATCCGCTGCACCCTCCCCACTCCCTTCCCCCTCAACCATTATAACACCCACACACCCATTATACCCCCCCCCCCCACCCACCCAACCCGACCTGTTCCACCTCCCAGGGTCTGTGTTACATCACTCCAGGATGATGGGCCTGTGTGTCAGCCTGTCAATGTACAACACAGGACGGCGATAATAACTCGCTGTGAGCTGAGCTCTGGTGCTCCTCAATCTATGCCATAGACTGACTCTTGTTGACAGCACGCAAGCACCCATTATCTGTACATTGTATGCCTCAGGGGCTCCAGATTTAGGACTACTGTGCCCGGGGCCAGGGGCAGAAGGCAACTGGGGGAGGTGGTGCTGTGGTAGTATGTATTAGGGGTCATGTGGGACTGTGAAGCCGTGATGCTATTGGCTGACAGATCCCGGGTCCTGGTTGGCTGTTGACTCCTGGCTCCGCCCTGAAGGCGGAGTATAAGAACCCGAGCTTCTCCCCGCCGCTCCATTCTGTTGCTGAACAGCTGGGGACAAGTCTCGCTTAATAAAGCCTCATCGACTTCATCTCTACTTGTCTCTCTCGTAAGTCATTGTGCGCTACAATTTATTAAGCGAGCTTAAAGGACTATGGAGCTCTGGATCGCCCCGGAATGCCTGCGGATCAGCCCCCACGCAGCGAACTTGGCAGCAGTTTTTAAACACTGGCAAGCTTGTTTTGAAGGCTACCTCCGAAAGGCCCCCGGCCGGATAACAGAAGACAAGAAAATGCAGGTCCTGCATTCGAGGGTAAGCCCGGAAATTTACCCTCTCATAGAAGACGCAGAGGATTTCCCGACGGCGCTCGCAGCACTGAAGAGCATCTACGTTCGCCCCGTGAACCAGGTCTACGCACGCTACCAACTCGCAACGAGACGGCAAAGTCCCGGAGAATCGTTAGAGGAATTCTACGCCGCGCTGCTAATTTTGGGACGGGGCTGCAGCTGCCCGCCGGTGAACGCGATTGAACACACGGACATGCTAATTCGCGATGAGTTTGTGGCAGGTATGAACTCTCCCCAAATCCGCCAAAGACTTTTAGAAAAAGAGTCGCTAGGACTCTCAGAGGCACGGGCCATTCCAGCTTCCCTAGATGTGGCCTCGCAAAACGCCCGCGCCTACGGCCCCGACTGCACGGCAGCCGCATGGGCTCCGTGGACCCCCGTCGCGACAAACCCCCCCCCTCACAGGCTTGCGCGGTTAAAGCGCCAGATCATCCCGGGGGGGCCCGCTGCTATTTCTGCGGGCAAGCGAAACACCCCCGGCAGCGCTGCCCGGCCCGCGCAGCTATTTGCAAAAGCTGCGGCAAGAAGGGCCATTACGCGGCTGTGTGCCGGTCCCGGGGGGTCGCCGCAATCCCCGGAGAAGAACGAGCCCAGCGCATCCCAAACGCTCCCCAACCCCCCCAGCGCCCCATGTGCGACCCGCGGGCGCCGCCATTTTGGGTCCCGGCCACCACGAGAGGAGGATGGGCGCCGCCATCTTGTGACTCCCCAGCCACGTGCGATTCATGGGGGCGGCCATTTTGTCCACCCCCGACCACGTGCGATCCATGGGGGAGGCCATTTTGTCCACCCCCGGCCGCGTGCAATTCATGGACGCCGCCATCTTGGATGACAACAAAGGACCCCAGCATCGACGGCTCCACGGGGTCCGAAGAAGACGCCGAGACACTACGACCACGACTGGCTTCGGTGACGCTGGATCAATCACGGCCCCCGACGCTCCAGACGACGACAACAACGGTGCTGATCAACGGACACGAGACATCATGCCTGATCGACTCCGGGAGCACCGAAAGTTTCATTCACCCCGACACGGTAAGACGCTGTTTTCTGACCATCCATCCAAGTACGCAAAAGATTTCCCGAGCTGCAGGATCCCACTCCGTAGAGATCAAAGGGTTCTGCATCGCGAACCTAACGGTGCAAGGGAGGGAGTTTAAAAACTACAGGCTCTACGTCCTTCCCCAACTCTGCGCGCCCACATTACTGGGATTAGATTTCCAGTGTAACCTGCAGAGCCTAACATTTCAATTCGGCGGCCCAATACCCCCACTCACTATCTGCGGCCTCGCAACTCTCAAGGTTGAACCGCCGTCCTTGTTTGCAAACCTCACCCCGGATTGCAAACCCGTCGCCACTAGGAGCAGACGGTACAGCGCCCAGGACCGGATATTTATTCGGTCTGAAGTCCAGCGGTTGCTGAAGGAAGGCATAATCCAGGCCAGCAATAGTCCCTGGAGAGCCCAGGTGGTAGTAGTAAAGACCGGGGAAAAGCAAAGGATGGTCATAGACTATAGCCAGACCATCAACAGGTACACACAGCTAGATGCGTACCCTCTACCCCGCATATCCGATATGGTAAATCGGATTGCCCAGTATAAGGTTTTCTCCACCGTGGACCTCAAGTCTGCCTACCACCAGGTCCCCATCCGCCCAGGTGACCGCAGGTACACAGCCTTCGAGGCAGACGGGCGTCTATACCACTTCCTAAGGGTCCCATTTGGTGTCACGAACGGAGTCTCGGTCTTCCAACGGGAGATGGACCGAATGGTTGACCAGCACGGGTTGCAGGCCACGTTCCCGTATCTCGACAACGTAACCATCTGTGGCCACGATCAGCAGGACCACGACGCCAACCTCCAAAAATTCCTCCAGACCGCTAACACCTTGAACCTCACATACAACGAGGAAAAGTGCGTTTTTAGCACAAACCGGCTGGCCAGCCTGGGATACATAGTCCGCAATGGGATAATAGGCCCCGACCCCGAACTCATGCGCCCCCCTCATGGAATTTCCCCTCTCCCACTGCTCCAAAGCCCTGAAACGTTGCCTGGAGTTCTTTTCATATTACGCCCAGTGGGTCCCCCAGTATGCAGACAAGGCCCGCCCGCTAATACAGACCACTACCGTCCCCCTGTCGACAGAGGCTCGCCAGGCCTTCAGCCGCATCAAAGCGGATATCGCAAAGGCCACGATGTGCGCCATCGACGAGTCCCTCCCCTTCCAGGTCGAGAGCGACGCCTCCGACGTAGCTCTGGCGGCCACCCTTATCCAAGCGGGCAGACCCGTGGCCTTTTTCTCCCGAACCCTCCACGCCTCAGAAATCCGCCACTCCTCAGTGGAAAAGGAAGCCCAAGCCATAGTGGAAGCTGTGCGACATTGGAGGCATTACCTGGCCGGCAGGAGATTCACTCTCCTCACCGACCAACGGTCGGTAGCCTTCATGTTCGATAATGTACAGCTGGGCAAAATTAAAAATGACAAGATCTTAAGGTGGAGGATCGAGCTCTCCACCTTCAACTACGAGATCTTGTACCGTCCCGGAAAGCTGAACGAGCCGTCCGATGCCCTATCCCGCGGCACATGTGCCAACGCACAAATAGACCATCTCCAAGCCCTCCACGAGGACCTCTGCCACCCGGGGGTCACTCGGTTCTACCATTTTATAAAGTCCCGCAACCTCCCCTACTCTGTGGAGGAGGTCCGTACAGTCACCAGGAACTGCCACATCTGCGCGGAGTGCAAACCGCACTTTTTCAGGCCGGATAGAGCGCACCTGATCAAGGCTTCCCGCCCCTTTGAACGCCTCAGTCTGGATTTCAAAGGGCCCCTCCCCTCCACCGACCGCAACACATACTTCCTGAACGTGGTGGACGAGTACTCCCGTTTCCCCTTCGCCATCCCCTGCCCCGACATGACAGCGGCCACAGTCATAAAAGCCCTTGGCACCATATTCACACTGTTCGGTTGCCCCGCATATATCCATAGCGACAGGGGGTCCCCCTTCATGAGTGACGAGCTGCGCCAGTTCCTGCTCAGCAAGGGCATAGCCTCGAGCAGGACGACCAGCTACAACCCCCGGGGGAACGGGGAAGTAGAGAGGGAGAACGGCACGGTCTGGAAGACGGTCCTACTGGCCCTACGGTCCAGGGATCTCCCAGTTTCCCGGTGGCAGGAGGTCCTCCCGGACGCTCTCCACTCCATCCGGTCGCTGCTGTGTACCACCACTAACCAAACGCCTCATGAGCGCCTCCTTGTCTTCCCCAGGAAGTCCTCCTCCGGAACATCGCTGCTGACCTGGCTGGCGGCCCCAGGACCCATCTTGCTCCGGAAACATGTGCGGGCGCACAAGTCGGACCCGTTGGTCGAGAGGGTTCACCTCCTCCACGCGAACCCGCAGTACGCCTACGGCCGACAGGACACGGTCTTCCTGCGAGACCTGGCGCCCGCCGGCAACACACACACCCCCCCCCCCCGACACCGATCATCCCCTCCCTGCCACCGGCGCACCCCGCGACCGCCCCCTTCCCGGGAGGATCGGTCCTCCTCCCGTGTCCGCCCAGGAGTGAAACAGGAACAAACACCGAAACGCTCCCGGAGACGACAACGCCGGAACAAGCACCTGCACCACCACCGGGGCTGAGGCGATCGACGAGGAAGACCAGACCGCCCGCTCTACTCGTGGCATCAGCGTGACACCAAGAATGTTGTTGGACTGTAACAAAATTTTTTCTCTTACTAATATTGTAAATAGTTTCACAAACCTTGTACATAGCCCAGTGTAGGGCTAAAACTGTAATGACATGCCCGAAATTTTCCTCCCAGGACCAGCCTTGTAAACCCCTACCACCATGCGAACCACCACCCCGCCGGGTTCATTTTTTAACAAGGGGTGAATGTGGTAGTATGTATTAGGGTCATGTGGGACTGTGAAGCCGTGATGCTATTGGCTGACAGATCCCGGGTCCTGGTTGGCTGTTGACTCCTGGCTCCGCCCTGAAGGCGGAGTTTAAGAACCCGAGCTTCTCCCCGCCGCTCCATTCTGTTGCTGAACTGCTGGGGACAAGTCTCGCTTAATAAAGCCTCATCGACTTCATCTCTACTCGTCTCTCTCGTAAGTCATTGTGCGCTACAGGTGCACTCCAGCCGCAGTGCGGAATAGCGTGACAGAGGCTTCACATGTCTTGGGTGTAATGTGTTTTAATGACCCCAACTATCCCTGGCTACAGACGGTGCTAATCCCCCTCCTTGCAGTGCCCTCTGAGTGATCCACGACCTGCTTAGACCTCTGTGCTCTGCCGCTACATCTAGGTGTGTCCTCAGGATGCACATCAGAGGTGGAACCAGCTTGCTGCTTACCAGGCCCTGTGGCCTTTGATGCCCTTGGTGAGTGTTGTCTGGATGGCCTGGGGCCGGACGACCCCGGCCGGCTTTCCAGTGGCACATGCCTCGCTGTGCCACCCTGTTCCGCCTGCTGACCCTGGGATCTGCCGGTGTCAGGAGGGGGACACTCGAGGGAGCTGGTGACCACCATCGTCACCCTGTAGGGAGGCTCTTGGTTGACTTCCAGCACTCCCTTCTCCCTGTTTGTGCCATGGGGCCTGGGGGTCACCTCGGGAAGGAGGGGACGCTGTATTTAGCTCCAAATGCCCCTGCATCATCTGGCTCTGCCAGTCGGGGAGGCTCCACATTGTCCGCACCATATTTCTGATGCCCTCAGCGATGCCCTCTGTGACCGGGCCATGCTGGCCAATACCTCGCCAATGCCCACATGTTGTTGGGACAAGGTCCTCAGTTACTGGCACATGCTCTGGAGCACCTCGCCAATGTCCAGATGAGACTGGGGCATGCTCCGCAGCGCCAAGCAAGGTCCACGTGAGACTGGGACATGCACCTGAGTGCCTCGGCAATGCCCTCCTGAGACTCCACAGCACCTCAGCAAGGTCCATCTGCATCAGGGACACGTACCCCAGCGACTGGGGCTTGCTGCCGAGGCCGTCAGCATTGCCGTCACTGACAGCAACGCATGGTGTTGACATTGTGTTCCAGGTTCACCACTGCGGTCGGCACCCTAGCAGTGTTGGCCTCGGTGCCACGCACTGCTGCCGCAATCTCCTCTACCCGTAGCCTTTGGGCCCGCTGGAGTGTCGCTGACAGACCCTCTGAATTTCACCATTGCACCCTAGCATCTGCAACAGTTCCGGAAGAGCCTGGCCCAGAGTCTTGACATCTTAATAGGATTCAACTGGTCCTGGGATCCAGCAGACCTCTGACTGTTCCCCCCTTGGATGTTCCTGCCTTCACTTGATGTGCATCAGCAACTGTGTGGTGCACACCAGATTGTCCACTCCTGTCACTCACCGAGATGCATGTCTCTGCGCTGGTGGAGAGTGGGGATGACAGCTGTGACACATTGATGGTGGCATCCTCAGAGCTCTCCTCCCAGGTGTTCTCTTGGGAGGCGGTGGGGGGGGGGGGGGGGGGCACCATGGATGGGCTGGCACCATCGGATAGAGATGGTGTTGGAGAATAGACATGTGGTCAGTGGGAGGGAAAGATTATTATTCTGGCAGATACAACTCATGTGTGACATCTGGGTGGGGGCCGGTGGATTCCCACCTCTGTAGCGCAGGCCCACCCGAGACATCGGTGACCAATCTGTACTCGTCCACCCCACGACCTGCAGGGCCCTTTCCTCGTATTGGGTGAGAACGAGTACAGATTGGTCACCGACGTCTCAGTGGGCCTGCGCTACAGAGGTGGGTATCCACCGGCCCCCACCCAGATGTCACACATGAGTTGTATCTGCCAGATAATGATCTTTCCTAGTTAGCATGGTCCCGGCGAATCAGTGGTTGGGACGGTCATTTCTGACGTGAAGCCAGTGGGACATTACTGTCCCTAATTGGCGTTAGATACCAGTGGCAGTCTTGCCAGGTCAGCCATTGGGAAACACCCGGCATTTCCCGTTCACTTCCACACTTAGAAGCTTTTCCGTTAGATCACACCCTTAAAAGATTACTTTCTTACACTACTGAATATGAAGGGCCTAATTTTAAGTAAGTGGATCTGTTCTAAGTTAAATATATTTATATTTAATATTTAAATATATATTATAATCTGAGGTGTGGAAATGAATGGGATATGCTTTCAACTTGTCAACATGACGGAAAACTGTCAAAGATTTTTTTTTAATTTATTTAGAGTACCCAATTTTTTTTTCTCCAATTACGGGGCAATTTAGCGTGCACTAATCCACTTAGCCTGCACATCTTTGGGTTATGGGGTGAAACCTACGCAAACACGGGGAGAATGTGCAAACTCTACATGGACAGTGACCCGGGGCCGGGATCGAACCCAGGTCCTCATCACCGTAGGCAGCAGAGCTAACCACTGCACCACCGTGCCGCCAAAACTGTCAAAAGATTTTAATGAAAATTAAAATTGGGCAATTGCTGCAATATGCAGCTATACCATACCATTGGTTGTAGCCCAAGTAACAAGCTGAAAATCAACCCTAGCATTTACTTTTAAAGCCAGGCCATTTTCCCAGCATTTTTGTATTCAGCCACGATTGTAAGTCATGCGCCGTACCTATGGCCTCAGGACAGTGCCTGAGGCCTGCCCCCCGATGCTTCGCCCCCGACCGGCCGAGTAACTGATGGCGTCGCTCGGGTGTTGTTCTCATCCGTCAGGAACTCGGCGTGGCGGCTGCAGACTCAGTCCAGCGCCACCACAGTCAGGGGAGGGCCGATCCGTGGGCAGGGGGGACTTTGCCGGGGCTGGGGGCACAGTGGGGGGATGGTTTGGGGCTCGCGACCCAGCCAAACGGGGGCACTATTTCGCAGGCCGGGTCCACGATCGGCCGGGGCCATGTTGCACGGAGCAGTCTCTGCAGGCCACCGCTGTGCGCATGCGCTGACACGGACCCCGGCAATTCTCCAGGCCGTATCGGCAGCTAGAGCTGGCTTGATGCTTGCCCCCAGCTAAACGGAGGATCGAGCGCCGTTTTACGCCATTTTTTCTGTTGTAAAACGCCACCGTTCCCACACTGGCGTTGGGACATAGCCTCAAAATCGGAGAATCAGCCCCATGTATTCAAAACGTGCGGTTCAGGTAAATATCGATCCCATGAACTGTTGTTAATTTATAGAGAGCATCTCAGGAAATTTGGCTATTCAAAGCAAAAGATGCACTAAATTAGCTACAAGTCCAAGGAATTAAGTTGGACACCATCCTTCAAGTAGTTTGATTTATGTGTTTTTGTCTATTTGTAAATAAGAAAAACGTAATAGGCATGATGCTAATCATATGTACATAATAAGTAGAACTTGTGATTTTTTTGCAAGTAAATCAAATACTCGTCTCCTTGAAGCTTTGAGGCCATGTAATATGCTTAATATGGTTGGATAGAAATTTGTTTGCCACTATGTAATTTGTCAACCTTCTCAACCTTGTCCCTCGCCTGAGGTGTGGTAATCCTCAGGTTAAATCACCATCAGTCAGCTCTCCCCCTCAAGGGGAAAGCAGCTTATGGTCACCTGGGACTATGGCGACTTTACCTAACCTTACTACTCATAATTCGTTAAAGCTAAATTGATCATTTTTGTTTTGCACAATACATGATTGAACCAAATGATACTATTTTTTCTGAAATAAAAGTCAAAAATCGTAATATCTTACCATATTTTTCCAGTGTTTCTGAAAATCTCCGTAGGACTGAAATGGACAGTGTGGTGGAATCTCATGGCTGATGCTGACAATTTGTCCCTTCTTCATACTTAATTTTTTTTTAAAAGCAAAAATTTGAACATCCATAACAATTTCATTACTTTGTGAGAACTGACCTAGGCAAAGACATGTCAGGTTTCTATGCCTAACAACTAGAAGAGTCACAGAAATTACTCTATGCCTTGTCTTTCTCTTTAATGTACACAGGGGCTTAACTTTTGTTCAAGGATAAGGCAATTTGTTGGGAGTAGCCCATCCCTGAAATACCCACTGAAACAAATTGGGCAGGGTTCTTCATTTGGGGGACTATATTATGTTCTCCTGTTGGAGCAGAACGTCACCTGATTTGCACTCACTGCTGGGAGTGCAAATCAGGAAGTGATTCCCAATCCTTAGCCATGCCGCTTTTTGCATGGCGACGATTGCGAGGAATTCCCTAGGGAATCCCACTATCGGGCCGCCATTTTGAGTGGGTGGCCCGATAGCGAGGTCTGGCAGTTGACCCTCCTCCGCCCCCTCCACAATGCAATTCAGCCCCCCACCGTTCCCCGCTTGGGATTTTCTGGGTCACCCCCTGCTGCCCCCAGTACGGGGGTGACCCAAACACCTCCCTCCACTGGAGACCCCTGTGGTGAATGTATTACTGCTACCATTCACCATTGTATTGCATTACATTGTATTGTATTATGTTGATGCCCTTGTGGGCTCCGCCTATGGCTCCGCCCCCTCGGGGGAGGTATATAGATCTGCAGCCTGTAGACGGCATTCAGTACAGAGCAGTCGCAGGCAGGCACCGATCTAGCTGATTAAAACCACTGTTCACTTCAACTCTTCGGATGGTGTGAATTGATGGTCGCATCAACACCCTAATTAAAGAGCCCTCCCCACCACACCCCAGGACCTCCTAATTAAAGAGACTCCCGGGGCAGCATGGTGGCACAGTGGTTAGCATTGCTGCCTACGGCGCTGAGGACCCGGGTTTGAATCCCAGCCCTAGGTCACTGTCCGTGTGGAGTTTGCACGTTCTCCCCGTGTCTGCGTGGGTTTCACCCCCACAACCCAAAGATGTGCAGGGTAGGTGGATTGGCCATGCTAAATTGCCCCTTAATTGGAAAAAATAATTGGGTACTCTAGATTTTTTTTTTAATTAAAGAGACCCCCCAGACCCCGAGCTGTGAAACTAACAGAAAGCACTGAACTCTTTGATGTGGTCCAGGAGCTGTCAATCAAAGCTTGATGTTGATAAACGTTGTGGTTAGTTTCACAGCTGACTACTTCAAAGTCACTCAACCTTGCAGGGAACAATGCAGACTGCTGGGTGTGTGTTAAAGCTGTCAATCACAGCCTAGTAAAATCAATATCAAAAATAAATTAATAAATGGCTTGCAGATCAAAGCTCTGAGGGGGTTTAAACCCAGCTGACTGGTTTTCTCTTTCCAAGAATTGACAGGTGCTGCTTCCTGTGCCTGAGTCAGCTGGTGTGTTGTACAGGTGAGTGTTAAACCAGAGATTTTTTCACTGCCTCTGTCTGGACTGCTCTCTAACTTCCAGACAGTGGTCTCCCTTCTGGGGGGCTTCCAAACAAGGGTATCTCTTCTGGGGGACTTCCAAACAAGGGTCCCTCTTCTGAGGGGTCTCTGGTGCGGGGGGGGGGGGGGGGGGGGGAGGGTCTGGTAGGGGTGGTCAGGTCTTACATTGTGGGGAGGGAGGGTGGCCCTTCGATGGACTTTGGAGGCAACTCCCTTAAAGAGTTACCCCCTTGGCCCACTGCAAGGTTCACCATGTCAGTCACATGCTTGTCAAGTCCTGCACCAATTCTCACCCACGTGATTCCCGGCCTAGAGGGATGGAAAATCACATGGGCATACAAAATATGATGCCCAGATTGTTAATAAGATGCAAATGGGAATGACCGATTTACATCCTCCTGCTGGCGCAGGGTGCGAACCTCGATCCTGACTCCAACAAGGGCCGGATTGGTGCCTGTTTTCCACACAAAACTGGATTCTCCGCTGGTTACCATTGCGGCTGAGAATCCAGCACATTATCACATACGTAGAAAGACAATGGCATATTGCTAACGACATTAGATTGGTGATCCAAAGGCCGTCTAATGCTCGCCAAAGCTCTAGGAATCGTGGGTTCAAACCGCATCAAGACAGCCGGCAGAATTTAAATTTAATCAATAAACTCCCTGGAATTGAAAGTTGATCGTGACAACTATCAGTGATTGTTGTAAAACCCACCTGATTCAGCAATGTTCTTTAGGAAAGGAATTCTGCCACCCATGTCTGGTCGACATATGGGGCGTCATTCTCCGACCCCCCGCCGGGTCGGAGAATCGCCGCGGGCTGCCGTGAATCCCGCCCCGCCGGTTGCCGAAGTCTCCGGCACCGGAGATTCGGCGGGGGCGGGAATCGCGCCACGCCGGTTGGCGGGCCCCCCCACTCGATTCTCCGGCCCGGATGGGCCGAAGTCCCGCCGATAAATTGCCTGTCCCGCCGGCGTAAATTAAAGCACCTATTTACCAGCGGGACAAGGCGGCGTGGGCGGGCTCCAGGGTCCTGGGGGGGGGCGCGGGGCGATCTGACCCGGGGGGTGCCCCCACGGTGACCTGGCCCGCGATCGGGGCCCACCAATCCGCGGGCGGGCCTGTGCCGTGGGGGCACTCTTTCCCTTCCGCCTCCGCCACGGTCTCCACCATGGCGGAGGCGGAAGAGACTCCCTCCACTGCGCATGCGCGGAAAACTGTCAGTGGCCGCTGACGCTCCCGCGCATGCGCGCCCTGACATGTCATTTCCGCACCAGCTGGCGGGGCATCAAAGGCCGTTTCCGCCAGCTGGCGGGGCGGAAATTCCTCCGGCGTCGGCCTAGCCCCTCAATGTTGGGGCTCGGCCCCCAAAGATGCGGAGCATTCCGCACCTTTGGGGCGGCGTGATGCCCGTCTGATTGGCGCCGTTTTGGGCGCCAGTCGGCGGACATCGCGCCGTTTCGGGAGAATTTCGCCCATGACTCCCGACACACGACAATGTGGCTGACTCTTATTAGCCCTCTTAAATGACCTAGCAAGGCATTCAGTTCAAGGGCAATTGAAATGGCCAACAAATGTTGGTATGCCTGATCAATGACATCCATATTCCATGAAAGAATATGACAATATACTGTACCCTAAGGCTAAATTATTGCTACTACCCCTATTAAGTACTCCTGACAAATCTATTTTCCACAATCTCAGGTTCTGTGATACAAGGTTTGTGTCTTTTCTCATAGTCCTTTCAGAAACAGTTTGGCTTCTTTCGTACAATCCTTTCCTGTGATACACTCAATTATTTGTTCAAATAATAACGCTATTCCAATTTATTCCTTTTCTCCATGGAAACAATAATAGGCAGTGTTAATATAATTACAAAATTGCACAAAAATAATGACTCCATAATCAATTTGAAAATGTTGATTCCTTTTGGATTCTCCCATTCAATGTATGCTCATCGCCATAGCTCAGGGATCAGCTTCCCTTCAGTATTCATCTTCAGAAAGTTATTATCTTTTCAGGCAATGTAATCCAGAGCACAACTCACGACTTTAAAACAAATCCTCATGATGGGCGCGAAAATGGAGACTAAGTGTTTGTGCTGTAATGAACGCCGTCGCGTTTTACGACGGCGCGGAGCGGGCGCAGGGACACCCGATTCTGGCCCCCAAAAGGGGCAAGCAGGGCGCTGAAGCGGTTGACGCTGCTCCAGCCTCCCTTCCCGGCGCCAAATGGGTGCCGCGCCAACCCGCGCATATGCAGTTGGGCCACGCCAATCCGCGCATGCGCGGGGGACTTCTTCAGCGCGCCGGCCCCAACGCAACATGGCTTTGGGGTTCAGGGGCCGGCCCGCAACAAAGTAGGCCCGGGGGGGGGGAAGAGGCAGGCCCGCCGATCGGTAGGCCCCGATCGCAGGCCAGACCCCATCGCAGGCACCCCCTGGGGACGGAGACCCCCTCCTGGGGACGGAGACCTCCTCCCCGCCCCACAGGCCGCCCCCTGACCCTTCGCGCAGAGCTCCCGCTGGCAGCGACCAGGGGTGAACTCTGCGTTTCCACGCGGCCACTCGGCCCATCCGGGGTGGAGAATCGGCGGCCCGGCCGCGGACAGCAGCCCGCGACTGGCGCCGCGCAAAACGCACCGGCGCAAATTCTCCGCACCTAGGAGAATCGCACGGCGGCGCCGGGCGACATGGTGCGGTTGCGGTGATTCTCTAGCCCGGTTCGGGGCTCGGAGAATCGCGCCCAGGATCTCTCCTTTTTTTGCCTGTCATGTTACATCTGCGTTCTTTAGTTACTGACCGTTCTTCCACCGGAAGCATTCTGCACATTTACTCTATCGAAACCATTCATGATCTCGATCTCTTCACCTTCCCTGCACAATTTTAATAAATTGCTTCTGCAATCCCTCCAGGCATTGACATATTTCCTA
Organism: Scyliorhinus torazame; assembly: GCF_047496885.1. Lineage (NCBI taxonomy): Eukaryota > Metazoa > Chordata > Chondrichthyes > Carcharhiniformes > Scyliorhinidae > Scyliorhinus > Scyliorhinus torazame. The sequence continues at coordinate 40,866,377 of NC_092717.1, read as the reverse complement.
AAGCGTGACAAACCTCCCCCTCCACTAACAAGTAGGGCCCCCCCCTCTGACCTCCCCCCCCCCTTCACAATCACAGGGATAATGGATCACTCCCCACAGCACATACGTATGAGGGTGACCTGAACCCCCCCCACAAACTGTCAATCATAGCAAGAGTGTTTATAAACATTGTGGCTAGCATCACAACAGGGTACTTGAGATGCATTCAGCTCTGAAGAGATAGGTAGATCAACAATCCACCAAGTAGCTGTCTCTGAAGTAATAAAACTGTCAATCACTGGGTATGCATTGTATTGCTGTGTGAAATTGAATAGAATATTTGCATTTCAAAGGCTGTCAAGGGATTTAAAGCCCTTTGAAATGTACTTGTCTGTTGAGGAAGCCTCTGACACTTGTACCAGCAGCTGCTTTAAACACTTTTGTCTGCCGCAGCAGATGTTAGGGAATGGTAAGTGCAAATGCATTGATTTTCACTCTACTGCATGGACTGCTCGTTAGCTTTCAGGGAAGAGTGACTGATGGGGGTCAATGTTGGGGGGATCTGTGTTGAGGGGCCTGATGGGGGTCTCTGATGGGGCGTCTCTGTCGGGGATCCCTGATGGATGGGTCTGATGGGAGGGTCTGGACGGGGTCAGTGGGGGGGGGGGATCGTGTAGAGGCCAGAATTTGCATTCTGAGGGGGGCTTTCCGATGGACTTTGGGGGGCACCTCATTTATCCACTGACCTCCTTGACCCCCCACGGGGTCCACCACATCAGGACCACGCTTGGGAAAACCTACTGGGAGGATTTGCCGCTGTGGGGGTCGGTGCATAATGGAGGGGGGTGGAGACTAGGGCTTCCAGCCATTTAATCAGATGCAAATGGGTGCTAATTACTGATTTGCATCCTCCCGCTGGTGCGAGGAGTGTAGTTCTTTACCACCGCCGGGGGACCGGAGCATCGGAACGGGTTTGGCACCCGCCGCTGATCCCATTTTTCGACTGCCGCTCATTTCTCCGCCGCATCGGGAAACCTGCTACTGGTGTAGGGCAATAGGGAATCCACCCCCAGGTTAATTCCTTTCAATCTTCTTCAATATTAAAAGCATAATTAACCATTTTGACGACAAATACTTATGCATGAAAAGCATTCGCCCTAATCTAAAGAAAACCAATAGAAATAGTACCACTGTGTTGTAATATGTTTGTGGAATGATGCAAAAAATACCTGGGCAGCACGTAACACCATTTACTTGCAATAAAATGTTTTGGAATTACAGCAACTCTCTTGTGGTAGAAACTCTTCAAAACTCCTGTTGATACATCAAAGTCTTCAACCTATGAATTAAAAAAAACATTTAAATAATCAATTAACCAGGAGATCCTCACGGCTTTGAGGATCCAGTTTCAATCCCGGCCCCAGGTTATTGTCCGTGTGGAGTTTGCACATTCTCCCCGTATCTGCGTGGGTTCCACCCTCACAACCCAAAAAGATGTGCGGGGTAGGTGGATTGGCCACGCTAAATTGCCCCTTAATTGGAAAAAAATAATTGGGCACTCTGAATTTAAAAAAAGAAATAACCAGGAGATAGGCAAGGACAGAGATAAACCTTTGGATGAAAATGACTCTGGAAGTCCTTAAAATGCCGCCAAACCCCAGGAAATTTCACACAGGCAGTCAAGAACAAGCTTCAGGTGAAGCGAGTTAAAAGGTGCAAACGAGAGCACAGTGCACAGATATAACATTCAGGAGTTTTGCTGCAATATGGGTAGGGGAGCTGAGAGTGGTAAAACTCAGATGCTACAGTCCCACCACTGATAAGAAATTGTCATTACAATATTACAGGTTTTCCATAATAAATGTGGACTAAAGAAGCTGCACTAGGAACTTTGGGGGGAAAAAAAATGTGACAAGGGGTACTTAAAGCCTTGTAGAAAATATATCAATAATAGAAATAATTCCAACCAAAGCAGTGAGATAATGACCTTGTACTGGCCGCCCATGAAGCTGGTAGAAGCAGAGGTGATCCATGATTTCAAAAGGAAACTGGACTGTCACTGGAAGGAAGTAAATTTACAGAGTTGTGAAGATAGAGCAGGGGAATGGGTTTACTGGACTACTCTATGGAGAGTTGGCATGGGCACGATGGGCTAAATGGCCTCCTTCTGTGCTGTAAATGTGCTGTAACCAGCTCTGGGCTGGTTTGGCACAGTGGGCTAAATAGCTGGCCTGCAAACCACAATGCAGCATGGGTTCAATTCCCGTACCGGCCTCCCCGAACAGGTGCCAGAATGTGCCGACTAGCTTTTCACAGTATCTTCATTGAAGCCTACTTGTGACAATAAGTGATTATTATTAAATGACTATTCATCCAGAAGTGGCTAGCTCCTGTTGATTGCAGATCTTCCTCTGACACTTGCCAAGATCCTTCCTGTTGACTGCAGTAAAAGTCTCTCGTCTTCCATCTTTTCGGACCATGGACCTGGGTTATCATAATAACTGGGCCATATTGACCTCAAAAGCTTCTCTACGATACGATATCCAATAATGTGCTGAGTTTTTTGTTTAAACCGGAGGGTTTGAACCCACCCAAAAATTGCCGACCTTTCATAACTTTCTTTCATTAACTTTCCACGAAATGAAGCCCTCTGTCATCATCCTTCCTGATAAGGATGCCTGCAAATGTGTCGCGCAAATTACTAGCCCAATCTTGTCTAATTTGTACAGCCTCCAAGAACTGTTTCTCAGAAACCCAAATATCAATGTCACCTGCACTATCTCTATGCATTTCCAAAAGCATTCATTAGTTTCACAGCCCAACAAATTTAGCAAGTTTATTTTTAAGCAGACTAGGAACCAAGTACTTGTCCCTCGAGTACTGTTCATAATTTTCAATCCACGCTGGTTAAATAAACTTGTTTAAATGTTCCTCCACCGTCGTACAGGGGCTGGTGTCAACGTTGGAAGAGCTGTTCCACAGACCAATCAAGCAACAGCCTGATGCAGTCATGCTTAGAGGATCTTACCTATCAGGTGCATTTTCATTGACTGGGCTCAATTTGCAGGATCGTCCCACCTTGGGTGGAAATGGCTCTGGGAGTCCTCAAATTGACTCCAAACCCCATGAAATCATCTGTTCAATCATGGGCAAGGAAATGGCCCGCTGATGACCATTTCTTTCCCTCAGTTGTTGAATCAGCACCTCTCCATATTGACCACGTGGAAGAAGCCGCGGGGGTAGCAAGAGCAAAGAATATACTCTAAATTTAGGACTTCAATGCACATCAACAAGAGAGGCTGCGTAGTAGCACCACTGACCAAGGTGGCTGAGACCCAAAGGACAAAGGTACCAACTGGTCTTGCTAATTCCTGGCATCCTTCTGAAGTCCCTGTCGTCAAATATGCCATTCTTTAGCCAATTAAATTCATTCCACAAGGTAAGGAAACAACAGAGTGCACTTGACATAGCAAAGACTATGGATTCTGACAACGTTCTAGCTGTTGTCTGAAGACCTGTACTCGAGAACTAGTCCTCCCTCCAGACAAACTGTACAGCTACAACATTGGTAGCTAAGGTTAGGCAGTGGCGAAGTGGTCTTGTTGCTGGACTAGTAATCCAGAGACCCATGGTAATGATCTGGGTACCCGGGTTTGAATCCCACCACAGCAGATGGTGGAATTTAAATTCAATTAAATATTTAATCAAAAGTCTAACGATGACCATGAAACCAATGTAAATTGTCGTAAAAGCCCCATTTGCTTCATTAATGTCCTTTAGCGAAGGAAATCTGCTGTCCCCACTTGGTCTGGCCTACATGTGACTCTAGATCCAGACCCACAGCAATATGGTTGACTCTTAATGGCCTAACAAGCGACTCAGTTGTATTCAGCCACTACGAAAACAAAAAAAAGGAATGAAACTGGATGGATTACCTGATATCGGAGCCTGGCATTGGAAACAACAGGGGCAAACCCAGCCCTGTCGACCCTGCAAAGTCCTCCTTACTAACATCTGGCGCTTGTGCTTTTGGAGAGCTGTCTCACAGACTAGTCAAGCAACAGCTTGACATAGTGATACTCACAGAATCATACCTTACAGAAAATGTCCCAGGCACGACAATCACCATTCCTGGATATGTCCTGTCCCACCGGCAGGACAGACCCATCAGAGGTGGGTGGCGGCACAGTGGTGCTCAGTCGGAAGGGAGTTTCCCTGGGAGTCATCAACATCGACTCTAGACCCAATGCGGTCTCATGGCTTCAGGTTAAACATAGGAAACCTCCTGCTGATTACCATGTAATGGCCACCATCAGCTGCTGAATCACTACTCCTCCATGTTGAACACCAGTTGGAGGAAGCAGCGAGGGTAGCATTGACGCAGAATATACTCTGGTTGGGGGACATCAATGTTCATCACCAAGAGTGGCTCGATAGTACCACCACAGACCAAGCTGGCCAGGTCCAAAAGAACATAGTTGTCACACTGGGACTGCAGCAGGTGTGAGCGAAGCAAGAAGAGGGAAAAACACACTTGACATCTGTAGCGCACAAAGACTCACGAGAGACGAATAGAGATGAAGTCGATGAGGCTTTATTAAGCGTGACTTGTTCCCCGCAGTTCAGTAGCTGACTGGCCTGCGGGGGAGAACTCCAGGTTCTTATACTCCGCCTTCAGGGCGGAGCTAGAGGTCAACAGCCAACCAGGACCCGGGATCTGTCAGCCAATGACATCACGGCTTCACAGTCCCACATGACCCCTAATGCATACTACCACAACATCATACTCACCAACCTGCCTGCTGCAGATGCATCTGTCCATGACAGTACTGGTAGAAGTGACCACTGCAGAGCCCTTGTGGAGACAAAGTCTCGTCTTCGCATTGAGGATACCCTCCATCATGTTGTGTGGCACTACTGCTGTGCTAAATGGGATAGACTTCCAACAGTTCTAGCAACTTAAGACTGGCCATCCATGAGGTGCTGTGGGTCAGCAGCAGCAGCAGAATTGTACTCAGCCACAATCTGCAACCTTATGGCCCGACATATTCCCCACGCTACCATTACCACCAAGCCACGGGATCAACCCTGGTTCAATAAAAAGTGCAAGACAGCATGCCAGGACCAACACCAGGTATACTGAAAAATGAGGGGCAAAATTCTCCATCCCGCCACGCCACATTTCTGCCCCGACCCGCCGGCGGGATGCTCCGTTACACCGGCCGGTCAATGGGGTTTCCATTGTGGGGCAGCCCCACACCGTCGGGAAACCCCCAGGCGCCGGCAAAACGGAGACTCCCGCCGGCGGAGAATGACGCCCCAGGTGTCAACCTGGTGAAGCTATGACACAGGCTTACTTGTGTTCCAAATAGCATAAGCAGCAAATAATAGTCAGAGCTAAGTAACTCCACAACAAACACAGATCTAAGCTCTGCAGTCCTGCCACATCCAGCCGTGAATGATGATGGACAATTAAACAACTCACTGGAGGTGGAGTCACCACAAATATCCCCTTCCTCATTGATGGAGGAGCCCAGCACATCTGTACAAGACAAGGCTGGAGCTTTCGGAATAATCTTCAACCGGAGGTCCCCAGCATCACAGATGTCAGTCTTCAGCCAATACGATTCACTCCAGAAGATATCAAGAAACAGCACTAGATGCTGGAAAGGCTATCGGCTCTGACAATATTCTGGCAATAGTACTAAAAGCTTGTGTTCCAGGACTTACCGCATCCCTAACCAAGCTGCTCCAGTACAGCTGCAACACTGGCATCTAACCGGCAGTGTGGAAAGTTGCCCAGATGTGTCCTGTACACAAGAAACAGGCAAATCTAACCGAGCCAATTACCGCCCTTTAAGTCTATTCCCCATCATCAGCAAAGTGCTGGAAGGAGTTATCAACAGTGCTATCAAGCGACACTTGCTCAGCAAGAACCTGCTCATGGATGCTCAGTTTGGGTTCCGCTAGGCTCATTCAGCTCCTGACCTCATTACATCCTTGGTTCAAACATGAACAAAAGAGCTGAATGTCAGGGGGTGAGTTGAGAGGGACTGCCCATGACATCAAGGCAACATTTGACAAAGGAAGATGGTTGTGGTGGTTGGAGGTCAGTCATCTCAGCTCCAGGACATCACTGCGGGAGTTCCTTCGGGTGGTGTCCGAGACCCAACCATCTTCAGGTGCTTCACCAATGATCTCCATTCCATCATAAGGTCAGAAGTGGGGATGTTTGCAGATGATTGCACAATGTTCAGCACCATTTTAGACTCCTCAGATAATGAAGCACTCAATGTCCATGGCTTAGGCTGACAAGTGGCAAGTTACAGCCGCACCATACAAGTGCCAGGCAGTGACCATCTCCTACAAGAGAGGATCTAACCATCGCTCCTTGACATTCAATGGCATTGCCATCGCTGAATCCCCCACAATCAACATCATGAGGTTACCATTGATCAAAAACTGAACTGTACTAGTCATATTAATACTGTGGCTGCCAGAGCAGATCAAAAGTTAGGAATCCTAATTGAAACTTACAGAATATTGAGAGGCCGGGATAGAGTGGATGTGAAGAGGATGTTTCCACTAGTAGGCAAAACTAGAACCCAAGGGCACAGCCTCAGATTGAAGGGATGATCCTTTAAAACTGAGATGAGTAGGAATTTCTTCAGCCAGATGGTGGTGAATCTGTGGAACTCATTGCCGCAGAAGGCCGTGGAGGCCAAATCACTAATGTCTTTAATGCAGAGATAGATAGGTTCTTGATTAATAAGGGGGTCAGGAATTATGGGATATGGCAAGAGAATGGTGATGAGAAACATATCAGCCAAGATTGAATGGCGGAGCAGTCTTGCTGGGTCAAATGGCCTAATTCTTCTCCTATGTCTTATGGTCTTATAGCGCCGAACACCTCCTGATCCCCCAAAGCCTGTCCACCATCTATCTACAAGGCACAAGACAAGAGTGTAATGGAATACTCTCCACTTGCCTGGATGAATGCATCTCCAATAACATTCAAGAAGCTCGACACCATCCAGGACAAAACAGCCCACTTGATTGCTACCCCTTCCCCAAACATTCAATCCCTCCACTGCTGACGAACAGTGGCACCATCTACAAGTTGCACTGCAGTAACTCGCCAAGGTTCCTTAGGCAACACCTTCCACTTCCATCCAGAAGGAAAAGAATATCAGAAACCTGGGAACCCCAGCACCTGGAGGTTTCCCTCAAAGTCACTCGCCACCCGGACTTGGAAATATATCACTGTTCCTTCGCTATTGCTGGGTCAAAATCCTGGAACTCCCTCCCTAAGAGCACAGTGGGAATACATGCACCTTAGGGACAGAAGCAGTAAAAGAAGGCACTCATCCCCACCTTCTGAAGGGCAACTAGGGCTGGGCAATAAATTCTGGCCTAGCTAGCGACTCCCGCAAAAATGAATTTAAACAAAGTTAGCCAAAGATGTGCAAATTCACAAGAGGTGAAGACAATGGGCGGGATTCTCCGCCCCCTCCCGCCAGGTGGGAGAATCGCTGCGGCGCTGCGCGAATCGCGCCACACCGCCCCGACGCGATTCTCCCACCCGTGAAAACGGGCACGCGCAAATGGCACCGGGCCGCACAGAGAATCGCCACAAACGGCCAGAGCGGCGATTCTCCGGTGGGCCAGTTATTCTCCGGGCCGGATGGGCCGATGTCACGCCGGCGCAGTTCCAACATGCTATAAAACAGCGTCAGCCAATCGTGCGGGAGGAGGTGGGTGACGGCGGTGTGGGGGAGGCCCCAGGGGGGTGGCCCCACATATCCGCTGCCGGCGATGGGGGTGGCCCCACACATCTGCTGCCGGGGGTGGGAGTGGGGTGGGGGGAGATGGGGTTGGCGGTGGCGGCGCAGAAGGTTGCGGGGGGGCCACGGCTCACCATGACGGCGGACACACGGTCGTCCACACAGCCCGTCCGCTGTCGCGGCCCATGGCCGTCCTGACGTGTGCAAGGTCCCCCACAGACCGGCGGCACCCATCGACGGGTGGCTCCAGGGCGGCACACATGGCAGCCACCCCGTGAGGGCAGTGCCACCGGACGGTGGCCCTGGCAGGGAGGACGGCCGACAGGTGCCAGGGCATCGAGGGGGCGGGGTGGGGCGCGTGCTGGCAACCGGGCCTGCAATGCTGCCCATGGCACCTGGTCGTGGAGGGGGGTAAACCAATGATGAAGCCCTGTCTACTCCCACCCCCTACAGATCATACAATGGTCAGGCATCTTCCAGCGTTGTTGACCGCCATGGCGGGGGCTGCTGCCCTGCATGAGGCCCAGTGGGAGCTGGAGCACGGGCGTGAGAGGGAGGTGGTGGAGCCTATTGTAGAGCAGCGGGCTGCAGTGGGTCACGTGCAAGCCGCCCAGGCCGCAGTGTCGCACGCCCAAGAGGCACAGGAGGGGCATCACGCCGTGCGGTAGCCACAGCACGGGGATGCCGAGGGGGAGGAGGAGGAGGAGGTGGAGGGTGTGCCAAGGCCATGGAGGCGTCCGATGCAACACCGTGTGTACTGGCCCCGCATGTCCTTCATGGACCTCCCGGACAGGGCGTGCAGGAGGAGACTGCGGATGAGCCACGAGACCATCGCCCACATCTGCCACCTGATGGCACACCTGGCAACACGCGGGTCCGGGACATGCCATCCTGGTGGCCGTCAAGGTGACGGTCGCCCTCAACCTCTTCGCAACGGGGTCGTTCCAGTCGCCGAGTGGGGACCTGTTTGGCATCTCCCAGCCATCGGTGCACAGGTGCATCCGGGCTGTCACCAACGCCCTGTACGACATCGCGGACCGGTATATACAGTTCCCTGCGGACCGCACCCACCAGGATGCCGGCGCAGCAGGGTTCGCCGCTGTTGCCCAGATGCCCATGGTGCAGGGGGCGATCGATGGAGTGCACATCGCCATGCAGCCCACCTCGGAGGAAAGGACCATGAGCCTAAACAGGAAGGGTACACCTTCAATGAACGTGCAGGTTGTCTGCGACCACAGGATGAAAATCCTGCACGTCTGTGCCAGGTACCCTGGCAGTGTTCATGACTCCTTTATGCTGGCCCAATCGTTCATCCCTGCCATGTTCGAGGGACACCCCCCGGCTGCGGGGCTGGTTGTTGGGCGACAGGGGTTACCTGTTGTGGTCGTGGCTGATGACGCCTATACGGAGGCCACAGACCGATGCGGAGCAACGCTACAACGATGCCCATGCAGCGACCAGGGGTGTGGTCGAGAGGTGCTTTGGGCTGCTCAAGATGCGCTTCAGATGCCTGGACCGCTCTGGAGGGGCCCTCCAGTACCCGTCGGAGAGGGTCAGCCGCATCGTCGTGGTCTGCTGCGTCCTGCACAACATAGCCCAGCAGGGGGGGGGCGATGTGCTGGAGGAGGAAGGGGATGGTCAGGATGAGGGGAACTCCTCCCCAGATGAGGGGGATTGCGAGGGTGGAGCTGATGCACGGGTCATGGTGGATGGACGGGAACACAAGGCTGCCCGGCGCCGCCGGATGGGCCAGGAGGCACAGGAGGCGCTGGCAACTGCCCGTTTCGGCGACTACGGTGGGCGGCAGTAGTGATGGGTATTGGCACAGGCAGCGGGTTCAGCCCCTCCCCAACTGAGGACCACCCTCACCTCCCCCACCCCCATCACAACACCCGCATACACACCACTCCTCCATGACACATCTGCCTGCGGCACAACGGGATGGGGGCACGGTCGATGGTGTATGCGGGTCTGCTACAAAGCATGGAGGATGATGACAGCCTGCTCTGCGATGGGCTCCGAGTCATACATCGTTCGACAATGTCTGACTCATGGACACATCACGACCCTCCACCTGGGTGGACTCTGCATGCAGCCCTGGCACTGCATCTCATGGCCCTGTCCTATGGCCGGGGGCGGGCTGGCGTGGGGGAAACATGGGGGGGGGGCCCAGGTTACACGCACTGGAGCCCAACCTCTATCGCAGCACCCCTCGCACACACTGGCACACAGTCCCACCCCACCCCCGCACACATCGGACAGAGCACAGAGGCAGCTCACATAGGTATGGAATGTGTTTAATAACAGACGTCCTGTACATGTGCCCTAGCCATCTAACTAATCTGTGCCCTGCACCCGTGTCAACTCACTCATCCGTGTCTACCTTTCTGGCCTAATGGCCCTGTGGCTACGTCTAGATGTTCTCCCAGAACTGAAGGTGGACTCCTGTGATTCCTGCCCTGTGACTGGGGTCCCCGTCGGCAGCCGCTTCCTGGGGCGGCCCGGCCTGGATGGGCCAGGCCGCACCTCGGGCAATTGGGATGGCGTGGTGCCATCCTGTTCTGCCCGCTGCCCACCAGGGGCGGTAGGGGGAAGCGGAAGTGGCGCGGGGTACCGAGACGGGGCCCAGCACCCCCCCCCCCCCCCCCCGGGGTGCCCGGTGGCCCACAGGGCTCTCCATGGGATGGGGGTGCAGGCGGATTCAGCACCTGGGGCACCGGCATCACCTGGCGCTGCCAGTCCTGGAGGCCTGCGCTGGTATCGACCAGGGTCTGGACGTTCACTGCCATGGAGCTCAAGGAGTGCGCCATCCGTGTCTAGCTCTGTACAATGCCGTCCAATGGTGCTGATGCAGTCAGCGATGGCCTGCAGGAGTTGGGCCATGGCCACTGGGACTGGACCGTGGCCTGCAGAGGCTGGCCATGGCCTGCTGGGACTGGGCCGTGGCCTGCTGGGACTGGGTCGTGGCCTACTGGGACTGGGCAAGGTTGTTGAGCGCCTCTGCGATGTTCAGCTGGCTCTGGCCCATGGCTTCCTGTACGACGGCAGCCCTTTCCCAGGCCACGGAGGACGCATGCCCGGATAGCCCCAGGCCTTGCAGGCTCAGACCCATTTCGACACAGTCGCCACCATTGTCTCCACCGCGGACGCCACCCGTGCGGTGTTGGCCTGTGTGGCACTCATGACCGGCACCATTTCCTGCTCCTGGACGCGGATGCACACCTGCACTTGCGTCTACAGGTGCTGGAAGCCGGCCGTCACCTTCTCACGCCCCTGGGTCCCCGACTGCATCGGGTCTTGAGGCACGATCAATTTGGCTGGAGACGAAGTTGAATTCAATCTGAGGCTTTATTAGTATCTGAAGTGTGGCCTCCTACAGCAGCTGACAAAATGGCTGCTAGCTGAAGGCCATACATATTTATAACCCGGCTCCTGGCAGAGCTAGCATGCAGGGACCCAGGTGAACCTGTAGTGCAGGTTCTACCATACAACCCTTAATATAGGAACACAGTGGTTTACCACATTCACCCCCTGTTAAAATTGAGTCCGGCGGGGGGGGGGGGGGGGGGGGTGGATATACAATTCACAATCTTTAATTTTTACACAGTGAAAAAAAATGGCTGTGGTCATCCGGTGGACCAGTCAGAGGTTCATACGGTCCGGTGCCTTGATCGTCCTCTGGGATCGACGAAGTGGAGCCGGCGATGTTGGTGCTATTGTGGTCAAAGTTGACTCTGGGAGCGTGCCAAAATCCTCTTCATCAACGGGGGGTGGGCAGAGGGAGGACGGACGCTCCTAGGGGGGGTGATGGGGGCGGCGGGGAAGGGGAGGGTGGCACCGGGGGCGACGGGGGTGGTGTGGGGGTGGAACCTGCTGGTGCCAGGTCCCTGAGGGAGACGGTATCCTGGCGGCCGTCGGGTAACGCCACGTAGGCATGGAGCAGGTGCACCCTTTCCACCAACGGGTCTGCCTTGTGGAGCCGCACATGTTTACGGAGAAGCACGATTCCCGGAGCTGTGAGCCAAGTTGGGAGTGATACCCTGGATGTTGACTTCCTGGGGAAGGCAAAAAGGCGTTCATGCGGTGTACTGTTAGTAGCAGTGCAAAGTAATGAGCGAATGGAATGTAGTGCATCAGGGAGGACCTCTTGCCAGCGGGAGGCCGGGAAATGTCTGGACCGTAGGGCCAGCTGGACGACCCTCCATACCATCCCATTCTCCCTTTCTACCTGTCCGTTTCCCCGGGGGTTGTAGAGGTTGTATCTGCTAGAGGCGATACCCCTGCTGAGCAGGAACTGACGTAGATCATCACTCATGAATGAGGATCCCCTGTCACTGTGGATGTAGGCGGGGAAGCCGAACAGAGTGAAGATAGAATTAAGGGCTTTAATGACGGTGGCAGACGTCATGTAGGGTATGGGATGGCGAAGGGAAAAACAGGAGTATTCATCGATCACACTGAGGAAATACGTGTGTCGGTCGGAGGAGGGGAGGGGGCCTTTGAAATCCACGCTGAGGCATTCAAAGGAGCGGGAGGCCTTCACCAGGTGCGCGCGGTCCGGCCAGTAGAAGTGCGGTTTGCACTCCGCACAGACCTTGCAGTCCTTGGTGATCGTCCTTACTTCCTCGACGGAGTAGGGCAAATTTCGTGCCTTAATGAAGTGGTACAACTGAGTGACCCCTGGGTGACAAAGGCTGTCGTGCAGGGTCCGGAGTCGGTCTACTTGTGCGCTGGCACATGTACCTCAGGATAGGGCGTCTGGGGGCTCGTTGAGTTTGCCAGAGCGATATTTAATCTCGTAGTTATAGGTGGAGAGCTCGATTCTCCACTGCAAGATTTTGTCATTTTTGATCTTGCCCCGCTGCGTGTTGTTGAACATGAAGGCTACCGACCGTTGGTCAGTGAGGAGAGTGAATCTCCTGCCGGCCAGGTAATGCCTCCAATGTCGCACAGCCTCAACGATAGCCTGGGCCTCCTTTTTGACGGATGAGTGCCGAATTTCAGAGGCATGGAGGGTGCGGGAAAAGAATGCCACGGGCCTGACTGCATGGTTGAGGGTGGTGGCAAGGGCGACGTCCGATGCGTCGCTTTCTACTTGGAAAGGAAGTGTTTCGTCTACAGCGTGCATTCCAGCTTTGGCAATATCAGCTCTGATCCGGGCGAAGGCCTGATGGGCTTCGGCTGTCAGGGGGAAATGAGTGGACTGTATGAGTGGGTGGGCCTTGTCCGCATAATTTGGGACCCACTGGGTGTAGTAAGCAAAGAAGCCCAGGCAACGTTTGAGGGCCTTGGGGCAGTGGGAGAGGGGGGAGTTCCATGAGGGGGCGCATACGGTCGGGATCGGGCCCCCGAACCCCGTTCTGGACCACGTCGCCGAGGATGGCTAAGCGGTTTGTACGGAACACACACTTCTCCTTGTTATACGTGAGGTTGAGGAGAGTGGCGGTGCGGAGAAATTTAGCGAGGTTGCCGTCGTGGTCCTGCTGGTCATGGCCGCAGATGGTCACATTGTCTAGGTACGGAAACGTGACCCGCTGATGCACGATCAATTACACTCAAGACAAAGTGATTTCATAACTGAAGGCTTTAATCGACTAGAACTTGTTCCCCAGCAGCTTCGGTACAGAAAGTGAAGGCTGCAGGGACGACACCGGTTCTTATACTCCGCCTGTCAGGGCGGAGCTACGTATCAACAGCCAATGGTAAACTCCTAGGTTTAACCAATGGTCATCAGCCTCTTAGGTACCGCAATACCTGATAATACCACACCCGCAAGCTGTACCGGTCGACCATTTGGTCCATCTCCCTTTGGAAGACCGAAACCCCATTGGTGACGCCGAAGGGGACCCGAAGGAAGTGTTATAGCCGGCCGTCTGCCTCGAAGGCGGTGTATGGCCGGTCCGATTTGCGGATGGGGAGCTGGTGGTAAGCGGATTTCAGGTCCACCGTTGAGAAGACCCAGTACTGTGCAATCTGGTTAGCAATGTCAGATATGCGTGGGAGGGGGTACGCGTCGAGCTGCGTGTACCTGTTGATGGTCTGGCTGTAGTCCACGACCATTCGATTTTTCTCCCCAGAATTAACCACTACCACTTGAGCTCTCCAGGGGCTGTAGCTGGCCTCGATGACTCCCTCCTGAAGCAACCGCTGGACCTCGGACCTGATGAAGGCCTTATCCTGGGTGCTGTACCGTCTGCTCCTGGTGGCGACGGGTTTGCAATCTGGAGACAGATTGGCAAAGAGGGAAGGAGGATCGACCTTTAGGGTCGCGAGGCCGCACACAGTGAGGGGTGGTAAGGATCCGCCGAATTTAAGGGTCAGGCTCTGGAAGTTGCATTGAAAATCCAGGCCAAGGATAAGTGCAGCGCAGAGGTTAGGGAGGACGTAGAGGCGAAAACCGTGGAACTCTACGCCTTGGACTGTGAGCGTGACCATGCAGTACCCCCGGATCGCTACGCGATGGGATCCGGAGGACAGGGAGATACTTTGATTGGTAGGGTGTACCTTAAGGGAGCAGTGCCTTACCGTATTTGGATGTACAAAGCTCTCGGTGCTCCCGGAGTCCAGTAGGCAGGAGGTCACGTGGCTGTTGACTTTCACGCTGGTGGATGCGTTGGTCAGAGTGTGTGGTCTGGACTGGTCGATTACCATGGATGCGAGTCGTGGTTGATCGTCGGGTAGTGAGGCGGCTGCTGCGTCGGGGTCCTGAAACGCCGTTGGTCTCCGTGTGCTGCGGGGTAAAGATGGCGACGCCCGGAGGTCCTGGGTGTCACAAAATGGCGGCGCCTATGGAACGCACGTTGCGGGGGTGGAGCAAGATGGCGGTGCCCATTTACCGCACGTGTTGTGCGGGGGAGAAGGTGGCGGCACCCGTTGCTCACACATGGCCTGGGGAGGAGGGGAGGATAGCGGCGCCCATTGTCCGTGACCGGCGAGGGTGGGGGCGACCGCTGCTTCTGAGCGGGCCTGGTGTGGGGAAGAAGATGGTGGTGCCCATTGCTCGCACATGGCCTGGGAAGGAGGGGAGGATAGCGGCGCCCATTGTCCGTGACCGGGGGTGGGGCGACTGCTGCCGCTGAGCGGGCCTGGCACACCGCTGCGTAGTGGACCTTTTTCCCGCAGGCCTTACAAAGGGCAGCTCGGGCCGGGCAGCGTTGGCAGGGGTGTCTTTGTTGGCCGCAAAAATAGCATCGGGGCCCCCCCGGAGATCACCGGCTTGCGCGTAGCGCAGGCGTACTGGGTGGGTAGCGCCCCCGCTGGGGCGGCTGCCTGTGGGGCCCATGAAGCATAGGAGGAGCGGGCCGCGTGGTTGGGGGCATAGGACTGTACATTTCGCAGGGCGAACGTCATGGAAAACGCGAGTGTTTTAGTCTCCGCGAGGTCACGATAACATCGGACCCAATCCCAGTTACAAAAGCGTCCCTCATAAGGAGATCTGAGTGCCCCTTAGCTGTAACGTCCTGGCAGTCACAGTCCCGAACTAGTGGGATCAGGGCCCTCCAGAAGTCCTTGATTGACTCACCAGGTAGTTGAGTACGTGTTGCGAGCGCGTGTCTGGCGAAGAGCGTGTTCGTCTTCTGCTCATAACTCTCTTTGAGTCGAGTCATAGCGTCAGCGTAATTGGGCGCATCCTGAATCAGCGGGAAGACTTTAGAGTTGATTCTGGAGTACAAGATTTGAATCTTCTGAGCCTCTGGAACAGGGGTCGGCGCCGCGTTGATATACGCTTCAAAACAAGCTCGCCAGTGCTGAAAGTCCTTTCTGGCGTCGCTTGCGTGTGGATCCAGCTGCAGTCGATCTGGTATAATCCGGACATCCATCTTCTGAATCAGATACTAATAAATTGAGGCACGATCAATTTGGCCGGAGACGAATGTGAATTCAAACTGAGGCTTTATTAGTATCTGGGGTGAAATTCTCCGGAAACGGCGCGATGTCCGCCGACTGGCGCCCAAAACGGCGCAAATCAGACGGGCATCGCGCCGCCCCAAAGGTGCGGAATGCTCCGCATCTTTGGGGGCCGAGCCCCAACATTGAGGGGCTAGGTCGGCGCCAGACGAATTTACGCCCCGCCAGCCGGCGGAAAAGGCCTTTGGTGCCCCGCCAGCTGGCGCGGAAATGACATCTCCGGGCGGCGCATGCACGGGAGCGTCAGCTCACGGCCGCTGACAGCTTCCCACGCATGCGCAGTGGAGGGAGTCTCTTCTGCCTCCGCCATGGTGGAGACCGTGGCGGAGGCGGAAGGGAAAGAGTGCCCCCACGGCACAGGCCCCCCCGCGGATCGGTGGGCCCCGATCGCGGGCCAGGCCACCGTGGTGGCACCCCCCAGGGCCAGATCGCCCCGCGTCCCCCCCCCCAGGACCCCGGAGCCCGCCCGCGCCGCCTTGTCCCGCCGGTAAGGTAAGTGGTTTAATTTACACCGGCAGGACAGGCATTTTAGCGGCGGGACTTCGGCCCATCCGGGCCGGAGAATCGCGCGGGGTGGCCCGCCAGCCGGTGCGGCGCGATTCCCGCCCCTGCCGAATCACGGGTGCCGGAGACTTCGGCAACCAGCGGGGGCGGGATTCACGCCAGCCCCCGGCGATTCTCCGACCCGGCGGGGGGGGGGTTGGAGAATTTCGCCCCTGAAGTGTGGCCTCCTACAGCAGCTGACGAAATGGCTGCTAGCTGAAGGCCACGCATATTTATAACCCGGCTACTGGGCGGAGCTAACATGCAGGGGCCCAGGTGAACCTGTAGTGCAGGTTCTACCGTACAACCCTTAATATAGGAACACAGTGGTTTACCACAGGTCTATGGGTGGGTGGGGGAACTCCAGGGACCCGGGACCCGTCAGGGCGACAGGTGTTTGCCAGGGCTGAGCTGCCCTCCCACCGTCCGGCCCCTCGGTTGCTCCTACCTTCACCTGCTGTACCGGTGCGGCTCTGTGGTGCGCACCAGTTAGTGTCCCAGAAGCCTCACCACTAACATGGCCAACCGAGGTGAGTATCTCTGCGATGGCGGGGGGGGTGGAGGAGATAGCTGTGACGCAACCTCAGTGTTTTCATCGGACCTGTGGTCGGGGGTCCCCTGTCCTGTCAGTCCGTCCCCTCCGTGTTGGTGTCGTATTGTGTCCTTTCATGTATGTCTATCCCGTGTGCTGGTGTCCTGTGTAGTCGTGTCATGTCCGTCTGTCCCTTGTTGTCCTGTGTGGTTGTGTTGTGTCCGTCTGTCCCCTGTTAGTTGGTCTCCTGTGTGGTCGTGTTGTGTCCATCTGCCCCCTGTGTGCTGGTGTCCTGTCTGGTCGTGTTGTGTCCGTCTGTCCCTTGTGTGCTGGTGTCCTGTGTCGTTGTGCCGGCTGGACTGTGCCGGGGGGCTGTTGTTGGAGCTGCCCTCCCCGTCGCTGCTAGAATCCCTGTGGGCTGGCCGCCCAGGCGCTGGCCGGGGACAGTGTAAGCCTGATACGCCCGGTTGGTCTGCATCGCCTGGCCGTCCAGGTGCTGGATGCGAGCGGTGTCCGCCGGGTGCCCCAGGTCGGTCACCGCGTGACCCTGTAACACACAATACACCATCATGGTTAGGCGGGTGGAGGGGGGTGTGGTTCGCGGTATGGGCAAAGGGCTGAGGGGAAAGGGCTGAGGGGAAAGGGCTGAGGGGAAAGGGCTGAGGGGAAAGGTCTGAGGGGAGAGGGCTGAGGGGAAAGGGCTGAGGGGAGAGGGCTGAGGGGAAAGGGCTGAGGGATAAGGGCTGAGGGATAAGGGCTGAGGGGAAAGGGTTGAGGGGAAAGGGCTGATGGGAGAGGGCTGAGGGGAGAGGGCTGAGGGGAGAGGGCTAAGGGGAGAGGGCTGAGGGGAAGGGGGCCAGGCAGGGGTGGAATCTCACTTGGTGGCATGCCCCCGACCTCGGCATTGGCAATCTCCCGGTCCTCGGGTGCACCAGCTATGACCAGTGCCCTCTGCTCATGCACGGTGAGCTGGCGCAGGTCAGGTTCTCCCTCTCCGGTTCGGGCTCGCTCCCGTTGGTTATGGGCACTCTTTTCCTGGAGGGGTTTGGAATAACAGCATTGTTAGGCAGTCCACTGCATGCAGTTGGGTCTATGTTGGCATGGGTGCACAGGGCATAGAGCCAACGCGGCTTGTATGGGTGGATGCAGCCATGTGCATCACGGCTGTGGTTGTACCATCCCCCTGGGGAGGGGGTGGGTGTCACACATGTGGGGGGGAGGGGCGTTGGTGCCATGGGCACTCTGCTGGGTACTCACCCTGGCTGCCCTCAGTAGGTCGTGGAGCTTTTTGCTGCACTGTTCGCCAGACCTGGTTGTCACCGCGGTCGCACTCACGGCCGCGCCCACCTCCCTCCACAGATGCTGGGTCACGTTGACTGGCACCCTCCGGTCGGGTCCAGGGTACAGACGTCCCCTCCTCGCCTCAGGGGCGTCCAGCAGCGTCTCCAGGTCGTGGTGTGTGACCCTGGGCGCTGCTCGGTGTGGCGCCATAGTCCCCCGTCGGCGGCCTGTGCACTTGCGTCACCTGTTGTGCGCCACGGCGTTTACGTGGCGCTGGATCTCCGACGCCGCTCCAAGGCCACGCCCCCCACTTCCCGTCACGCCCCTGCTAGTCCCCTTGTAGGCCGGAGAACGCCATCTCTGAACGGGCACCGGCAGCGAGGTAAAACGCGCCCGTTTTCCCACCAGCGCATGCACTCTGTCGCCGGAGCGGAGAATCGCGGCCAATATTCCTAGGTGGGGGTGGGAGCCACTCCTGGGTGGGCGGCCATAATGGGGGACATTGTCAGGGGGTTATGCTTTGCTCCATGAGAGGTGAAAGATAATGAGGCGGAAGGGACAATGATGCCGCCTACATATCTCCCCCATCCTCAGGCAGCAATCCGCAGCTGTAGGGCCTCAGAAGTTTGGAGGAGCCCTGCCACTGGACTGGAAAATCTGGCCAACTGGTTGTGTGGGTGGCTGGGTATTCGGAATTCAAGGCTCGTAACTCTGGGAGCTGGGGAATGCAGGCCATTGTTAATGATCGAGTAAAGTTTAATCTGGAGGCTTGGCAATAATCAACTCACCCAGAACATACTTGCCTATTAACACTCCTGAGCCTTCTTGAATGAGTCTATTATGCCTATTTAGTTAGTAGTTTGATAGATGAATCTGCTACTGAGTGCCGCTCACGAATTACCCCTTTCATCGATGAGTACCCTCCCTCACCCCACCAATACACCGAAGTCCAGATTTGAGAGAAATAGCAGAGGTACTGCATCCAATACAAGGGGGAGTGATTTCAGAGCTCAGCAGGCAGCCCTGATCTGACAACATGTGCTGTTGCACGGGCATCCCTGCTGGCATTGCCCCCCCCCTCCCAGTTTCTCCCCCCCCACCCCCCGGATATCTGCGCACAGGTCCATCAGTTAACACATGTGCCCTCAGTACTGACCCTTGGGGAGTCCTGAGGGCCATTAAGGGTGTCTGAGGTCGATGTTAATCTGTCATGCAGAGTTGAGAGAGGCTCATGTGGGTTCATGGCCATTGTGGGTGAGAGTAACGGAGTGGAGTTCAGTGAGAAGGCATTCACAGCAGTGAATGGCCACCAATGGTATATCCCATGTCTTGAATGGGCAATGGGTCAATGCATTGACAGGACTCAGTGCTCACAATGTTCCCTCCCTTTCAGTTATTGCAATTTTACAATCATAAATCCTGTGGAGCCAGCAGTGATCCTACTAGTCATGGGACAGGAGAAAAGGCGCCAGCTTCAACCGGTGGCTGCATGGAGGCATGGACCATGCCATGCAAGACGATGATTATGACTTGCAGTGAGTACAGAGCAATGATCCTCATATATCTCCTCAAACGTCTGACTCCTGCCTGATGCTAGCGAAGTACCACCGATCAGGGTGATCTCAGAGTGATGAGATGCTGAATGACCCATCTGTAGAAGCCAGGTATTTCAAATACAACTAGTATAGGTAAAAGATAGCTGTTTAAGTACTCATTTTCAAAAATGAGAATTTCAGCACACATAAATTCAGGACTTCAATATGATACATGAAACAGCATAAAATTCCATTATAAGATTATAGCAGCACAGTTGCAAGACAATTTGACACTGCTTGTGCTAATTGTCAAGGCCAAGGACTGAGTTCCATGGCAACTAGGTGGCAAGAGTCCAATGCAGTTTGTAAGAGCATTGAATCATATATATATATTCTCGATATGAAGTCTCAATTGTTACATTAGCCAAGCCAGCTGAAAGATTAGCAAAATATCACATTCCATAACATGTAGACATGAAACAATTAAAGGGCTGATGTTGCACATTGAAGATGGACGGCTTGCCATCAAATCAAATGTGTTTGAGTCTGACCCAAACCAATTAGGATTATATTGGGGTGTAATTAGATGACTTAAGACAGATATGAAAGTGTATAACTGAAAGGTTTCCGCCCGCCATTTTAGTGTGTTGTTGTGCTGTCTTTGGGGTGTTGTGCAGTATTGTCTTTGGGGGTGTGTTGTGCTGTGTTGTCTTTGATTCTGTCAGTTTGTCTTTCTGTTAGTTTAGTCAGTTTTGTCCTTAATAGTCTCCATTTTAGAGATGTCTTTTGGGGGTTCTGTCAGTCTACCAGTCTGTGTCAGTGATGTTAGTCCACTTTTGACTTTGAGTTTGAGTTTAGCTGAAGATTAGCTTTCTCTCTCTCTTCATGTTTCATTGCCAGACTTTGACCTTTTAAAAGTTACTTACGAGCTGTCTGCCTAAGCAAAGAAAGATAATGTCTGTAATTCTCTGAAAGCTTTGAATTGCCTTTTAAATGACTTTCAAATTGTAATCAAGCGACTACAAATAAAACAATTCTTTTTGGCACCTCAGAAGTTTATACTGCAAATTTCTGCTGAGTTCCAGTATTCGCAAAGTGCTACTGATAACCGAATAGCAGAGATGAGATAAATTCCTTCAACTATCCACAGTCGAATAATACAAGGAATCGAACAACTTGACATAGTCCAGAAATAGTACAAATCTTAAAACTTGTCGTATTGCGCCAGGACTTGATTCATCAACTAAGCTTCCCCCAAACTTGGTGTAGTTCGACAGGTTAAGATCCCATAAATTAAAGATTCCTTGACTCCTGCCTGATGCTAGCGAAGTACCACCGATCAGGGTGATCTCAGAGCGATGAGATGCTGAATGACCCATCCCTGCTGATGAAACCTCCTTCAAGGTTAGGGATGCCAATGAGGATCTGCATCACTGGTGCAAGTTGAACGGCTTTCACAAGACTTTAGCCGATGGCTTTCTCATGCTTAAATCAGGCTTCCCCAGATGAATGGCCTGAGTCATGCGTTGGGGCCGGTGGGTCCTCATTACCAGGATCATGGCAGTGTGAGGGAAGGACACCCTTGCAGAAAGGAATCATGGAATCCCGACAGTGCAGAAGGAGGTTATTTGATTCATCGAGTCTGCACCAACCCTCTGAAAGAGCAACCTACCGAGGTCCATTCCCTCCCCTATCCCCTATCCCCACCTAACCGTTGGACACTAAGGGGCAATTTAGCATGGCGAATCCATGCAACTTACACATCTTTGGACTGTGGGAGGAAACCAGAGGGCCCAGAGGAAACCCACGCAGACATGGGAAGAAAGTGTAACCTCCAGTCGCCCAATGCCAGAAATGAACCAGGGTCCCTGACGCTATGAGGCAGCAGTGGTAACCACTATGCCACCGTTGTTGAGTATCCAGCCTAGACATAGAGAATGGCAGTGCATGCTGAATGATGTGAGAGCGGATAGGCACTAGGGCATTGCATAAGTGATATTCAATATATAAACTGATGGTTACATCAGTGCTCACAATCTTATCATGTCTAATACCACTACGTGCCCACACTGTGACTGTAATTTCTTTCCCTTTCTAACCCTACCGCTACAACTAGATGTTTCCCCAGGATCCACTTACTATTTTATGCTGGAGCCTTTGCATCTTCTGGTCCTGACTCCAGTTTGAATTGAGTGATGAGCAGAGTTGGGAGTCCGAATGTAATTCCAATGAAGACATGCCCCCTTTTTTCTCATCGTGAACTGAAGATGTACCCCGTAAGGTCTGTCTTCAGTTCATTATTGACTTGCACTGATTTAAATGTTCACCTCAATGTTCACCCCCTCCCTCATTCCCAACATTGCTCACCCTCTCTCCTTCCCCAACAATGTCTATCCCAGAGATGGAATAAGGCTGCCGTCGAAAGGGACTTGAGGGTCTCATCAGTTGAGTGGGAAACAGATTCGGAAAGACTGTGAGATCCTTCATGGTGCCACATTTGTGCAAGGAGTGATGCGGATACTTGTAAATTTGTGAAATAGTCTTTGCTGTATCCGCTATTCCATGTGTAACATATAGTTCACGCCAACCATAATTTGCTTGTTAATTCATGTTTAATCAACGTTGATTCTGATTCATGTTGAAGTAAAAGTTATAAAACGTAAAACCTTGTTGGTAATTTCCTTATTGGGGGTCATTCAGTTTTTTTTGGTTCACATTTTCTTCATGGGGGTCATAACTATATATTTAAATATATATGTCTGTGTTTAATTTTAAATTGGGTGGCATGGTAGCACAGTGGTTAGCACTGTTGCTTCCCAGTGACAGCGATCCGGGTTCTATTCCTGGCTTGGGCCACTGTCTGTGCGGAGTCTGCGTGGGTTTCCTCCGGGCGCTCCGGTTAAGTCCCGAAAGATGTGCTGTTAGATGAATTGAACATTTTGAATTCTCCGTCAGTGCACCCGAATAGGCGTCAGAGTGTGGTGACTAGGGGATTTTCACAGTAACTTCATTCCAATGTTAATGTAAGCCTACTTGTGACACTAATAAAGATATTATATTAATAAATTTGTTGCTGTACCAACATTTTGGACAGGATACAGGGTATCAGCAATTTGAAATATGATAAGGCAGAAGTATCATGCTTCGAATAGACATAGACATAGACATAGAAAATACAGCACAGAACAGGCCCTTCGGCCCACGATGTTGTACCGAACCTTTGTCCTAGATTAATCATAGATTATCATTGAATTTACAGTGCAGAAGGAGGCCATTCGGCCCTTTGAGTCTGCACCGGCTCTTGGAAAGAGCACCCTACCCAAACTCAACACCTTCACCCAACACCAAGGGCAATTTGGACATTAAGGGCAATTTATCATTGGCCAATTCACCTAACCCGCACATCTTTGGATTGTGGGAGGAAACCGGAGCACCTGGAGGAAACCCACGCAGACACGGGGAGGACGTGCAGACTCCGCACAGACAGTGACCCAAGCCGGAATCGAACCTGGGACCCTGGAGCTGTGAAGCAATTGTGCTATCCACAATGCTACCATGCTGCCCTTGAGAACAAATAAATCTACACTATATCATTTTACCGTAATCCATGTACCTATCCAATAGCTGCTTGAAGGTCCCTAATGTTTCCGACTCAACGACTTCCACAGGCAGTGCATTCCATGCCCCCACTACTCTCTGGGTAAAGAACCTACCTCTGATATCCCTCCTATATCTTCCACCTTTCACCTTAAATTTATGTCCCCTTGTAATGGTTTGTTCCACCCGGGGAAAAAGTCTCTGACTGTCTACTCTATCTATTCCCCTGATCATCTTATAAACCTCTATGAAGTCGCTCCTCATCCTTCTCCGCTCTAATGAGAAAAGGCCTAGCACCCTCAACCTTTCCTCGTAAGACCTACTCTCCATTCCAGGCAACATCCTGGTAAATCTTCTTTGCACCTTTTCCAAAGCTTCCACATCCTTCCTAAAATGAGGCGACCAGAACTGTACACAGTACTCCAAATGTGGCCTTACCAAAGTTTTGTACAGCTGCATCATCACCTCACGGCTCTTAAATTCAATCCCTCTGTTAATGAACGCGAGCACACCATAGGCCTTCTTCACAGCTCTATCCACTTGAGTGGCAACTTTCAAAGATGTATGAACATAGACCCCAAGATCTCTCTGCTCCTCCACATTGCCAAGAACTCTACCGTTAACCCTGTATTCCGCATTCATATTTGTCCTTCCAAAATGAACAACCTCACACTTTTCAGGGTTAAACTCCATCTGCCACTTCTCAGCCCAGCTCTGCATCCTATCTATGTCTCTTTGCAGCCGACAACAGCCCTCCTTACTATCCACAACTCCACCAATCTTCGCATCGTCTGCAAATTTACTGACCCACCCTTCAACTCCCTCATCCAAGTCATTAATGAAAATCACAAACAGCAGAGGACCCAGAACTGATCCCTGCGGCACGCCACTGGTAACTGGGATCCAGGCTGAATATTTGCCATCCACCACCACTCTCTGACTTCTATCGGTTAGCCAGTTCGTTATCCAACTGGCCAAATTTCCCACTATCCCATGCCTCCTTACTTTCTGCATAAGCCTACCATGGGGAACTTTATCAAATGCCTTACTAAAATCCATGTACACTACATCCACTGCTTTACCTTCATCCACATGCTTGGTCACCTCCTCAAAGAATTCAATAAGATTTGTAAGGCAAGACCTACCCCTCACAAATCCGTGCTGACTATCCCTAATCAAGCAGTGTCTTTCCAGATGCTCAGAAATCCTATCCTTCAGTACCCTTTCCATTACTTTGCCTACCACCGAAGTAAGACTAACTGGCCTGTAATTCCCAGGGTTATCCCTAGTCCCTTTTTTGAACAGGGGCACGACATTCGCCACTCTCCAATCCCCTGGTACCACCCCTGTTGACAGTGAGGACGAAAAGATCATTGCCAACGGCTCTGCAATTTCATCTCTTGCTTCCCATAGAATCCTTGGATATATCCCGTCAGGCCCGGGGGACTTGTCTATCCTCAAGTTTTTCAAAATGCCCAATACATCTTCCTTCCTAACAAGTATTTCCTCGAGCTTACCAATCTGTTTCACACTGTCCTCTCCAACAATATCGCCCCTCTCATTTGTAAATACAGAAGAAAAGTACTCGTTCAAGACCTCTCTTATCTCTTCAGACTCAATACACAATCTCCCGCTACTGTCCTTGATCGGACCTACCCTCGCTCCAGTCATTCTCATATTTCTCACATATGTGTAAAAGGCCTTGGGGTTTTCCTTGATCCTACCCGCCAAAGATTGTTCATGCCCTCTCTTAGCTCTCCTAATCCTTTTCTTCAGTTCCCTCCTGGCTATCTTGTATCCCTCCAATGCCCTGTCTGAACCTTGTTTCCTCAGCCTTACATAAGTCACCTTTTTCCTCTTAACAAGACATTCAACCTCTCTTGTCAACCATGGTTCCCTCACTCGGCCATCTCTTCCCTGCCTGACAGGGACATACATATCAAGGACACGTAGCACCTGTTCCTTGAACAAGTTCCACATTTCACTTGTGTCCTTCCCTGCCAGCCTATGTTCCCAACTTATGCACTTCAATTCTTGTCTGACAACATCGTATTTACCCTTCCCCCAATTGTAAACCTTGCCCTGTTGCACGTACCTATCCCTCTCCATTACTAAAGTGAAAGTCACAGAATTGTGGTCACTATCTCCAAAATGCTCCCCCACTAACAAATCTACCACTTGCCCTGGCTCATTACCCAGTACTAAATCCAATATTGCCCCTCCTCTGGTCGGACAATCTACATACTGCGTTAGAAAAGCTTCCTGGACACACTGCACAAACACCACCCCATCCAAACTATTTGATCTAAAGAGTTTCCACTCAATATTTGGGAAGTTAAAGTCGCCCATGACTACTATCCTATGACTTCTGCACCTTTCCAAAATCTGTTTCCCAACAGGTGAATGGGCAGGTGACTTTGGACCTATGATCCCTAATACATTCCACCATTGAAGACTTCCTCTCATCGTGTCTGGGTCTGTTGTCGACTAAAAGAAATAGCGATTGATTGCAAGGATTAGTCTTTGTTGTTGTAACATGCAACTTGCAATAATAATAATCATCTTTATTTTCACAAGTAGGCTTACATTAACACTGCAATGAAGTTACTGTGAAAAGCCCCCAGGCGCCACATTCCGGCACCTGTTCGGGTACACAGAGGGAGAATTCAGAATGTCCAAATTACCTAACAGCACGTCTTTCGGGACTTGTGGGAGGAAACCGCAGCACCCGGAGGAAACCCACGCAGACATAGGGAGAACATGCTGACTCCATACAGATAGTGACCCAAGTTGGGAATCGAATCTGGGACCCTGGAGCCATGAAGCAACAGTGCTACCCACTGTGCTACCGTGTTGCAAGATAGAAAGAAAGCAAAGTAGCTAGACCTAGATCTTGCATTGCCTAGCAATTTTCAGGATTCACATTCACAGACATAATTTCATTTTGAGTTTGACCATAATTAGGTTATTCACCCCACCATTTAGAGAAAAGCCCATGTGTACAAATAACCAAAATAGGAATAAACATCCATTGAATTTTATTTTAATACATTTAAAATTTTAAAGGATAAAAGCAGGTAATACCTTTGCCAGAGACAGTCGAATAGTTGAAGCTTCCACACTAATACACAGTTGTGTCTCTGAGACATTTAACTCCATAACTGTAATTAAGAAGTACATTGCACCACTGATTAAATTAGTAATATAATTCTTTAAGCAATTAACTCTTGAAAAGTTTGAACACTTTTCAACATGTTAAATTAATTAATGGTGACCGTTACTTTTTTAAAGTAACGTAATCTCACTTTACAAATGTATTGAGTTACTATTGTTACGAATCAGTAATTTAATAAATTCATTACTGACAAAATTGAGCAATTGAATTTCAAAGAACAATCCACCACTGCAAATGTTCGGAGTGGGTCACACTTCAAAATGTCAAAACTATAATGAAAATAGAAAAGAAATGTTGTAAAATGTTGACCTTGAGCAGGAAATATAGAAGCTTCTGATAATCTGAAAACTTTTCATTGCAAAGCAAATTAAGCTCCAGCTGACCTCAGGACACATTTAGACCACTCCTCACAGGGAATGTCTGAGTAGATTTTAAAGTTCACACTAGGTTAAGAGCCAAATATTACAACCATTCTCCAGAAACATGCCACAGCATGAAAAATCAATCTTACGCACAGCCTGCAGCCCGATAAAGCTTGAAGATTACTGAAATCTCAGAAGAATTTATAAAGCCGTTTTATTTTGCCTTGCGCCGGGATACAACTTGATCTGACACTGACACCCTGAAGACATATGAAACATTTTGCCTCCAAACATAATAAGAGGTTTTGGATGCCATAGGCATTCAATTGCTTGCAATTTTGATGAAGGATCAGATAGAGGACATAAGAGTAAGGCAATATATTACACGGGTCCATTTTACAAGATATTGGCCCCACCCCACACTCTGAGAAAGAAACAG
The DNA here is from genome assembly GCF_047496885.1 of Scyliorhinus torazame. Lineage (NCBI taxonomy): Eukaryota > Metazoa > Chordata > Chondrichthyes > Carcharhiniformes > Scyliorhinidae > Scyliorhinus > Scyliorhinus torazame. Next base: position 40,839,242 of record NC_092717.1, on the reverse strand, counting down.
GTCAGTCACATCGGGTCTTACAAAGTTCTGTGTGAGAAGAGTGCATTTTACCAACGGGGAAATAACAGCTGGGCACCAACTATGTAAAGAGCAAGAGCCAGGGGGCGGGATTCTCCGGTCTCCGACGCCGTAATCGCGTTTGGCGATAAGCCGGAGAATCCATGTTGGTGCCGAAATCGGGGGCGGCGCCGCTTTTGCGATACTCTGCCCCCTCCAAAACGGCGTACCGTATGGACAGCCTCAAGATGTTACCTGATGCCCTCCCCCCCGATGCTCCACCCCTGACCGGCTGAGTTCCCGACAGCGCGGGTCTCTCATGCTATTTCTTTTTTCGGGAACTCGGCGAGGCAGCTGCGGACTGAGTCCAGCGCCGTCACAGTCGGGGGAGAGCCGATCCGCGGGCAGCGTGGGCTTTGGCAGGGGCTGGGGGCACTGGTGGGTTGTGGTCTTCGGATGGTGAGCATGGTCAAAGGGGGGGCCGAGTCCACGTGCAGTCGGCGCCATGTTGCACTGCGCCGCCGCTGCAGGCTGCTGCCGTGTGCGACCACGGACTCGGCAATTCTCTGGCTGTATTGGCAGTTAGAGCCAGGTACTCAATGCTGCGTGCCTGCTAACCTCCAACCAGACGGAGGATCGGTGGCCAATTTGCAACGATTTTGCAGTTGTAAAACGCCACCGTTCCCAGGCCAGCGCCATGACATTGTCTCCAAATCGGAGAATCCAGCCCATGATTTGACAACCAGAACATGTCTGCCTGTAACAATGTGATGCCCTATCAATTACGACGAGACAAGAGTAGAGAGTAATCGAGGCTTTATTAAGCAGAGATGTGTTACCTCCTGCAGCTGCTGATGAAATGGCTGCAGCTCAGTGAGCACACACATTTATACTCTGCCTACTGGGCAGAGCCAGCAGGCAGGGATCTACCTCCCGTACCTGTAGTACAGGAGCCTTACTGTATTACCTCTAATACACGTATTATACAAACAGTGGTGACTACCACATTCACCCCCTGTGCATGTGGGAGGTGCAGGAACAATGGGCCTGGATACAGCGGCAACCGACCAGGCCTGGCACACCACAGCGAAAATTCCCTTCTTACCGCAGGCCTTGCAGATTGCGCTCTGCGCCGGGCAGCGCTGCCGGGGGTGCTTGGTCTGCCCGCAGAAATAGCATTTGGGCCCGCCGGGTTGGCTGGCTGCCGCGTGGCGCAGGCTTGGGGTTGGCTGGGGGTGGCCGCTGCTGGGGGCGGCCGCTGGTGGGGCCCACGATGTCCAGGAGGGCGCCGTGCAGTCAGGGGCGTACGATTGTACGTTACGGGAGGCAGTGAGTTTGCGAGCTGCCTGGTTGCCGCAAGGTCGAGCGTACCCCCTTCTAATAGGCGCGGGCGGACGTACGCTGACCCCATGCCCATAACAAAAGCGTCCCGGATTAAAAGTTCAGTATGTTTGACTGCTGAAACTGCCTGGCAATCACAGTTCCTCGCCAGGATGTGCAGGGCATGCCAGAAATCGTCTAAAGACTCACCAGGGAGTTGCTGTCTCGTGGACAGGAGGTGCCTGGCATACAGTTTGTTGATTGGGTGGATATAATGTCCTTTCAGGAGCACCATTGCCTCCGTGTAAGTAGGCGCATCCCGGATAAGGGGGAAAATATCGGAGCGCACCCGTGAGTAGAGGACCTGGAGTTTCTGTTCTTCCGAGGGTTGGTACGTCGCGGATCGGAGGTAGCTCTCGAAACAAGCGAGCCAGTGGTCGAAGGCCGAAGCGGCGTTGGCTGCTTGCGGGTGCAGCTGTAGGCGATCAGGCTTGATTCGTAGTTCCATCGCTGTAATATCTCTGCTTAATAATCACTATCAATTACGACGAGACGGGAGTAGAGAGTAATCAAGGCTTAATTAAGCAGGGATGTGTTGCCGCCTGCAGCTGCCACCAGAAATGGGAGCAGCTCGGTGTGCACACACATTTATACTCCACCTACTGGGCGGAGCCAGCAGGCAGGGATCTAACCCCTTACCAGTAGTACAGGAGCCTTACCGTATTACCTCTAATACACGTATTATACAAACAGTGATGAGGATACAAAATCTCGTAATTGTAGGTGGAGAGCTCGATCCGCCACTTTAAAATTTTATCATTTTTGATCTTGCCCCGCTGTGTATTATTAAACATCAAGGCAACCGACCGTTGGTCAGTGAGGAGAGTGAATCTCCTGCCGGCCAGTTAATGCCTCCAATGCCGCACAGCTTCTACGATTGCTTGGGCCTCCTTTACGACAGAGGAGTGCCGAATTTCGGAGGCATGGAGGGTGCGGGAAAAGAATGCCACGGGTCTGCCTGTCTGGTTGAGGGTGGCGGCCAGAGCGACGACCGATGCATCGCTCTCGACCTGGAAAGGGAGGGTCTTATCGACCGCATGCATCGCGGCCTTGGCAATGTCAGCCTTGATACGGTTGAAGGCCTGGGGAGCCTCAGCAGTTAGGGGGAAAACTGTGGAGTGGATGAGTGGACGGGCCTTGTCCGCATAGTTAGGGACCCACTGGGCGTAATAGGAGAAAAACCCCAGGCATCATTTCAGGGCCTTGAGGCAGGGGGGAGTGGTAGTTCCATGAGGGAGCACATGCAGTCAGAGTCAGGCCCTAGAACTCCATTTTCCACAACATAGCCAAGGATGGCTGAGCGGTTGGTGCGGAACACGCACTTCTTCTTGTTGTACGTGAGGTTCAGGAGTTTGGCGGTGTGGAGAAATTTGAAAATGTTAGCGTCGTGGTCCTGCTGGTCGTGGCCACAGATGGTGATGTTATCGAGGTACGGGAACATAGAATAATACAGCACAGAACAGGTGGCCCGCAGCCCGTACCGGTCAACCATTCGGTCCATCTCATGTTGGAAGACCGAGACCCCGTTAGTGACACCGAAGGGAATCCTAAGGAAGTAGTAAAGGCGGTCGTCTGCTTCGAACGCAGTGTATTGGCGGTCCGCCTTGCGGATGGGGAGCTGGTGGTAGGCAGATTTCAAGTCCACTGTAGAAAAGACCCGGTACTGTGCAATCTGATCGACCATGTCAGATATGCGTGGGAGGGGTTACGCGTCGAGCTGCATGTACCGATTGATGGTCTGACTGTAGTAAATGACCATCCTGTGTTTCTCCCCAGTCTTAACTACTACCACTTGGGCTCTCCAGGGGCTGTTGCTGGCCTCAATGATGCCTTCCCGCAGTAGCTACCTGATATAGGTCCTGTCCTGGGCACTGTACCGTCTGCACCTGGTGGCGACGGGTTTGCAATCCGGGGTGAGGTTTGCAAACAGGGAAGGTGGGTAGACCTTAAGGGTCGTGAGGCCGCATACGGTGAGGGGTGGTAGGGGTCCGCTGAATTTTAGAGTTAGGCTTTGGAGTTTCCACTGGAAGTCCAGGCCGAGTAACAGGGCAGCGCAGAGGTTGGGGAGGACGTAGAGCCGGAAGTTGCTGAACTCTACACCCTTGACGGTGAGGATGGCAATACAGTACTCCCGGATTTCCACGGAGTGGGATCCGGAGGCCAGGGGGATTCTTTGGGTAACGGGATGTACCGCGAGGGAGCATCGTCTTACCGTAGCGGGGTGGATGAAGCTTTCCGTGCTCCCTAAGTCCAGAAGGCAGGATGCCTCGTGCCCATCGACTTTCACCGTCGTCATCGCGGTTGCAAGGTTGTGCGGCCGGGACTGGTCGAGCATGATGGAGGCGAGCTGCGGCTGGTGTTGGTAGGCTCCGGGCTGGTCGGCGGAGGTGGCAGGCGATGAGCGGCCAGGTGAGGTGTTCGACGAGCAGGGGTCCTGAGGCGCCGTCCTAAATGACGCTGAAGATGGTGGTGCCCATGGGGCGGGCGGCGTTAAAGATGGCGGCGCCCACGGGCCGCACGTGTTCTGCTGGGACGAAAATTGCGGCACCCACGTGGGGGTGCGGGAACAATGGGCCTGGATACAGTGGCGACCGACCAGGCCTGGCACACCGCGGCAAAATGTCCCTTCTTCCCGCAGATTGCACTCCTCGCTGGGCAGCGCTGCCGGGAGTGCTTTGCCTGCCCGCAGAAATAGCATTTCGGCCCCCCGGGGTTGGCTGACTGCCGCGCGGCGCAGGCTTGAGATTGGCTGGGGGCGGCCGCTAGTGGGGCCCACGATGTCCATGAGGGCGCCATGCAGTTGGGGGCGTACGACTGTACGTTACGGGAGGCAGTGAGTTTGCGAGCTGCCTGGATGCCACAAGGACGAGCGTACCCCTTCTAATAGGCGCGGGCGGACGTATGCTGACCCCATGCCCATAACAAAAGAGTCCTGGATTAAATGTTCAGTATGTTTGACTGCCAAAGCTGCCTGGCAATCACAGTTCCTCGCCAGGATGTGCAGGGCATGCCAGAAATCGTCTAAAGACTCACCAGGGAGTTGCTGTCTCGTGGACAGGAGGTGCCTGGCGTACAGTTTGTTGATTGGGCGGATATAATGTCCTTTCAGGAGCACCATTGCCTCCGTGTAAGTAGGCGAATCCCGGATAAGGGGGGAAATATCAGAGCTCACCCGTGAGTAGAGGACCTGGAGTTTCTGTTCTTCCGAGGGTTGGTCCGTCGCGGACCGGAGGTAGCTCTCGAAACAAGCGAGCCAGTGGTCGAAGGCCGACGTGGCGTTGGCTGCTTGCGGGAGCAGCTGTAGGCGATCAGGCTTGATTCGTAGTTCCATCGCTGTAATATCTCTGCTTAATAATCACTATCAATTACGACAAGACGAGAGTAGAGAGTAATCGAGGCTTTATTAAGCAGGGATGTGTTGCCTCCTGCAGCTGCCACCAGAAATGGGAGCAGCTCGATGTGCACACACATTTATACTCCACCTACTGGGCGGAGCCAGCAGGCAGGGATCTACCCCGTACCAGTAGTACAGGAGCCTTACCATATTACCTCTAATACACGTATTATACAAACAGTGATGAGGATACAAAATCTCGTAATTGTAGGTGGAGAGCTCGATCCGCCACCTTAAGATTTTATCATTTTTGATCTTGCCCCGCTGTGTATTATTAAACATCAAGGCAACCGACCGTTGGTCAGTGAGGAGAGTGAATCTCCTGCTGGCCAGTTAATGCCTCCATTGCCGCACAGCTTCTACGATTGCTTGGGCCTCCTTTACGACAGAGGAGCCTTACCATATTACCTCTAATACATGTATTATACAAACAGTGGTGACTACCACACAATGGAAGTGATGGCCCCATGTTAATTTTATACCGCAGGTTAATTTCAAGCAGCCATTGAAAGTCTATGCAATATCTGCAATAGTAGGCTGGTGGGCACTAAATGTTCTCATGCATTTTCCAGGTGACTTTTAGGCCAATTGTGTAATTCATCGAGGTTATCAGTGAGTTAATGCCAGCCAATTTTAACATGCAAATGGATTCTTCAAAGTGCAGGATGCAACCGATCTCATGCATGATTGTAAATTCCTACCAATAATTTCCTTCAATTTGCTTGATACAAACGGCTATCAATCGGCAAATATCCAGGTTTTATACAATGAGGTACAAAGAATCCTTTGTGTTAATGCTAGAAATTCCCATTCATTCAGCTTTAAGAGTTCTTCACTCCTCCACTCTTCAAGGATAATCAAGTGAATTAATAGATTGTGAGTAGAAAAAACCTTGCTGCCATCAATACAAACCTCTCCCAAGAAAGAGAAGAACAACAACTAAGAAGCACTAAATTGAAAACTCAACCAGAGATGTCGTTGAAAGGACAGTAGCAATTCTAAAAGGGTGCTTTTGTTGTCACAGATCAGATGAAGTTCTACAATATGCTCCAGAGTATGTATCTATCATTGATGTTGCTTGCTATGCAGCACCTAGATCAGGAGGCATCTGATAAGGTGCTGCACAAAGGGTAAGATACGATGGGGTTGGGGTAATATATTAGCTTGGGATAGTGGATTAGCTAACCAACAGAAAGCCAAGAGTGGGGATAGATGGGACTTTTCTGGTTGGAAAGCTGTGACTAGTGATATGCCACAGTGTTCAGTACTCAGGCCCCAACTATTTACAATCTATATCAATGACTTGGATGCAGGGATAGAATGTATAATAGCCAAATTTGCAGATGACACTAAAATAGATGGAAAAGCAAATTGCAATGAGGAAATAAGGGTCAGGATCCTCTGGCCTCCCAGCTGCATGTTTCTCGGTGTCAGGAGGCAGCGTGCCTTTCACTGGTGGCAGGATTCTCTGCTCCCGCCACTGTCAAAGGGAATTCCCATTAAGCCATTCCATGCCGTCAGGAAACCCACAGGGTGGGTGCGTACGGCCAGCGGGACCAGAGAATCCCACTGCCAGCACACGGCCAGAGAATTCCGGCCAAGAAATATAAAAATGGATATGGATAGGTTAGGTGAGCAGGCCAAAATTTGGCAGATCCAATTTAACGTGGATAAGTGTGACGTTATCCATCTTGATCAAAAAAATAAAAATGCAACGTATCATCTAAATGGAGAGAAACTTCAAAATGGTTTGGTGCAGAGGGATCCGATTGTCCTCGTGCGTGAATCGCAGAAAATTAGTAGGCAGGGACAGCAGGTAATAAGGAAAGCAAATGGAATTTTGGCATTCATTGCTAATGGAATAGAGTATAAAAGTAGTGAAGTGCTGTTGCAACTGTACAGGAAATTAGCGCATCTGGAGTGCTACGCACAGTTTTGGTCCAATTACTTAAGGAAGCACTTAAATGTATTAGAGCGGTTCAGAGAAGGTTCACTGGATTGATTTCAGGGATGAGGACCTGTCTCATTGAGGAGAAATTGAGCAGTTCAGTGACAAGATCTGTCATTCTTCTAAACTCCAGTGAGTCGGCAGTGCCAGATGACGGCGGAGCCCCCAGATCTCGTTCCAGCTGCACCCGTCTCAAGGAGTAGCCCCGAGAGAGGAGGTGGTAATGGGGCCTGGGTCGGTGACTCGGGCAGGGAAGGTGCTGGAACACCACAGAACCTCTGAAGCATTCCCAGCTGTTCCTAGCACATCCGATGGGTAGGGGGCAGAATAGGGTGGCACAATGCCATCTGTGACACCCAGTAGACTGCCGAGCCTATTCAGGCCTGGTCGCTCTCGAGGACAGCCACCAAAGGGGACCCAGGTCAGCAGAGGTGGAGGCAACCTGCTGCCTACCATGTCCTGTGGCGTTTGATGCCCCTGGCGGGCATCCCCTGGGGGCCCTGCTGGTGACCGGAGGGCCCCCGGGCCACTTGCTGGCGGCACATGCAGGTAGGCGCTGTCACCACTCCTAATTGGCACCCAGCTCCCCCTCCTCCCGGTCGGTGCCATTAAGGCCCTGGGATTCACCTTGGGGTGGAGGGGCAGCTGAATCAAATCCCTGTGTCAACGTGGGTTTCCTCCGAGTGCATTGGTTTCCTCCCACGAGTCGCGAAAGAAGTACGTGTTAGGTGAATTGGACACTCAGAACTCTCCCTCAGTGTACCCGAACATAGCAACTTGGGGATTTTCACAGTAACTTCATTGCAGTATTAATGTAAGCCTACTTGTGACACTAATAAAGATTACTATACTTGTGGGTCTGACCAAGTAGGGAGTCTTTTGTGAAAATGTTTTGTCAGACTAATTTAAATTGTATAACTGTAACATTGTGCACATACGTTTTCTTTTCTTGTTCTTAATAAACCTTTTGCTTCTTATTTTTAAAATCCCAAAAGTGTTACTGGACTTCATTCTGTGGAGGTTATAGAACATAGAACATAGAACAATACAGCGCAGTACAGGCCCTTCGGCCCACGATGTTGCACCGAAACAAAAGCCATCTAACCTACACTATGCCATTATCATCCATATGTTTATCCAATAAACTTTTAAATGCCCTCAATGTTGGCGAGTTCACTACTGTAGCAGGTAGGGCATTCCACGGCCTCACTACTCTTTGCGTAAAGAACCTACCTCTGACCTCTGTCCTATATCTATTACCCCTCAGTTTAAAGTTATGTCCCCTCGTGCCAGCCATATCCATCCGCGGGAGAAGGCTCTCACTGTCCACCCTATCCAACCCCCTGATCATTTTGTATGCCTCTATTAAGTCTCCTCTTAACCTTCTTCTCTCCAACGAAAACAACCTTAAGTCCATCAGCCTTTCCTCATAAGATTTTCCCTCCATACCAGGCAACATCCTGGTAAATCTCCTCTGCACCCGCTCCAAAGCCTCCACGTCCTTCCTATAATGCGGTGACCAGAACTGTACGCAATACTCCAAATGCGGCCGGACCAGAGTTCTGTACAGCTGCAACATGACCTCCCGACTCCGGAACTCAATCCCTCTACCAATAAAGGCCAACACTCCATAGGCCTTCCTCACAACCCTATCAACCTGGGTGGCAACTTTCAGGGATCTATGTACATGGACACCTAGATCCCTCTGCTCATCCACACTTTCAAGAACTTTACCATTAGCCAAATATTCCGCATTCCTGTTATTCCTTCCAAAGTGAATCACCTCACACTTCTCTACATTAAACTCCATTTGCCACCTCTCAGCCCAGCTCTGCAGCTTATCTATATCCCTCTGTAACCTGCTACATCCTTCCACACTATCGACAACACCACCAACTTTAGTATCGTCTGCAAATTTACTCACCCACCCTTCTGCGCCTTCCTCTAGGTCATTGATAAAAATGACAAACAGCAACGGCCCCAGAACAGATCCTTGTGGTACTCCACTTGTGACTGTACTCCATTCTGAACATTTCCCATCAACCACCACCCTCTGTCTTCTTTCAGCTAGCCAATTTCTGATCCACATCTCTAAATCACCCTCAATCCCCAGCCTCCGTATTTTTTGCAATAGCCTACCGTGGGGAACCTTATCAAACGCTTTGCTGAAATCCATATACACCACATCAACTGCTCTACCCTCGTCTACCTGTTCAGTCACCTTCTCAAAGAACTCAATAAGGTTTGTGAGGCATGACCTACCCTTCACAAAGCCATGCTGACTATCCCTGATCATATTATTCCTATCTAGATGATTATAAATCTTGTCCCTTATAATCCCCTCCAAGACTTTACCCACTACAGACGTGAGGCTCACCGGTCTATAGTTGCCGGGGTTGTCTCTGCTCCCCTTTTTGAACAAAGGGACCACATTTGCTTCTCTCAAAGGTTGATACTTTTATTCTCATTTTCAGAATACAAGCAAAGTTCAGGGGCGGGATTCTCTCCTAACTGGCGGGGCGGGCCGTACTGGCGCCGAGGAGTGGTGTGAACCACTCCGGCGTCGGGCCGCCCAGATGGTGCGGAATCCCCCGCACCTTCAGGGGCTAGGCCGGCGCCGAAGGGCCTCCGGCGGCTGGCGCGAGTTGGCACATGCACGGTAGCGCCAGCGTGTGCTGCCGTCATCCCAGCGTATGCACAGGGGGGTTCTTCTCCGCGCCAGCCATGGCGGACCATTACACCGGGCGGTGCGGAGGGAAGGAGTGCCCCCACGGCACAGGCCCGTCCGTGGATCTGTGGGCCCCGATCGAGGGCCAGACCACGCCCCCCCCCCCCCCCCCCCCTCCCCCCGAGGACTTCGCAGGCTGCCCGCAGAGCCAGGTCCTGCCGTTCCGGACCTGGTGTATTTCACGCCGGTGATACCCGCCGAAAACGGGCTGCCACTCGGCCCATTGCGGGCCGGAGAATCGCCGGGGGGGGGCGCTGCCAACAGCCCCCGATCGGCACGGCAGGATTCCCGCCCCCGCCGAAAAAACGGCGCCGGAGAATCAGGGAAACTTGGCTTACAGATCTGGGGCGGGATTCTCCAACCCCCGCCGGGTCGGATAATCGCTGGGGGGCGGCGTGAATCCTGCCCCAGATCTGTAACCAAGTTTCCCTCTGGGATTTGACTCGTTCAGCAATTAACATCTGCTGTGATCATAACAATGTTCCAATAAGTCGTAAATGTGTTGACCACGTGGCTTAATGTAGCTTTATTTCGAAGATGAATGGTGTGTAGAAAACCTGGCTTCCTGGTGCAATATTAGGGCAAATTGCCCTGTAGGATTGTGGGTCTAATTCATTAGGGTTTATCTGATTTGACAAATTTGACTTTGCAAGCTTGTTATGCATACAAGATTTGAATTCAATGCAATTTATAACACTACCCAACCTGAGATTAGATTATAAATATTTTTTAATTGATCACAAATTTCAGCATCAACATTTTAACTCACCAACTGCATTCTGTTTTTCTGCTTTCCGCAAAAAGTCTTTCCCTTATTTAGAAAAGAAAACAATTATTGCACCTTAGGAACAACAATATATTCTGCAAAGCGTACTTTGTTGTCTTGTTTTACTGACGAATCACTAACATTACACATGCAATGCGTTTTTGCTTTTAATTACTGCAATGATGTTCTAACATCATTTTTTTCACTGATAATATTTATGACTTGACCAAAATGGGTTTTTGGCTCTGTTAAATTTACTTGTCTGATCTGCCTGAATGTCACAGGCTCTGAGATAAGTGTAACTAATATGACAAATGACACAAAACACCATTTTTTCCCTGGCATCCATTTCACTGACATAAAACACATAGGTTCAATCAGTGATATAAAAATGAATTCTGAATACAACTGGCAAATCACAATATGAATCACAACTCCTGACTTACTGAAAATTTAAACAGGATGCTGTACTCCACTGGCTTTCAAAAATATTCAACTGTCTATACTTTTGTGTGTTCGTTTTAAAGAGTGTGCTGTGCTGCATGCAACTTATTTTCTTGTAAATAGTAAATAAAAGAATAATATTCTCTTTTAGAAGAAATCTAAAAATGTCAGGATCATTGACATCTATAAAACAAGAATACACATAAAATTAAGTTTAGTCAATTTGATACATGTTAGGAGAAGAAAATATTCCAAATGGCACACTTTAATTGGATAAATTCAATTCTGAAATCTAACTCACTAAATGATATACCAGTGGAACAGGTCATAACTCCATACTTAAGTTGATCATAAAGAAACTGCATTTCCAAAATACTTATTGTGTCTTCTTTTTAATTCATGCTAGTTCTTAAAGTCACTTTCAGTTCTATAAATTCAAGAGACACATTAAACAAGTGCACTGATGATTTAATATCCTGATAATTACCATGAATCAGTAAGTGTCCTACTTTGTTCCAGTTGGGAGAAAGTTTTGCCACCAGGGCAAAGGACAGGCAAGTTTGCAGGACAGTCGGGATCACCCTTTGCGGAACATCCATCTGTCATCATTGAGAAATAGTTATGAACACCACTATAAAAATCGCTGTCAAAGTTCTCAAATGCAAATCACAATCCACCACAAAATGCTGAACGCATCTAAAATTTAAGGTAATTGGAACTTGAAAAGTCAATCAAATTGAATCTATTTTTAAAAAATGTTCTCACTGATGTGTTGGGGTCTGTGAGGACTGCGTTTACTGCAGCAGTGAGAGAGACAGGCTTCCAACACTTGAAGAAATGCAACTCGATTTTTTTGAACTCTTAACTATCATACATACTTTAACTGTGGGTTGACACTATGCTGACTTGACTGGAGACCTGAGGCTAACCTGACCAGACTATCTTACTACCACATGGTGTATGTTCTAGTTGCTGCTCCCGGCCTCTGTCTCAGAGGCTGGATCCCCAGAGAGCAGGAAAACTAGTGCCCTCTGGCTTTATAGTGGTCGTGTCCTGTCTGGTGATTGGCTGCTGTGTCCTGTGTGTTCACTGGTCATCCTGTGTGTCAATCACTGCCTGTCTGTGCACCATCATATACCTGTGTATATTATGACATCTTCCCCCCCCCCTTTCTTTTTTTTACTTATTTAAAAAAATGTGTGTAGGTCAATAAATAGTGAGTGTGTGTACAGGAGCCTGACTATAGACAAAGTATGTCAACATATTTACATGGGAAGGTGTCTAGTGCAGATAGAGGGCAGTTAACAAATTAGGAAGAAACAATATGTACAGATGTGTAAACGGATCACAAGGTAATGCAACATTCAGTCTATAAATTCAGTCTCTGTGGCGGGCGACGAATTCTGGTTGACCGCCTCAAGGGTGGGTCAGGAGCCGCCTGCACTTGAACGGGCGGAACTGCCTCCAATGAAGAGGTCGGTAAAAGAACTGGCAGATCGGTGGCCCCGTGGAAGGGCGCGTCCTGAGGAACCAGCATGCGAGGCGGGACATCACGTTCAGGTGGCGGGCGTGGAAGTAGCCGCAGTGCCCGCCTATTACGCCGAAGAAAGGAGCCATCATGCAGGCGAACGAGGAACGATCTCGGGGCCACTTGCTTAACCACCACAGACATGGCAGACCAGCCACCGTCAGGTAGCTGAACACGAACTCGGTCAGCAGGAGCCAGAGCAGGGAGATCTGTGGCATGGGCATCGTACGGCGACTTGCATTGAGCCCGAGATTGTTGTATTCTCTGCAGGACCAGAAAATTGTCAAGGTCCGGGATGTGGATAGCCGGCACCGTCGTCCATAGTGTGCGGTTCATTAGCAGCTGTGCTGGGGACAGGCCAGCGGACAAAGGAGTCGCCCTGTAGGCTAAAAGCGCCAGGTTAAAATCCGAACCCGAGTCAGCAGCTTTGCACAACGGTCTTTTAACAATGTGGACCCCCTTTTCAGCCTTCCCATTCAGCTGGGGGTAGTGGGGGCTTGAAGTGGTGTGCGTAAAATTGTACAGCCGGGCAAAATCCGTCCACTCCTGGCTGAAGAAACAAGGGCCATTATCAGTCATAACTGTAAGTGGAATGCCATGACGGGCAAAAGTCTCTTTGCATGCCTTGATGACTGTTGCTGATGTGAGGTCAGTCAGTCTGACCACCTCGGGATAGTTGGAAAAGTAGTCCACGAGGAGGACATAGTCTCGGCCCTTTGCATGAAAGAGGTCAATACCAACATTGGACCATGGGGAGGACACCAGTTCGTGCTGCTGTAGAGTCTCTTTGAGCTGAGCCGGTTGGAACCTTTGACACGTTGGGCAATTGAAGACCGTGTTGGTGATATCCTGACTGATGCCTGGCCAATATACTGCCTCTCGGGCTCGACGGCGACACTTTTCGACCCCCAGGTTACTCCCGTGGATTTGGCCGAGGACCAGCTCTTGCATGTTCTGTGGGATTACTATCCTCGCCAGCTTCATTAATATGCCGTCCACTACCGCTAGATCGCCCTTTACATTATAAAACTGGGGCACTGCCCCTTTTTCCAACCATCCGTGAGATGTCGCATTACCCGCTGGAGTAAAGGATCCCTGGCCGTCTCCTGACAAATTTGCACGACCCTTTCATCAGTGGCCGGAAAGATGGATGCACAAAATTTCACCTGAGCGTCTATCTGACAGACAAAGTCCGACTGCTCACACGGCGTGGTGATGGATCTAGAGAGTGCGTCGGCCACAATGAGCTCTTTGCCCGGGGTATAGACCAGGTCGAAATCGTAGCAGCGGAGTCTGAGGAGGATACATTGTAGCCATGGCGTCATATCATTGAGGTCTTTTTGGATGATGTGAACCAATGGCCTGTGGTCTGTCTCGACCGTGAATTTGGGGAGTCCATACACGTAATCATGGAATTTGTCAATCCCTGTGAGGAGGCCCAGGCATTCTTTTGCAATCTGAGTGTATCGTTGCTCAGTAGGTGTCATGGCTCTAGAGGCATATGCGACTGGGGCCCAGGAGGAGGATTCGTCCCGCTGGAGGAGTACTGCCCCAATGCCAGCCTGGCATGCGTCGGTAGAGATCTTCGTCTCCTTGGCGGAGTCAAAAAACGCCGTACCGGGGCCTTGGTGAGTTTCGCCCTGAGGTCACGCCACTCTTGCTCATGAGCGGGGAGCCACTGGAAGTCTGTAGTTTTTTTGACAAGATTGCGGAGAGCTGTGGTGTGCGATGCAAGGTTGGGGATAAACTTTCCAAGGAAATTGACCATCCTGAGGTAGTGGAGGACCACCTTCTTGTCCAACGGGGTCTTAATGGCGTTGATCGCCGACACCTTGTCTGCATCTGGCTGCACACCGAACTGCGAAATATGGTCGCCAAGGAACTTTATTTCTGCTTGACCGAACGAGCATATGGCCCTATTGAGTCGAAGGCCATGCTCGTGGATCCTGTGGAACACTCGCTTGAGGCGATCGGTGTGCTCCTGAGGAGTTGTGGCCCAGACAATAATATCATTGACGTACACTCGCACCCCCTCGATGCCCTCCATCATTTGCTCCATTATGCGGTGGAACACCTCCGAGGCGGAGATGATGCCAAAGGGCATCCGGTTGAAACAGTAGCGACCGAACGGGGTGTTAAATGTACACAACTTTCGATTGAACGTGTCCAGCTGTATTTGCCAAAACCTCTTGGAGGCATTCAGCTTCGTGAAAAACTTGGCGTGAGCCATTTAGCTGGTGAGCTCTTCGCGTTTAGGTATAGGGTAGTGTTCCCTCATGATGTTACGGTTCAATTCTTTGGGGTCATACAAGTGCGAAGTTCCCTTGACGGTTTTTTGACACAGACCATGGACTAACCCAGTCCGTGGGTTCAGTGACCTTAGAAATGACGCCCTGGTCCTGAGGTCTTGCAGCTGCTGCTTCAGGCGGTCCTTAAGGGGTGTCAGCACCCAACGCGGTGCATGAACCACAGGTGTGGCATTCAGCTTCAGCAGTATCTTGTATCGGTAAGGTAGTGTACCCATACCTTCAAAGACGCTGTGGTATTGTGCTATGATGTCATTTAATTGGGCTTGGAAGTTGACATCTGGCGAGGCCGTTGCCTCTGCGGACGACATGGTGTGAACCCGCTGCACAAGATTCAGGATTTTGCAGGCCCGAGCACCGAGCAGGGAAGCTCTGTTGGTTCCTACAATTTCAAAACGCAGGGTTGCTTCTGAAGAACGATGGGATACCGCAAGCTGGCATGAGCCACTGGCAGCAGTGGCATTGCCATTGTAGTCGAGGAGCTGGCAGGCCGGTGGAAGAATGCTTGGCTTGCCGTGGATGGTGTCAAGGTCAGACTTTGAAATGAGGTTCACTGAAGCACCGGTGTCCAGCCTGAAGCATATGCGAGCCTTGTTGACCATAAGGGTGGCACACCACTCGTCGTCCGGATCAATGTTCATCACTGGGAGTTGTTTCACCTTCTTCGCTGAAAGCATCGTATGCTTGGTGATGATGCCCACCTGGAATGGGGATGTGAGGCCCTCGGTGTCGGAATCTGGAACCACGTCGGAGTCGGAGTCTGCAGCGGGTTGCTGTACTGACTGGATGTTCCTGCGCTGCGACTGGGATCGCTGTGTATTGGTCAGTTGAGCAGATCTGCACAGGGCTGCGTAGTGGCCAAGCTCGCCACACTGGAGACAGCGTCGAGATTTCGCGGGACATTGCCGCTTTAAATGGGCGAAGCCACAGTTGTTGCACGTCATGGCGCCGATGTCAGGATGCTCCATGCGCCACCGTGCATGCGCGGTGCGGTCGAACGACGTGCGCACCTGCGCAGTTCGGTCGTCGGCCTCACCATCCCCTTGGTCGTGGCGCGCATGCACAGGAGCCCGGGAAAAGCGCCCGAAATGGCCGCCCTCATCCAGACTCAGGCCCTGGAGCTGTTTTACGACCTGTACCCACTCCACCTCATGGGGGCCTTGCCGCGCCATCTCTGCTGCCTTGATATGGGAGTACCGGTTGTTAGCGTGCTTGTGGAGGACGCAGGTTTCAATGGCGATGGTAAGGGTGAGCTGCTTAACTTTAAGGAGCTGCTGGGGCAAGGGGATCGGAGTGGACCCCGAAAATGATCTGGTCGCGGATCATGGAGTCGGATGTGGAGCCGTAGTTGCAGGACTGCGCGAGGATACCGAGATGGGTTAAGAAGGACTGAAAAGGTTCATCCTTACCCTGAAGCCTCTGCTGGAACACAAAGCGTTCAAAGCTCTCCTTGACTTCGATGTCACAGTGGCTGTCGAACTTCAGCAGGACTGTTTTAAACTTTGTCTTGTCCTCGCCTTCAGCAAAGGTGAGGGAGTTGAAGATCTGGATAGCGTGGTCCCCGGCTGGAGAGAGCAAGAGAGCGATCTTCCTGGCATCCGATGCGGTTTTGAGGTTGGTGGCTTCAAGGTACAGCTGGAACTTCTGCTTGAAAATCTTCCAGTTAGCACCGAGGTTGCCGGCGATGCAGAGCTGCGGGGGAGGGCGGACGCTGTCCATGTTACCGGATGGCTGATCGCTGGTCAAAGGCAGACTATCTCAAGGTAGGTCCGTCATACTCGAGCATGACTCACTGGTACCATGATGTGTTGGGTATGCCGGGTCTGCGAGGACTGCGTTTACTGCAGCAGTGAGAGAGACAGGCTTCCAACACTTGAAGAATTGCAACTCGATTTTATTGAACTCTTAACTATCTTACATACTTTAACTGTGGGTTGACACTATGCTAGCTTGACTGGAGACCTGAGGCTAACCTGACCAGACTATCTTACTACCACATGGTGTATGTTCTAGTTGCTGCTCACGGGCTCTGACTGTCTCAGAGGCTGGATCCCCAGAGAGCGGGAAAACTAGTGCCCTCTGACTTTATAGTGGTCGTGTCCTGTCATGTGATTGGCTGCTGTGTTCTGTGTGTTCACTGGTCATCCTGTGTGTCATTCATTGCCTGTCTGTGCACCATCATATACCTGTGCGTATATTATGACACTCACCACGTTTTCTACCCTCTTTATTTGTCCTCATAATAATAATCTTTATTGTCATTGGTAGACTTACATTAACACTGCAATGAAGTTACCGTGAAAAGCCCCCAGTCGCCACATTCCAGCGCCTGTTTGGGTACAGTGAGGGAGAGTTCAGAATGTCCAATTCACCTAACAGCTCTTCTTTCGGGACTTGTGGGAGGAAACCGGAGCACCCAGGGGAAACCCACGCAGACACAGGGAGAGTGTGCAGACTCCGACAGACAGTGACCCAAGCCGGGAATCGAACATGGGACCCTGGAGCTGTGAAGAAACAGTGCTAACCAGTGCTACTGTGGCACTGATTCCATGTTGAGATATGGTTCCATGGGGGCTAGGTAATCCTCAGTACTTTTCCAACTGGTCATCCAGAAAACGTTGCAATTATATAATTCCTCTAACATTAAAAAAAAGTCCCAAGGAATTTCACAGATAAGCGTGTGAAAAACATGCTCAGTTTAGAAATGAGAGATTAGGAATGGGTGAGTGAAAATTGGTTTCAGCTTGAGTGTTTTTTAAAGGAGAGACAGTTGTGGCTGTACTTTAGGGGCCCACCGGTTGTGTTTTCAGCAGTGTGGTTTGTGGTTCCAAAAGGAGATTAGACGAGATAGGAGCGTGATTGTTCTGTTTGTTTAAAGTCAATGCCTTAAGACTTTAAATCTCAAATCCATATTTCTGATCTGGTACTAATGTTGCTAAAGGCACACTATGCTTGGAGTTATATCAGTTCATCAGGATTCCTCACCTGCCCCTTAACCTGACAACACCCCCCCTCAACCTGACACCACCCTCGACCCACCCCCCCTTATCTGAACCTGAGACTCGACCTCCCCACCAGCCCAACCCGACCCCATAAACCTCATTTAACCCCCCCACGCCCCCCCCAGACCTGACCTGACCTCCCACCCACCACGATCCCCCACCCCTCCCACCGAACCGGCACCCTTCTTGGCCCCAGTGGCATTCTCTTCCACCCCACCTCCAGCCCATCCAATATCCAGTCCCTGCTTTACAGCAGCTAGTGCCATATAAAAGTGCCATTCCTTTTGCACTTTGCCACTGGAGGCGGGGGCACGTTTTGCTTCTTCAGTCTCACCCTGCCTGAGCCAGGGAGGTCGGCGGGACTGGCATTTTACATTTCAAGTGCGGATAAGTCGCTACGGAGCAGCAATCCGCCTTTGATTGCCACTCTGAGGAAGTTGCGGGCCCATATTTCTTATTTCGGAGGGAACTAATGGTGTAGTAGTAGTGTGACTGGACCAGTAATCCAGAGACCCAGTCTAATGCTCTTGTGCTATTTAAATTCAATAAATAAAATCTGGAATTGAACAGCTAGTCTCAATATGGTGACCATGAAACTATCATCGATTAGCATAAAAATCCACCTGGTTCACTCATGTCCTTTAGGGAAAGAAATCTGCCATCCTTACCTGGTCTGGCCTACATATATCTCCAGATTCATAGTAATGTGATTTATGCTCAACAGCCCTCTGAAATGGGCTAGCAAAACATTCAATTCAAAATCAATTAGGGATGGACTACAAAAGCTGATCTTGCCACCAACACCCACATCCCATGAAAGAATACATTTTTAAAATTAATCTCATTTCACATTATTTCATTTCACATCATTCTTATTTCAATCGTTTTCATAAGTGTGCTCTCAGTTCACTCCTGCAGCCTGATTCAAACCTGATTCACAATGATGGAATGCAACTGAGAGGTACATTTTTCTACTGAACATAAATCTCAATCCACTTACTTCTTAGCAGGTGAGAGTCCATTTCATAAAAACAAAGAAATTAATAATGATTTCCCAATCTTATTCAAACAGATTGCGAAGTGGACTGCTGTGAGCAACAGAAATATTTCACACGTGAAGCAGAGTTTTCATCTAAGTTGAGTTCAAGGCAGGAAGAAATGGGATTTTTATACCCAACTTGCATCATCTCAGACCTGACAATGCATATTAATATCATTGGCTCCCCAGTATTTAAATCCTTCACCTTGATTAGTAATAAAAAAATATTTTTAAATTAAGTTCTTGAAAGAACTCTAAAACTCACTATTACATTTGTGAAATTAAACTGAACTTATCATGTGTAATAAGGAATACAACTTGCAGAATATCTCTAGATATGATATAGAACAGCTGTGCTAACCATGAAGTCAACTTAATGTCACTCAGCGTCAGCATTTTTCTTGCTGTAAACACAGGGACGCATATGGATACAAGTCGATCCCTAATGAGACATGTATATGCACAATTGGTGAAAAATCAATATGGAGCAACAAACATTGATGGCCTCCCAGTGAACCTAATAAATATAAGCCAAGACATTAACCTCAAATCTACTTGCCATTCCCATTTAATGAATACATATTTGGAGGACATGGCACACTGGTGAATAAACCAGAAAGTGTCACATGGTTGACAAATAAGAGCCAGGTCTAATACAATGTGATGGCTTAATTTTCCAAAATCCACCAATATTCCGCTTCCATTCGGCATCTTAATTTCCTTTAAATATGAAAATGACTCCATAAGACCATAAAATATAAAAGCAGAATTAGGCCACTCAGCCCATCGAATCTGCTCCACCATTCAATCATGGCTGATATTTTTCTCATCCCCATTCCCCTGCCTTCTCCCCATCACCCCTGACCCCCTTATTAATCAAGAGCCTCTCTATCTCTGTCTTAAAGACACTCTGTGATTTGGCCTCCACAGCCTTCTGCGGCAAAGCATTCCACAGATTCACCACCCCCTGGCTGAAGAAATCCCTCCTCAGCTATGTTTTAAAGGATCGTTCCTTTAGTCTGAGATTGTGTCCTCTGGTTCTAGATTTTCCTACAAGTGGAAACATCCTCTCCACATCCACTCTATCCAGGCCTTGCAGTATCCTGTAAGTTTCAATAAGATCCCCCCTCATCCTTCTAAACTCCAACAAGTACAGACCCAGAGTCCTCAAGCATTCCTCATACGACAAGCTGTTCATTCCAGGGATCATTCTTGTGAACCTCCTCTGGACCCTTTCCAAGGCCAGAACATCCTTCCTTAGATATGGGGCCCAAAACTGCTCACAATACTCCAAATGGGGTCTGACCAGAACCTTATACAGCCTCATACTCCCTCTTAATTGTAAAATTGTAGTGCTTTTGTGGGTATTTTTGCACTGAAGCAGTGATTTAATAGGATCATGGTACCTTTGAAATCAATGGAGCATTGGGGCTTTAGTCAAAGCTCAGATTCCTGGGTGGATCCAAGTCCCGCCGCACCCCTGCTGGCAGCAGGATTCTCCATCCTGGTAGCCGGCCAATAGGGTTTCCAATTGTGGGCTCCCCCATGCCGTCGGGAAATACGCGGGTGTGAGTGCGTTGCTGGAGAAATGGAGGATACCACCGACGGAGAATCCAGCCCCTGATTTTAATCAGAAACTTTAATAGAGGGGAAAAGAGATAGGTTAGAAACATAGAAATATAGAAAATAGGAGCAGGGGGAAACCATTTGGCTCTTCGAGCCTGTTCCGCCATTCATGATTATCATGGTTGATCTTCCAACTCAATAGCCTAATCCCACTTCCCCTCCATATCCTTTGATCCCTGTCGCCCGAAGTGCTATATCTAACTGCTTCTTGAAAAAATACAATGTTTTGGACTCAACTACTTCCTGTGATAATGAATTCCATTGACCGACCACTCTCTGGTTAAAGACATTTCTCCTCATCTCTTTCTTAAATAGTCTACCCCGTATCCTCAGACTTTGACCCCTGTTTCTGGACACACTCACCATCGGGAACATCCTTCTGCAGTCCTGTCCAGTCCTGTTAGAATTTTGTAGGTTTCGGTGAGATTCTCCCTTATTCTACTGAACTCCAGCGAATACAATCCTAACCGATTCAATCGCTCCTCATACGTCAGTCCTGCCATCCCAGGAATCAGTCTCATCAACCAGTGTCGCACTCCCTCTAGAGGAAGAACATCCTTCCTCAGATAAAGAGACATAAACTGCACAAAATGGGCGTCATTCTCCGACCCCCCGCCGGGTCGGAGAATGGCTGTTGGCCGCCGTGAATCCCGCCCCCGCCGAAGTCTCCGCTCCCGGAGATTGGGCGGGGGCGGGAATCCGGCCGCGCCAGTTGGCGGGACCCCCCGCTGGATTCTCCGGCCCAGATGGGCCGAAGTCCCGCCCAGGAATTGCCTGTCCCGCCGGCGTAAATCAAACCTGGTATTTACCGGCGGGACCAGGCGGCGTGGGCGGGCTCCGGGGTCCTGGGGGGGGGCGAGGGGCGATCTGACCCCGGGGGGTGCCCCCACGGTGGCCTGGCCCGCGATCGGGGCCCACCGATCCGCGGGCGGGCCTGCGCCGTGGGGGCACTCTTTCCCTTCCGCCTCCGCCACGGCCTCCACCATGGCGGAGGCGGAAGTGACTCTCCCCACTGCGCATGCGCGGGAAACTGACAGCGGCCGCTGACGCTCCCGCGCATGCGCTGGGAAACTGACAGCGGCCGCTGACGCTCCCGCGCATGCGCCGCATTTCCGCGCCAGCTGGCGGGGCAACAAACGCCATTTCCGCCAGCTGGCGGGGCGGAAATCCCTCCGGCATCGGCCTAGCCCCTCAATGTTGGGGCTAGGCCGCCAAAGATGCGGAGACTTCCGCACCTTTTTGCCGGCGCGATGCCCGTCTGATTTTCGCCGGCTTTGGCGCCAGTCGGCGGGCATCCCGCCGTTGGGGGAGAATTTCGCCCAATATTCCAGGTATGGCCCTGTATAATTGCAGCAAGATATCCCTGCTCCTGTACTCAAATCTGCCTGCTAATTTGAAAAAGACCGGTTAATTCCCACTCTTTGTTTCCTGACTGCCAACCAATTTTCTATCTATCTGAATACACTACTCCTAATCTCAGGCGCTTTAAATTTGCACACTAATCACTTATGCGGGACTTTATCAAAAGCCTTCTGCAAGTCCAAATATACCACATCTACTGGCTCCCCCTCGTCAACTCTACTAGTTACATCCTCGAAGAATTCAAGTAGATTTGTCAAGCATGATTTCCCCTTCATACATCCATGCTGATTCTGTTCTACTATAAAATCTTTGATAATGGATTCTAGAATTTTCCCCAGTACCGATGTCAGGCTTACTGGTCTATAATTCCCTGTTTTCTCTCTACCTTCCTTTTCAAATAGCGGAGTTACATAAGCTACTCTCCAATCTGCAGGAACTGTTCCGAAGGCTATAGAATCCTGGAAGCTGACCACCAATGCTCCCACTATTTCTAGAGCCACTGATTTCAGTACTCTGGGATGTAGATTATTAGCCTTCAATCCCATCAGTTTCCCCAACACCATTTCTCTACTAATATTGATCTCCTTCAATTTCTCCCTCTCACTAAAACCTGCAGTTCCCAACATTTCTGGTATTATTTGTGTCCTCATTTCTGAAGACAGAATTAAAGTATGTGTTTTGTTGCTCAGACATTTCTTTGTCCTCTATAATGCATTCCCCTGTTTCTGAATGTAAGAGACCTAAAGGGACCTAGAGGAACTTTTGCAGTCAGTTTTTATGTTCCCTGCAAGCTTATTCGCGTACTCTATTTTCCCCTTCTGAATCAATCCCTTGGTCCCTCTTTGCTGAATTCTAAACTGCTCCCAATCCTCAAACCTCTAATTTATCTTCCTTGGATCGAGTACTATCTCTAATTTCCCTTGTAAGGCATGGGTTGGCCACCTTTCCCGTTTTATCTTTGTGCCAGTTAGGAATAAAGAATTGTTGCAGTTCCCCCATGCACTCTTTGAATGTTTGCTATTACCTATCCGCTGCCGTCCCTTTAAGTAACATTCCCCAATCGATCAAAGCCAACTCACACCTCATATCATCGTAGCTTCCTTTATTAAGATTCAGGACTCTAGTCTCAGAATCAACTACTTCACTCCCCATTTTGATGAAAATTTCTAGCATATTATGGTCGCTCATTCCCAAGGGGTGTTGTGCAACTTGATTGCTAATGATTCCGTTCTCATTACACAATACCCAGTCAAGGATGACCTGCTCTCTAGTTGGTTCCTCAATGTATTGATCCAGAAAACCATTCCGTATGCATGCCAGGAATTCCTCCTCTATGGTATTATGGCTAATTTGATTTGCCCTATCTGATCTATATTCAGACTAAAATGCCCATAATTACAGATGTTCCTTTGTCGTGTGTGTCTCTAATTTCCTGTTTAATGCCATTACCAACATCGCTACTACAGTTTGGGAGTCTATATACGACGCACACTTATGTTTCTTGCCCCTTGGTGTTTCTCAGCTCTACCCATACAGATTCCACATCGTCAGAGCTGATATCCTTTCTCACGATTGCGTTAATTTTCTTTAACCAGCACTGCCACTCACCACCTTTTCTTTTTGTCTGTCCTTCCAAAATACTGAATATCCCTAGATTTTCAGTTCCCATTCCTGGTCACAGTGGGCAAAGTAGCAGATGGAATAAAATGTGGAAAAATGTGAGGTTATGCAATTCAGAAGGAAGAATGGAGGCATAGGCTATTTTCTAAATGGGAAAAAGCTTCAGAAGCACAAGGGGACTTGGGAGTCCTAAGGTTAACGTGCAGGTTCAGTTGGCAGTCCCGAAGGCAAATGCAATGTTGGCATTCATGTCGAGAGGGCTCGAATTCAAGAGCAGGGATGTACTTCCGTGGCTGTATAAGGCTCTGGTCAGAGCCCATTTGGAGTATTGTGAGTAGTTTTGGGCCCCGTATCTAAGGAAGGGTGTGCTGGCCTTGAAAAGGGTCCACAGAAGGTTCAAAGAATGATTCCTGGAATAAATAGCTTGTCATATGAGGAACTCTGGGTCTGTACTCATTGGAATTTAGAAGGATGAGGGGGGATCTTATTGAAACTTACAGGATACTGGGAGGCCTAGATAGAGTGGGCGTGGAGAGGATGTTTCCACTATTAGGAAAAATTAGAACTCGAGGCCACTGCCTCAGACTGAAGTGATAATCCTTTAAAACTGAGATGAGGAAGAATTTCTTCAGTAGACGGTGGTGAATCTGTGGAACTCTTTGCCGCATGGAGGACAAATCACTGAGTGTCTTTAAGACAGAGCTAGATAGGTTCTTGATTAATAAAGGGATCAGGGGTTATGGGGAGAAGGCAGGAGAATGGGGATAAGAAACATATCAGCCATGATTAAATGACAGAGCAGACCCGATGGGCCGAATGGCCTAATTCTGCTCCCATGTCTCCATCTGTTTGCGCAATTAGTTCATCCGCTTAATTACGAATGTTCCTCGCATAAAGTAAAAGTTAAAAGGATATAAAGTGCTTAGCACAAATGAAAAGGAAAATAACAGAGGAAAATGACAGAGGAACATACTATGGAAGCACCTCAGGAAAGTGTGCAACAATTGACAGATAACAAGGTCTTAAATTAAAACATGGATATTAAAATTTGAGAGTAGGTTCACCAGAGGCTTCTAAGGCTTCTGAAACAATGTCAGTGAATTAAAAAGTGTACATATCTACTGTACTCCAATATCATCAGTTCTCATCAGCAACTTACCTTGCCACCCCATTTTTGAACATATGTTTGAATGTTGCCCGTCTTATAAAAGGGTATCTAAAATACAAAAACACCTTTTAGCAAACTGTGGGTTAGACATTATTCCAGAATTTCAGTGTTAATGAAACAAACTGCCATGGCAATATGCACTTATGAAAAGCAAAAGTTATGGAGGTCAATTAATATTCAATGTCACTTACACCATCCTTGCTGTAATTTCCCAGGTCCAGGAAGATGGTAGGCAACTGCCCTTGAAAATACCATATGCATGCATCGGCAACTTGATGTTAGGGACTTCACCCTTCCCCTTTTTATTGTTGCTTGATATTCTTATTCTCCAATTTAAGCATCTGCTGAAAGGCTGCTAACAGTTTTGTAAAAAACAATCTTACAACCTTAAATCATGTTGACTCCTCTTACATTCCAAGTTCTTTCATCAAACAAAAGCCTGAATTTTCATGCAGAGAGGCGCTTTCCATCTCAGCAAAAATAGCAGTAGAGGCACAGGTACAGATCTCCCATCCCATACCGCCTTCGCAGGGGTGTGGGAATAGGGCGGGTTCCAAATTGTACAACCGTAGTTCACAGAGGCAACTGCCCACAAGGCCCCGCAAGGTGCCACAGAGCTTTGCTCTTTTCTTGGATTGGTCAATTATTATGGTAGATTCATTCCGAATTTGGCAACCGTCCTTGCCCCCCCCCCCTTCATTTGCGCCTCAAGAAGCACCAGTTTTGGGTGCAGAGCAAGGCCCAGGATGAAGCATTTAAAAAAGTGAAATGGCGTTTGTCCTCTTCGAGGGTGTTGACGCATTTCAATCTTTTGAAGCCATCATTTGCCACATGTGACGCATTGCCCTGTGGGATTGGAGCGGTCCTGTCTCACTTGATGAGTGATGGCCATGAATGTCTGAAGGCCTTTGCCTCCCGGACACTAGTTGCAGCTGAGAGAAAGTACTCCCAAATAGAAAAGGACGATCTGGCGATCGGATTTTGAGTGAAGAGATTCTATCAGTACGTCCATGACCACCTTTTCTTTATCATCACGCATCACAAGCTATTGCTGGGCCTCTTCCATGAAGACAAGGCGATCCCACCAATTGCTTTCATGCGGATTGAGCACTGGGCCTTTTTACTGGTTGTTTACGAATACTCTTTCGGCATTGAGCCGTCTTCCTCCCCAGATCAATTCCGCAAACCCCCCCTACGGCAGGCGAGGTGGTCTCTGCCCTGAATTTTATGGATTCATTGCCTGCCACAGCATCATATTTTTGTGACAGGACACAAACAGACCCCGTCCTTACCAAGGTGCGGCATCTGGTGCTATACGGTGGCCAGCATCGACAACTACCAAGGGAGTTGAAGGCTTTCTCCTCGAAGTTCTTGGAGCTGACCGTAAAAGACAGTATCCTCCTGTGGGTACAAGCGTTGTGTTCTGGTGAAGGCCAGGCAATCATGTTAAAGGAGTTTCACAACGGGCACCCGAGGTGTCCAAAATGAAGATGCTGCTGAAGCGTTCTGCCTGGTGGTCGGGTATGGACACAGATATTGAGACGTCGGCTCATAAGAACATAAGAAATAGGAGCAGGAGTAAGCCATCTGGCCCCTCGAGCCTGCTCCGCCAAACAATGAGATCATGGCTGATCTTTTGTGGACTCAGCTCCACTTTCCCGCCTGAACACCATAACCCTTAATCCCTTTATTCTTCAAAAAAACTATCTATCTTTATCTTAAAAACATTTAATGAAGGAGCCTCAACTGCTTCACTGGGCAAGGAATTCCATAGATTCACACAACCCTTTGGGTGAAGAAGTTCCTCCTAAACTCACCTAAATCTACTTCCCCTTATTTTGAGGCTATGCCCCCTAGTTCTGCTTTCACCCGCCAGTGGAAACAACCTGCCCGCATCTATCCTATCTATTCCCTTAATAATTGTATATGTTTCTATAAGATCCCCCCCCACCGCATCCTTCTAAATTCCAACGAATACAGTCCCAGTCTACTCAACCTCTCCTCGTAATCCAACCCCTTCAGCTCTGGGTTAACCTAGTGAATCTCCTCTGCACACCCTCCAGTGCCAGTATGCCCTTTCTCAGGTAAGGAGACCAAAACTGAACACAGTACTCCAGGTGTGGCCTCATTAACACCTCATACAATTGCAGCATAACCTCTCTAGTCTTAAACGCCAACCCTCTAGCAATGAAGGACAAAACTCCATTTGCCTTCTTAATCACCTATTGCACCTCTAAACCAACTTTTTGCGACTCATGCACTAGCACACCCATGTCTTTCTGCATAGCATCATGTTTTAATATTTTATCATTTAAATAATAATCCATTTTGCTGTTATTCCTACCAAAATGGATAACCTCACATTTGTCAACATTGTATTCCATCTGCCAGATCCTAGCCCATTCATTTAACCTATCGAAATCCCTCTGCAGACTTCTGGTATCCTCTGCACTTATTGCTTTACCACTCATCTTAGTATCATCTGCAAACTTGGACCCCAACTCCAAATCATCTATGTAAATTGTGAACAATTGTGGGCCCAACACTGATCCCTGACGGACACCACTAGCTACTGATTGCCAACCAGAGAAACACTCATTAATCCCCACTCTTTGCTTTCTATTAATTAACCAATCCTCTATCCATGCTACTACTTTACCCTTAATGCCATCCATCTTTATCTTATGCAGCAACCTTTTGTGTGGCACCTTGTCAAAAGCTTTCTGGAAATCCAGATATACCACATCCATTGGCTCCCCGTTATCTACCACACTGGTAATGTCCTCACAAAATTCCACTAAATTAGTTAGGCACGACCTGCCTTTTATGAGCCCATGCTGCGTCTGCCTATTGGGACAATTTCCATCTAGATGCCTCGCTATTTCTTCCTTGATGATAGATTCCAGCATCTTCCCTACTACTGAAGTGAAGCTAACTGGCCTATAATTACCTGCTTTCTGCCTACCTCCTTTTTTAAACAGTGGTGTCACGTTTGCTAATTTCCAATCCGCCAGGACCACCTCAGGGTCTAGTGAATTTTGGCAAATTATCACTAGTGCATTTACAATTTCCCTAGCCATCTCTTTTAGCACTCTGGGATGCATTCCAGCAGGGCCAGGAGACTTGTCTACCTTTAGCCCCATTAGCTTGCCCATCACTACCTCCTTAGTGATAACAATCATCTCAAGGTCCTCATCTGTCATAGCCTCATTTCCATCAGTCACTGGCATGTTATTTGTGTCTGTATTTTAAATTCCACCATATTGTGATCGCTCCTTCCGAGAGGATCCCTAACTATGAGATCATTACTCAATCCTGTTTCATTACACAGGACCATATCTAGGACCACTTGTTCCCTCGTAGATTCCATTACATACTGTTCTAGGAAACTATCGCGCATACATTCTATAAACTCCTCCTCAAGGCTGCCTTGACCGACCTGGTTAAACCAATCGACATGTCGATTAAAATCCCCCAGTATAACTGCTGTACCATTTCTACATGCATCAGTTATTTCTTTGTTTATTGCCTGCCTGATTTCCATCTAAATGGATTCAACCTTATCCTCCATAGCACCGATTTCATCCCTTACTATTGCCCGGATGACATCCTTAAATAACAGAGCTACACCACCTCCCTTACCATCAACTCTGTCCTTCCGAATAGTTTGATACCCTTGGATATTTAACTCCCAGTCGTGACCATCCTTTAACCATGTTTCAGTAATGGCCACTAAATCAGTCATTCACGATGATTTGCGCCATCAACTCATTTACCTTATTCTGAATATTACGAGCATTCAGGTAAAGTACACTTGTGTTGGCTTTTATACCTCTGTTTTGAATCTTAACACCTTGATCAGTCACCTCTCCTAAGTTATTTTTCCTCTTAACTTTTCTCCTAATTTTCCTTGTCGTTGAACCCATATCTACATGTCACAACCTGCCGCGTCGCTTTCCATTTATGTTTTTCTTCCTGTTTTATTCCTTTTAGTATTACTGGGCGTATTCACTGAGCTCCCCTCAGTCACTGTACCTTGTACTATCGCCCTTTTTGATTTTTGACTATGGCTTCTCTGCCTTACACTTTCCCCCTTACTGCCTTTTGTTTCTGTCCCTGTTTTACTACCTTCCGACTTCCTGTATCGGTTCCCATCCCCTTGCCACATTAGTTTAAACACTCTCCAACCGCTCTAGCAAATAGCCCCTCTAGGACATCAGTTCCAGTCCTGCCCAGGTGTAACCCGTCCAGTTTGTACAGGTCCCACCTCCCCCAGAACTGGTCCCAATGCCCCAGGAATCTGAAACCCTCCCTCTGACATCATCCCTTCAGCCACTTATTCATCCTATATATCCTGTCATTTCTTCTCTGACTAGCACGTGGCACCGGTAGTAATCCTGTGATCACTACCTTCGAGGTCCGATTTCTTAACTTCCTTCCTAGCTCCCTGTATTCTGCTTTTAGGACCTCATCCCTTTTTTTTACCTATGTTGTTTGTACCGATGTGGACCACGACCACTGGCTGTTCACCCTTCCCCTCCAGAATGTCCTGTACCCGCTCCGTGACATCCTTGACTCTAGCACCAGGGAGGCAACATACCATCCTGGAGTCGCGTTTGCGGCCACAGAAATGCCTGTCAATTCCCCTTACAATTGAATCCCCTATAACTATTGTACTGTCACACTTATCACCCCTCCCCTCTGCAGCAGAACCAACCGTGGTGCCACGAGTTTGGCTGTTGCTGTTTTCCCCTGAGAGGCCATTCCCCTCAACAGTATCCAAAGCGGTATATCTGTTCTGCAGGGGAATGGCCACAGGAGATTCCTGCACTACCTGCCTTGCTCTCTTGCTCTGTCTGGTGGTCACCCATTCCCTTCCTGCCTGCGGAGTCTGAGCCTGCGGTGTGACCACCTCTCTATATGTGCCATCCACGATGCTCTCCGACTCGCGGATGCTCCACAGTGTCTCCAGCCGCCGCTCCAGCTCTGAAACTCGAGCTTCCAGGAGCTGAAACTGAAACTTCCTGCACACATGCTGACCCTGGGGACTGGAACTGTCCCCAGCCTGCCACATGGAGCAAGAGGAGCAGACCACACCTTGGAGCTGTCCTGCCATGATTTATTCCTTTAAATTAAACTTTTGAAATTAAACTTTAGAAGGATGTTTTTGTGTTGGATTATATCCAATCTCCTGTATACTATTTAATTAGCTTTATCCCTGAGTATTTATCTTGCTTGATCTAACAACAAATTAAATAGTTATTTAATTAAAATTAAAAGTTATTTAAATCAACTTAAAAATAGTAATTTAAATCAACCCAAAATAGTTATTTAAGTGAGATTAAAAAATTTTAAAATAGTAATTCAAATCAACTTAAAAATAGTAATTTATATCAAATTAAAACTAGTAACTCCACAAATATTCAAATTTAGCCCAGTCTGCCTTTCAGCCAATCAGGTCACAGTCTCCTGTGATGTCACTTTACCGGGTTTTTTTCAATTTTGAAATAAACAAACAGACAAGCAGCTGTCCTACCTGCAGCAGTGTCCCACGCAGGTCCGCTCCTCTCTGCTCAGCCCCGAGCCTGGCTCTGCCTTTATCCTCTCCCCAGCAACAGTGTCCCGTGCAGGTCCGCTCCTCTCTGATCCCGGAAGGTAAGTGAAGGCCTTGAGCCTGCCGCTGTCTTTATCCTCTCCCCTGCAGCAGTGTCCCGCGCAGGTCTGCTCCTCTCTGCTCCCGGAAGGTAAGTCTCAACAGGGCTCCATCTGTCAAGAGCACCAGAAGATCCCCATGGCTGTACCCCTACACCCTTAGGGGTGGCTGGGGTACCTTCCGGCTCGCGTACACGCAAATTCCATCTAGGTTCAATGTTTCCTCGTCCTGGTGGATGCCCACTCCAAGTGGCTGGAGGTCCACAAGATGGCAACGATCACCTCCCAGGTGGCCGTTGAGTGACTGCGCATTTCTGTTTTCGCCCATGGAATCCCGGATGTGCTCATAACAGATAATCGGGCCTCTCTCACGAGTGAAGAATTTATTATTTTCATGAAAGGCAATGGGATTCGGCATGGATGCACTACCCCGTACCATCGAGCATCAAATGGCTTGGCAGAGAGGGCAGTGCAGATGGTTAAACGGGGGCTAAAGAAGCAGACTTTGGGCTCGATGGACACCAGGTTAGCACGTTTTTTATTCTTGTACAGGACCATGTCATACGCAATAACTGGGGTGGGCCCTGCTTAGGTACTCATGGGTCATCGGCTGCGTACCCGACTGGTTTGATTCGCCCAGACATCGGCGTGCTGTAACCAGGAGTTGCAAGGGCGTTGCCCAATTCAAAGTCAACCTCTTTGACGCTTCGCACCTAACAACGCGGTATTCGTTGGTAACTTCACCGACGGCGCTTGCTGGCTCTCTGGGATTGTCGTCCGTCAAATGGGTCTCTTACCAAGTTTGGGTCCGGGGCAAACTCATCACTTGTGGAGATTGGTCCTTCTTGAGGTTCCTCGGAAGACCTTCATCCTCCAATTCTATTGCCGAACCAGCCTGCTGTGACGCCTCCAGTCTATGTCAATGCCTGACGTTGTATCTTCAGATTCAAACATGGAGGTGCAGATGTCTGAGGATGCAGATTCAACTGTTCAGCCGCCTCCTGCCAATCGTTCACCAGTGTTCCTGCTGCATATGACATTCCTCTGCGAGGTTGCCGACTGATCCAGCACATCAGGTGCGCGGCAATTTACAGGAGCCAAAGAGAGTCTGATGTCTTCCACCTGTTCCTCCTACTCCTCCTCATCGGCCGTCGAGAAGGTCCTCGGACTTACACTTAAGTAATGGGGATGGAATGTAATATCCCACATGGGACTTATGGAGTGGGAATGATAATCCTCCCCGTGGTTCTCGTGGAGTACAAGCTGAGGGGTAGGGGACCTCCATTTTGCATTGTATAAAAGGTCAGCCAGTAAGGCACCAAGAAAAGACCCGATAGGGGTCTACCAGGAGTTGTATATAACGTGGAGTTGTATATAACGTAACTGTAAATAAACCAAAGTTCTTTATTTTACTCAGTGTGGACTCTCCATGACCTTATTAAAGCTGCAATTATGTTGCTACCATCCAGAGATCTGATTAGACCCCAGTTGGCAGTCCCCCCATCCCTGGTCCAGTCCTCTAACATTCCCAACACCTTATCCTTTTTCCACGACACTTTCCCATGCAATCTCAGGACATGTAACACCTGCCCCTTTACCTCCTCTGCCCTCACTGTCCAAAACACTCCTTCCAGGTGAAGCACCACTTTACTTGTACTTCTTTCAATTTAATATACTGCATTCACTGTTCAGAATGTAATTGTTTCTACATTGGGAGACCAAAAGTAGACTGGGTGACCTCTTTGCGGAACACCCCCGCTCAGTACCCAAGCTTAAAACCACGATCTTCGGTTTGCTTGCCAATCTAATTCACCACCTTGCTCACATGCTCACATTTCTGACCTCCACCATTGAAGCCAAACACACCTCATTTTCCGATTAGGCACTTTACAGCTTTCGGGACTCAATACTGAGTTCACAACTTCAGACCATGAACTCTGTCCTCCATTTTGATTTGTTTGTTTGTCAAGTGCCAGTCTAACTTGTTTTCATGTCTTTGTTTTCAAACAGAGCTGTCCTTTATCCTGCCATCACCATTTACTCTGGGCCAATGTTGTTTCTTTATTCCATTACCACTTCCCTCGTCTTTTTACATTATACCTTTGTCACATAATCTCCTCTGCCCTCTAACCCATCCGACTGTCCACCCTTTTACAGTAGATGTTGCCAGTCCTGCTTAGTTTTTTCAGCACTTTGTTTTCATAACAAGTGCACGCTACAAGCAAATTTATAGATACCCACAAAAATCTATGGGGGGAATTCTCACAATACATTTTTTACAAAAATTATACTTTATTATAAAAAATTCGTAAAATTACATTTAATAACAATTCAAATTGGACATTACCAAAAGTGCAATAGGGTTCATTTCTTTCCCCTTTTAGCATTCTGAGGTGCCTCAATACAATTACAACATACATTACATGGCAAAGGTACCACCCTAAGGGCTTTGCAAAGTTACCAGCCCTTGGTAATACTACGATAGGTGGAATACCAGAATACTGATGCATCAGTTTGCTGGTGGACCTGAGTACAGAACAAGTATCGTGCAACAACAGAAGATGGAAAAATCTGAACCAAAGTCAGCAATTCAGAATGTAAGGGAAGGAGATTGTAAGGAGGAAAAAAGGTGCAGTGAAACTTTAGCAGGTGTATTTTGGACAATAATTGGAAGCTTTCAAAAAAATGCAAGATTGTAATGAGAGTCACAACATTCATATTTGGATCATAGATTTTTTTTTTACAGCGCAGGAGTAGGCCATTTGGCCCATCGAGTCTGCACCGGCCCTTGGAAAAAGCACCCTACTTAAGCCCACGTCTCCAACCTACCCCCGTAACCCAGTAGCCCCACCTAAGGGTGGGGTTTGGACACAAAGGAGCAATATAACATGGCAAATCCACCTAACCTGCACATCTTTGGACTGTGGGAGCACCCAGAGGAAACCATGCAGATATGGGGAGGAAAGCAAATTATTGCGGATGCTGGAATCTGAAACCAAAAAGAAAATGCAGGAAAATCTCAGCAGGTCTGGCAGCATCTGTAGGGAAAGAAAAGAGCTAACGTTTCGAGTTCAGTGACTCTTTGTCAAAGCTAACAGACAGAGAAAGTGGGAAATATTTATACTGTGGAGTGAGAATGAAAGATGAGTCATAGCCACAGAAACCCATGGAAACCGGGTGCTAATGGCCACAGAAACCAAGGGGAAAGAGTGCCCATGGCAGTCGCCAGAGAGAACAAAAGATGTGAAAGGCCAAACAGCAGAGAAACTGACATCAGAGGGTAAACTCTGACAGATGTAGATGTGGGGGAGGGGAAGGGGGAAGCAAAGTGGAGAAAGGTGGATAAGATGATGGGGGGTGTTTAATATATATTAAGAAAGAAAGAAATGGTAAAAGACAGTTAAAATGAAATGGGATAAAAGCAAATGGATCCAGGTGGGTAATGGGACAGGTGTTACACCTTCTGCGATTGCATGGGAAGGTGCCATGGGTGATGGGAGAGGTACTGGGTATGGTGGAGGAGTGGACTAGATTGTCTCGAAAGGAACGGTCTCTGTGGAATGCTGACTGAGGGAGTGAAGGGAAGATGTGTTTGGTGGTGGTATCATGCTGAAGTTGGCGAAAATGGCGGAGGATTATGCTTTGCATACGGAGGCTGGTGGGATGAAATGTGAGAAGGAGGGGGACTCTATCCTTGTTCTGGAAGGGAGGGGAGGGGGCGAGGGTACTGGCGCGGGAGATGGACTGCACATTGTTGAGGGCCCTGTCAACAACTGTAGGTGGGAAATCACGGTTGAGGAAGAAGGAACACATTTTCAAAGCACCATTTTGGAAAGTGGCATCATTGGAACAAATGCGACGGAGGCGAAGGAGTTGAGAGAAAGGGATG
The DNA here is from genome assembly GCF_047496885.1 of Scyliorhinus torazame. Taxonomy (NCBI): domain Eukaryota; kingdom Metazoa; phylum Chordata; class Chondrichthyes; order Carcharhiniformes; family Scyliorhinidae; genus Scyliorhinus; species Scyliorhinus torazame. The sequence goes on along the minus strand of NC_092717.1, from coordinate 40,805,393 downwards.
GAGTCCTTACAGGGTGTAGGGTGCGAAGATAGCTGTGGGAGTCAGTGGGCGTGTAGTGGATATTAGTAGATAGTCTATTGCCGGAGATGGAGATAGAAAGATCAAGGAAGGGAAGGGAAGTGTCTGAGATGGACCAGGTGAAAGTGATGGAGGGGTGGAAACTGGAAGCGAAGTTGATGAATTTTTCCAGGTCCGGGCGAGGGCATGATGCGGCACCAAAATAGTCATCAATGTATCGGTAAAGGAGTTGTGGGAGGGGACCCGGGTAGGTCTGGAACAAGGAATGTTCCACATACCCCATAAAAAGGCAAGCGTAGCAAGGACCCATGCGTGTACCCATTGCTACACCTATGATTTGGAGAAAGTGGGATGAGTTAAAGGAGAAGTTGTTGAGAAATAGATCGAGTTCAGCCAGGCGGAGGAGAGTGGTGGTGGATGGGACTTGTCCGGGCCTCTTTTCGAGAAAGAAGCGAAGAGCTCTCAGGCCATCCTGGTGTGGTATGGAGGTGTGGAGAGATTGCACATCCATGGTGAATAGAATGCGGTTAGGGCCCGCGAACTGGAAGCTGTCAATATGACGCAGGGTATCAGAGGAATCCCGGATGTAGGTGGGGAAGGAATGGACCAGAGGAGTGAGGATGGGGTCAAGATAAGAGGAAATAAGTTCGGTGGGGCAGGAGCATGCTGACACAATGAGCCTGCCGGGACAGTCCTTTTTGTGGATTTTGGGAAGTAGATAAAAGCGGGCGGTCCGGGGTTAAAGACACGTGGAGAAAGTGGAAACTCCACAGGTCACCCAAGGCTAGAATTGAACCCACGTCCCTGGAGCGTTGAGGTGGCAGTGCTAACCACTGTGCCACCAAGCCGTCCATTATGTTAAGACAAGACATCATTCAGGTACCCACATAGGCATACTTGCTGAGATTGTGAAATATTTTGTCCAGGGGATAAATACGGTTTGCATTCACATGAGTCAGCACCTTCTGCCAATTATCCTTTATTCTGGCCTAAGAGGCATCGCCATCGACAAGAAAGAGAAATTCCCTCCTCATCCAAGCGCTCCTACTAAAACTCTTGCAACTGTATTAAAAATGTGGGCACCACCACAGTTCTCATGATTGCTGGTTGACATGGTTGCAGTTCTTATTCAGCTTTTTATAACAGTGCACCCTTTAAACTGCTTCAAAATTTGAAGTCCTGCAACTTGTCCACTAATGGACAAACTGACAATCAGTCCTATCTCATGCGTGACATGTTTAAATCAAGCTTAACTCAAACACGGGAAGGTTCAGTATTCATTAGCTCAACCAACTCCTGTTTATCTCCACCCACAAGAATACATTCAGTCCCATTGCCTTTTGGAAACAAAGGAGAGACTGGAAAAAATTACTCTTTTCAACTTGTATTTATGTTGCACCTTTAACATAGCAAAGTGTCTCGAGGTGCTTCAGAGGTGCAAGATTAATAACTAAAATTCTTCATTTTCAATATATGTACTTTGTTATCAACTTCAATTTTTCTATTTGATATAATCAAGTTATCAAATTTCAGTTACCAAATGTCAGCTTTATCATTTTATTCTACATTTTAATCCATTTATGTAATTACTTCACATCTCCTGCATAGAATATGGTGATTTAAAATCCATTAACAGTGTTATATTAACATTATACTCACTGGCATTATCAGTATAATTTCTTTATATTCTCCTGGAGCAGCAACAACTTCTGGATAAAGAAATAGCAGTTCCCTGTATCAATAAAAAGGAGTTAATTTCCTGAGTACCTTGTCACTGTTTTTGAGAAAATGGTAACTTAAAAGAGTGCAGATGATTTATCCAATGATAAATGTGTATGTATCTTGCATTTCATAACTACAGTTCAACTGTAACGGTAAAAAGCTACTGGAAACCACACTTTACAATACAGCCAATCGTATGGTAATCCACAAAGAAGTAAACAACTTGAAATAATTTGTGTGAGATATCTCAGCAGAATCTGGGAACTGCTACATTTTACAAAGCAGTGAAAATCTTTAAAACAAACTCGTCAGCTACTGTTACATTTTAATAGTGCATTTGAGACATTTTTCCATCATTGGTCAAATCAAGAAATATAAACGGTCTGACTTAATTGTTTCAACACCAGCAGAGATGTTTTTTCTTCTGAACCTTGTGATCGATTGCCAGAATAGTCTTCTTCTTACTAATGTGTGGGAGAATTTACCAGATGTGAATGAGAGTGGGTGTGGGGCGGTGGGTGCAAGAAAGAAGCAGCAGATCTAGCTGGAGTGTCTCCCAAATCAGAATTGTAAAATTAAAAGCACGTACGTACTGTCAATTTCACAGGATTGTTTGGCTATAACCCTGAGTTAAAGGTACACTACAAAATAGCAGTCTTGGCAATACTTTGCACCACCATGCAAAAGAACTTTGGTGAAACCCTCCTTGGAATGGTATTTTACATTCTTCTTTGAACAACAACTAGCATTGCAGTAAAACGCTCTGGGGCGCTAAACAAGAAAATCATCAATACAAAAAAATGACATTCTTTGCCTCTGAGCTATACGGCAAAATCAGGAGATGACACAAAAGCTTATCAAAGACGTTAGGATTTTAGAAACATCTTAAAAAGAGAACTGGAAAGACAAAATTCCAGAGTTTAAAGCCAAGACAGCTGAAAGCACAGCGGTCAATATCGGAATGATTAAATTCGGGAATGTGCAGGAGATTAGAATTGGAGGAGCGCAGAGATCCCGGAAGCTTGTATGGCTGGAGGTTACACAGAAAAGGTCATGCAGGGAGTTGAAAACAAGAATGAGGATTTTGAAATTGAGGCACCGATGGATGGAAGCCACTGAAGGTTGGCAAGCATAGGGGTCATGGGTAAAATGAGATTTGGAAGGACAAGCAGCAACAGAATAAAAAATAGTTTACAAGGAGTGGAAAGAAACTAACAGGAAAGCAGACTCTTGTAAGGCACCCCAAACTCCCTTCTGGTTCTTCTTTATCAGTATGTGTGTGTGGGGGGGAGGGATGGTTAACAGAGTGGCCAAGTTGGAGTTGAATTTCCCTTAATAATTCACCAGCCCCAAAAAGAACCAAAGTTCAGTGGCATTCCTCGGAGTTGGGGTCTCTTTTATGGCCTGAACATTCTCCTCCACAGGTGTACGCCATCCCACTCAACCTTGTACCCCAAGTATGTCAATTCCTTCGCTCTGAACACACACTTGCTCCTCTTCAGCCAGGTGCCCACTTGGGAGAACTGTCTGAGCACTTCCTGAAAGTTATCCATGTGCTCCTTATCGGTGACACCCATGATGAGCATGTCATCTAAGTATACGGCTACCTTTGCCAGACCCTCCATCACTCATTGAAAGAGTGCTGAACTGATGACACCCAAAACGGGTGTACTCAAATAACCCTCTATGCGTTTATAGTTGCGTATTTCCTGGGTGAAGTTCCACCTGCAAAGAGGCATGGTTCACATCGAGCTTTGTAAAGGAACACCCTCCAGCCAGTTTCACGTATAAATCTTGCACCCTGGGCATCGGGTAATGGTCCAGGCGCAAATCCCTGTTCATGTAAGCTTGTAATCCTCGTAGAGCCAGACAAGCTTGTCCAGTTTGATAACCAGTACCACGGGTGCGGCCCACTCTACAAACCGGACTAGGCGTATGACTCATAGATACTTTAGGCGCTGTAGTTCGGTGTCAACTTTGGGGGCTAAGGCGTAGGGAACAGGCCTTGAGCTTCTGGGTTCAGATAAATATGAGCCTAGGCCCCCTTTATTCTGCCCAGACCCTCCTGGAACACTTCAGGGTATGTATGCGCAGTACGCTTCTGGTGCCCATCCGGAAAGTTGGTTGTCTGTCAAAATGGAGGACTCATAACCAGTCACACCCTAGCAGGTCATGGACCCAGTACCACAATCAAGAGAAGCCTGATCAACAGCTGTCGTTTGTCATAGGAGTCGTGATAGTCCTCACAATGCTCAACGGTATAGGTTGCCAACCTCACCTTGGTGTCTCATAATGTTAGTGGTAAGGTCCCTCCACGAAGCTGGCAAAATAATTCATAATGGAGACAGCAGCTCCCGTATCCATCTCCATCACTAAAGGATGCCCATTCATTGCAATGTGACCTTGATCGCACGACCTTCGGGCCGTGATGCAGTTCATTTCATTTAGTCTTCCTCTGGAGGGGTGACGTGCAAGGCCCTGGCTCGTGATGACCTTGGCGGCTGCCCTGGATAGTGTTCTCTTCACCGATTCTGGTGGCTCTGACCACCACGTACTCTCCATCCACACATCTGGCAATGTGGTCGGCCCCCCCCTTCGTCCTCAAGGGAGATATCCCATAGATCTGTAGTGGCTCTTGAGTGCTGGTCCCGAATGCGGAATTACTCCTTGCGTTGCCTCTTGGGAGGTGATCGGGCCAGCATGGCACTGCCCCATGATGCTGCGGAAGTCTGATATGGAGGGCGCGCTGTAGCTATCTGACATGGCCACTTCCAACTAAGCACAGAGCAACTCGCAAAGACTGATGGGTAAAATGGACAAGCCAAGCGTCAGGCAAGTTCTGAGCCTGAAATGCATATTCGTCAGCAAAGTCCAGACGGCATCGAAACCCCGTCCCATTAGCATGTTAATCAGGCCGATTAGCAGGTGATGGCCCATCTCCCACAACACAAAGGACTCCCCCAACACTCCAGCTACCGGGACAGTCCCAGACATTTTGGCGCCACTCCCTGTCGAAGGGAAACACAAAGAACAGGATCAACGACTGCTTGAGACACGCCCAGTCATCCAGAACCCGCCCACGTATTGGCTAAGGAACCGAACGGAGTGATCAGGGATCACCCAATTAGTAAGGCCCAAATCGAAGGACCGCCCAAAAGAGCGCGAAAGCCCCCAAGTCTAAAGGAAGAGTTCGCCATATGCTCGCTCTCTTTTGGCATTGGTACCCCGTCACGGCCATTGCCAACTGCAGCAACACCAAAAGCAAGTTTGTGTTCAACGCCCACTACCAGAAGGACGAGCCCAGCCAAGCAGCATAGAACATAGAACATTACAGCGCAGTACAGGCCCTTCAGCCCTCGATGTTGCGCTGACCTGTGAAACCACTCTAAAGCCCATCTACACTATTCCCTTATCGTCCATATGTCTATCCAATGACCATTTGAATACCCTCAGTGTTGGTGAGTCCACTACTGTTGCAGGCAGGGCATTCCACACCCTTACTACTCTCTGAGTAAAGAACCTACCTCTGACGTCTGTCTTATATCTATCTCCCCTCAATTTAAAGCTATGTCCCCTCGTGCTAGACATCACCACCCAAGGAAAAAGGCTCTCACTGTCCACCCTATCCAATCCTCTGATCATCTTGTATGCCTCAATTAAGTCACCTCTTAACCTTCTTCTCTCTAACGAAAACAGCCTCAAGTCCCTCAGCCTTTCCTCATAAGATCTTCCCTCCATACCAGGCAACATTCTGGTAAATCTCCTCTGCACCCTTTCCAATGCTTCCACATCCTTCCTATAATGCGGTGACCAGAATTGCACGCAATACTCCAAATGCGGCCGCACCAGAGTTTTGTACAGCTGCAACATGACCTCATGGCTCCGAAACTCGATCCCTCTACCAATAAAAGCAGTTACCACTTCGAACCCAAGAGATCCTGAATAGCGGCCACTGTTTCCTGACCTAAACCGGGTGCCCGAAGTTAAGTACAGGTTGTCTTAGTAATAGGTGTAGTTAACTACTAGTGTTTAGGTTGCATGATTGATTGTCTGTAAATAAAGTACCCTTGACCTTGAACTAACTAACTGATGTTTGGCTCTTTGATCGATAGCCGGTTGCAACTTGTGGTGGTATCATTCGATACCTGGTGACTCTAAGCATTCGGACAGAGACAATATAGAAAAAAGGTAAATTCACTGACTGCCCGAATTGGAACAGAGCCAGAGTAAAGAGCATAGTAAAGAGAAAACGGACAACAGCGCCAAACTATGGACCCCATAGTCCATGGACCTCTGAAACTCATGTACCCCTTTCTCTGCTTTCAAGGCGATAGTGACAACTCGATGGCCCATTTCAAGTCTAACATAGGCTCCGCCAACAGCTTCCTTTGCGTGGGTGGCTGTGTTACCTATTCCACAAACAAGCCTATCCCTGAACATTTCCGATAAGAACAGCCCAAACCCGCAGTGCTCTGTCAGTCGCCTAAGGCTGGTCAAAAAGTCAGTGACCAACTCACCCGGAGACTGTGCAGCTGTATTGAACCTGTGACGTTGCATTATAACGGAAGGTTTCGGATCATAATGTTCAACCACTAGTGCAACCAACTCACCGAATGATTTGGAGTCCGGTGTAGTTGGGTTTCATAGATTTCATAGAATTTACAGTGCAGAAGGAGGCCATTGTGCCCATAGAGTCTGCACCGGCCCTTGGAAAGAGCACTGTACCCAAGCCCACACCTTCACCCTATCCCCATAACCCAGGAACCCCACCCAACCTTTTTGGGCACTCAGGGCAATTTATCGTGGCCAATCCACCTAACCTGCACATCTTTGGACTGTAGGAGGAAATCGGAGCACCCGGAAGAAACCCACGCATACACGGGGAGAACGTGCAGACTCCGCACAGTGACCCAAGCCGGGAATCGAACCTGGGACCCTGGAGCTGTGAAGCAATTGTGCTAACCACTCTGCTACTGTGCTGCCCTTATGTAAGGGTATGTAAGACTCTTTATAATTCCAAAAGTCAAGGCCCCACAAGCAGTCAGGAGAATCACGTTTTGGTGGTCTTCCCCTCAGATACTGTTGGCCTGAAAGAAGTACTTCATAAATTATGTGTATTGGCTCCAATCTTCCAGGCCTGCATCAAAGGCCTCTAGCTTACCAAAAGCAGCATTTTCAAACTTTATATCCTCACGTATCTGCACAGTGGTCGTCTAGGCTGGGCATTTTAACAAGCAAGTCTCCATTGTTTCCGTCGCCAGTTTAATGACCAAGAAAGCCAGCGGCAGGAAGCAAAAGATTTATTTTACTTTTAACAATAATCTATCCACGGCAGATCTACAATCACAGTCCCCATTGGCGCCTCGTGGGGGTTATCTCAAGTAAGAAAGAAATATATATAAAAATGTCAGAGCAATGTAAAAACAAAACAGTAACAGTAGAAGGCTTCTATTATTCTAATATCGACTGGTGAAAAAGATAGTTAAAAAGGGAAAGAAAAGTGAAGAAATATATATATTTTAAAGCAATGAGGAATGAGGCGGAGAAGGATCTAATTCTGGGACTGAATAAGACCAGTGGACTGTGTTTCAATGGAAGAACATCTGGGAAATAGTGATCAAAATATAATTAGGTTCAAAGTAGGTATGGAACGCAAAAATAAAAAATGAAATACCCACCTAATAATTAGTGATTGAGCAATGGCGGGACTTCAAGACAGAGATAGCTCAGATACAAGCCTATTATGTTCCTATAAAGACGAATATAAAGCATCTAAAGTTTGAGCTCCTTGGACAAAAAAGGGATTAGAGTTTAAACAAAATAGGAAAGGAAGTGCATGATAATTGTCAAGTACTGAATACAATCAAGAACCAGCAGGAATATAGAGGAATCTGGAAAAGGATGCAAGAAGGACAAAGTGAGAGTGCTCTGTTTATTTGCAACAAAACTTGGTATACAAGACACTCACAACAATTAGTCTGGAAACTGCAATTTGATCATGTCTTCTGGTGTAATAAAGCCATTTTTACGCATAGAGTAAGGCCATTCAGCCCATGTTGACTCTCCGTAGTGCAAACCAGTCAGTCTCATTCCCCTGCTCGATCCCCGTAGCGCTGCAAGTTTCCAGCCAATGTCCCAGACTTCAAGTGCCCATCCAAATACCTTTTGAAATCACTGATCTTCTCCAGACTCATAGGCCACAAGTTCCAGGTCATCACCACTCACTTTGTAAAAATAAAATCTTCCTCATACCAACCAAACCTGCATAGCTTTCCCAAAACCTTAAATATGTGTCCCCCAAGTCCCTGTACCAACAGCTAATGGGAACAGCTTTTTTTTACCCACCTTATCCAAGTACATCGTAATCTCTAACAAATATCCCCTTAATCTCCTTTGCTTCAAGGAGAACAAACCCAGCTTCTCCAACTTAACTTTGCAACTAACATCAGCCAGCTCTGGACATCTGATAAATCTCCTCTGCACCCCCTCAAAGACCCTCACATTCTTCCTGAAGTGTGGTCACCAGAAATAGAACCAATACTCTAGTTACGGCATAACCAGAGCTTTATGAAGGTTCAGAAAACGTTTCCTTCTTTTGTATTTAATACATCTATTTATGAAACACAAGATCTTGTATATTTTGTTCGCCACTCTCTCATGTCCCAGTGAGTGGAGGATGGTGACACTGTGATATTTTTACTGGACCAGTAATCCAGAGACCCAGGCTAAGGTTCTGCGGATATGGATTCAGATGCCGCCATGGCACCTGGTTGAATTCAAATTCAATTAATTACTAAATCTGGAATTAAGAGCTAATCTCAGTAATGGCGACTATGAACCTATTGCATTGTCATTAAAACCCATCTGGTCCGCTAATTTCCTTTAGTAAATCTGCTGGTAGTTACCTGGTCTGGCCTGCATGTCTCTCCAGACTCACAGCAGTGTGGTTGACTCTTAACTACTCTCTGAAATGGTTGAGCAAGTCATTCAGTTGTGCAAATCACTACAGTAAATTTTTAAAAATTGGATGGATCACTTGCATGAACCGAGGCACCACACACTGCCTAGTCAACCCTGCAAAGTCTTCTTTATTAACATTTACCAGTGGCTTGTGCCAAAATTTGCAGAGTCCTCCCAAAGACTAGACAAGCAGCAGCCTCACCGAATCGGGCCTTTCAGCCAATGTCCCAGACTCCTCCATCAACAGCCCTGGATATGTCCTATCCCACCAGCAGGAGAGAATCAGCAGAGGTGGCAGCAGAGTGGTGTGCAATCTGGAGGGAGTTGCCTTGGGAGTGCTCTGGACCCCAGAAATTCTCACAGCATCAGGTCAATTATGTGCTGATTACTATCTACCAGGTTCCCTCGGGGGAAAACCGTCCACTGGTTGGAGTCATACCTGGCACAAAGGAAGATGGTTGCAGTGGTTGGAGGTCAAACTCCAGGAAATCACTGTAGGAGTTCCTCAGGGTAGTGTCCTAGGCCCAACTATCTTCAGCTGCTTCATCAATGACCTCCCTTCCATCATAAAGTTAGAAGTGGGGATGTTTGCGGATGACTGCACAATGTTCAGCACCATTCGTGACTCCTCAGAAAATGAAGCAGTCCATGCCTAAATGCAGCAAGACCTTGACAATATCAGGCTTGGGCTGGTAAGTGACAAGTTACAATCACGCTACACAAGTGCCAGGCAATGACAATCTCCGACAAGAGAATATCTAACCACCACCCTTTGACATTCAATGGCATTACCATTGCTGAATCCCCCACAATCATCCTGGAGGATTACCATTGATCAGAAACTGAATTGGACGAGCCACATTAATACTGTGGCTACCAAGGCAGGTCAAAGACTAGGAATCTTACGGCGAGCAACGCACCTCCTGACCCTCCAAAGCCTGTCCACCATCTACAAGGTACAAGTCAGGAGTGTAACGGAATACTCTTCACTTGCCTGGATGAGTGCAGCTCCAACAACACTAAAGAAGCTTGACTGCATCTAGGACAATGCACCGCTTGATTGCTCCCCTTCCACAAACATTCAAACTCTCTACCACCAACGAACAGTGGCAGCCATGTGGATATCTACAAGATGCACTGCAGTAACTCACCAAGGTTCTGTCGACAATACCTTCCAAACCCAACACCACTACCATCTAGAAGGACAAGAACAGCAAATACCTGGGTACCCCACCATCTGGAGGTTCCCCTCCATGTCACTCACCACCCTGTCTTGGAAATATATCACCTGTAGTGATCTTTACATGGGTATGTACAGAAGGGGCTGATGGGAAATGGAAAGACCACTAGGGGACAGCACTGGTGGGTATTAAGGGGGAAGCAAGCAGCCCTCAAGGTTCTTTGGATGATTAAACTGTGATGAGAAAAGGCAGAGATTTAGCTCAGGGCTACTAGTGTGGTCAGGCCTAGTTGTAGCGTATAGAAAAGTTGGAACCTTTCTACTAGTACAGTTCTTAAAGTAAGAGCTCACGCAGTTATTTAAGTTGTGTTACTCAATAAACTTTATGTAAAACTTCTGGACGACTTCGAGCCTTCTTCCGAAAGCCTTTGCTGTAACTGAATTGAGTAGTACATGTTACCTGCCATACAGGAAACAAAACATCGCCGTTCCTTCACTGACACTGGGAACTTCCTCCCTAACAGCACAGTGGGTGTACCTACACCTCAAGGGCTGCAGCGGTTCAAGAAGGCAACTTACCACCACCTTCTGGTGATGGGAAATAAATGCTGGCCTAACCAGCGCTGCCCACATCCCGTAAATGAATTTTTAAAAAATGAATCAGTACTCCCCCAAGTTGAACACCACTTGGAAGGAGCACTGAGTTGCAAGGGTACAGAATGTATTCAGCTTGGGATACTTCATTGGACATCTCCAAGAATGGCTTGGGAGCACCATTACTAACCAAGCGTTGAAGACTGATCTGCCAGACTGGGCCAACAGAGAACAAAATCTATTCACCAATCTGTCACAGACTGGTTGGGGTCACACCTAGCACAAAGGAGGATGGTTGCAGTTGTTGGAGGCCAATCATTGCAGCCCAGGACATCACTGCATGAGTTCTTCAGGGTAGCATCACAGGTCCAACCATTATCAGCTGCTTCATCAATGACCTTTCATACATCATAATTTCAGAAATGGGGATGTTCTCTTATAGCACAATGTTCTGTACCACTCATGACTTAACAAATACTGAAGCAATGTGTGTCCATATGGAGCAAGATATGACCAATATTCAGGCTTCAGATTCTAAGTGGTATTATGGGCCAGGGTTTAGAAAACTCCAAAGTATATCATGGAGTTCACCTGACCATCGACGTTTGATAGATTTTGGTTATGGGGAGCACAAGGGTCCACTCTCCAAGTGTTATGCAACAGAGACCTTAAGTATTTTTAAAACAAAACAATGTTTATTCTCTGAACCCAGTTAACATTTTATAAACACACAATAAACATCTTATACTAACACACGTAACCCCAGATACAATACTCTATAGGTATCCCTTAATAACTTTCCTAGCAACATCCATAAGTTAAACCTTTTTTAAATAAAGACAGCAGGTTTAAATTCTCTACAGGAACAGGTATTACTTTGAATACCTTACCAGCCCAAGTGAGCTGAAGACATTCTTTAGCTTGTAGAGAGATCAGAACATCTTCTTGCTTTGAATGCAGCGCTCCAACAGCGAAAACAAAACCAAAAACAGAGCCACAAAGCAGCTTTTCAGCTCAAAACAAAAGTAAAAGACAGAAAGACAGCCCAGCTCAACGCACACACTGACATCACTACAGCTATTTGATAAACACCCATTTCTTAAAGGTACATCCACATGACAGTGGTAAATAATATTAGCGCCGCATAAATACCAGGCAATGAGCATCTTCAACAAGTGAGAATCTAACCATCTCCCCTTGGCTTTCAACAGCGTTACCATTGCTGACTCCTCCACCATAATAATCCTGGAGATTACCAAATTGGATCAGCCATATAAATATTGTGGCTACAAAAGCAAGTGAGGCTTGGAATTCTGGAGCGAGTTACTCACCTCCTCACTTCCCAAAGTTTGTCCACCATCTACAATGCACAAGTCAGGAGTGAGCTGGAACACTTTCCATTTGCCTGGATGAGTACAACTTTAACAATACACAAGAAGCTTAACAGAATCCAGGACAGAGAAGCCAGCTTGGTCGGCAGCCCATTCACTACCTTAAAGATTCACCTCCTCCACAACCAATGTTCTTGCGTTCAACACAGCAACTTCTAAACCCGCAATCTCTACTACCTAGAAGGACAAGAGCAGACACCACCTGCAGATTCCCATTCAAGCTACACACCGTCACGACTTGAAGCTGTGGGTGCAATTTAACGGAAATGAAACAGACTCCCGTGTCAGGCGCATTTAGCCGGGTGTTCCCCAGCATTTGCAGCACCAAGAACGACCCCACTATTAAACGGGACTCTGCTTTATCTTTGTATCTAGGCAAGAACATCCCGCTGAGGACACACTTAGGCTCATTTCCTGCATTCACGAGCTCTGCCTACCAGTGCAGGAAGAGAAAAATGGCACCCCGATCTCTAGACCCCCTCACCGTGACTTCTGGACCAATGCACCAATTAGCGGGTCATCAAGCCCACCCCCCTGATCTCATTAGGGCAGGGCGCACCCAGACCCAGTCCCCAGCATAGGCAAGATGCCACCTGAGCACTGTCAGCCTGGCAGTGCCCCTCCCAGTGCCACCTGGACACCCTGGCATTGCCTGGGTGGCATCGGGGGTGCCAGAGTACTACGCTGCCCAGTGCCTGATCACACAGGCACTCCCAATTGCCTGGGAGACTTCCCCCAAGTGCCAGTATGCCTGATCCACAATTGTAGAAACCAGGGCTAAATGGTGCCCTTCGGGGTCTCCAAGTCAAGGCCATTAGATCCCGGGCGCTGGGTAGATCTGCCGTAGACATATTCAAGTGAGACTAACTACTCACTTGATTATGAAAATTTGATCCCGACCTCTATCGAGATCTCACAAGACAAGGCATGACGACACTGGTAAATCTTGCGAGAGGCCTCTTGAGTCGGGCGCGATGTGGCCAATAGATCATCCCGTGTAACACTGTTCCTTCACCGTTACTGGATCAAAATAACACCATATGAATTGCAGAGGCTTCCCACCACCTTCACGAGGATGATTAGGAATGAGCAACATATTCTTGCTTTCCAGTTTCACTCACATGCCATGAAAAAATAAATAACCTTCAAAAATCTATGTACGTGCCGCCCCAGGTCCTTCTGTCCTTGCAAATTACTTTTGTTGAAGTTTTGTCTGCACTTCAGCCCCAGGCTCCTGATCTACAGGCACCCGGTGCGGACAGAGGCAAGGAAGGAGGAAGACCTCCTTGTGAACCTGCTCCTGGGCCTAGTCAAACTTGCCATCATGTGGAGGTGCCGACGTTGGATTAGGGTGGGCACAGTGAGAAGTCTTAGAACACCAGGTTAAAGTCCAACAGGTTTGTTTCGACTCGCTAGCTTTTGGAGCGCAGTTCCTTCCTCAGGTGAATGAGGACCTTCCATTCACCTGAGAAAGGAGCTGCACTCCGAACACTAGTGATTCGAAACAAATCTGTTGGACTTTAACCTGGTGTTGTAAAACTTGCCATTCACCGGCTCCATACATCGGGCGATCAAGGGGGTCATCCGGCCCAACTGTCTGCCCCTCCACCGCAGCTACATTTGCAGTTGGGTGTCCCTGGAGAGGGAGCATGCAGTATTTCACTGGCACCCCTTGAGACCTTCTCTGCCCATTGAGGACCGCAGAGGCTTGGGTGTCTTATTGATCCCGTTAATCGCATTTAGGTTTGATGTTTTAAGTTCATTTGGAATTCGCTTTTTCTTTAAGGCAATTTCCCTTCAAGGGACAGTTCCTTTAATTTGTCACTCAGTTTATTTGATTTACTTTACTTGGTTATCTATGTTGATCAAAAAAATTGGGTAAGAAAATTCCAAATATTAACGATACTCAGAGGAAATTCCTCATCTCCATCTTAAATAGGAGCCCCATTGTTTTTAAACTGCCCCCCCCCCTCCCGGGTTCTATTTATCCCACAAGAGGAAACATTCAGCATTTACCCGATGACGCCCCATTTAGCATGACTCACTGTTTTCTTTCCTCAGGCCAATTGTTTTACCCAAGCTGACATTATGTTCATGGAATAGGAATGTTAATCTTTTTCGCCAGCCTTCTGTGTGGCATTTTATCAAACACTTTAAAATGCATACGGACAATCACCATTGCTTTCCCTTCATTAACCTTCCCTGTTACTCATCAAACAATTCAATTTGATTTGTCAAGCACGATTTGGCTTTTGGAAATCAGTGCCCTGAATTAACTCAAATCTTTCCAAGTGCCTGTTGATTTTTTCCCCTAATTATTGCTTCTTTCGAGTATCTCAATGTTCTCTGTAATATGTAATTTAACCCAGTCATTATTAGGCAGACTCCATAGCTCCCAGGCTGGAGTTGAGCACTGCTGTGGTATTATCAGGTATTGCAGCACCCGAGAGGCTGAAGTCCATTGGTTACCATTGGCTGTATAGTATGTAGCTCCGCCCTGATAGGCGGGGTATAAGAGTCGGTGCCATCCCAGCAGCCCTCATTCTGTACCTGAGCTGCTGGGGAACAGTTCTAGTCTATTAAAGCCTTCAGTTATGCTTTAACCTCGTCATTGCAGTTATTGATCGTGCATCAATTGCTAAGGAATTTTGTAGAATAGTGATATAGTAGGATGTACAAAGTATGCTGCCATCACATTGTGAAGATCCTCTGAGCTAGGACCCTACAATTTTAATCGTGGGTACCCTTGACTGGTAAAACAAAATACTTAATATTCTTATTTCCTCAGAGTTTTTTTTATTCTGGAAGTGATAATAATTCTCTAATTCAGAATGAAAGGCTCAAGAGTAAGACTACAACTTTAAATTGCAAACAACCATTAAAACAAGAAATGGCAAACAAAGTGCAAGTATGACTTCCAGGTCTCAGGTGTGGCTACAAAGCAGGAAGATGGTAAAGATTTGCCAGTGGGAGTAGGGTCAGTGATTATTTATAAGTTGTATCACTTGTTTTGCAAAAGCATACCAATGGTAGGGCATGAAGACAATATATATGGCATCTGGAAGTCATTTTGAGATTGCACATGTCCCAGAACTCCAGAGAAATGACTGGATTGGAAACCAGAAGTGGAGGCTGCCAAGGATGCTTTCTTGCTGTTTTGCTGCCTGTCTTGCCCACAGCATGAAACTTTTTGCTATCTGCAGTATGGAGCCTAGAACCTGAAGTTGCTGCAGTCATATTGGTCTCTGAAGTTTCTTGCTGCTTGAACCCTGATACCTTTGGTTATGCTTTGTGGTTAACTTCAATAGTAATTTGCAGTATTGTAGATTGCTGCTATAATTATTAATGTCAATAGTAATTCATAGTTGTGTGTTGATAGAAATTAACCTTTAGGATTAAATTGTGAATAAACTGCTGCTTAAATCACAGTAGTGCAACTATTCGAAAGCCACAAATCAGTACTATAACTAAACCAGCGACATAATACAGGCACGTCATGTGCCACTGTTGACTTGATTTCAGTACTAAGTGAAATATGAGCATCTTCAAAACAATAAGCTCCAACATGCTTCCATAGTCAGTACTGTGATGAATGTAAATACAGTTAATTCACCAGTTATGTTCTATGTTTGTAAATACAGTTAATTCACCAGTTGTGTTCTATGTTATTAATCCTGTGGGTTTTATCTGTGAGCCATTCTATGGCTTCACCCACAGGGGGAGATGTTGGAGGAGGTTGGAGCATGTACGGGCTCAGCCCATGGCTCCGCCCCTTTGAAGGAGTATAAGAGTAGCTGGCCTGTGGGACTGTCCTCAGTATGTACCAGTCGCAGGCAGGCAAAGTTGATAGTTAATTAAAACCACTGTTTTACTCCGACACGAGTCCTTGAGTGAATTGATGGTCGCATCAATTTAATTAACTATCTGAACAAAAACTATTATGGAGTCAGCCCTCAAACCTGACAGACTGGAGCTCGATCCACAGGCCGTGGAGGCGAAGGAAATTTTTTCGCACTGGCTGCGGTGTTTCAAGGCCTACCTTGCCGCGTCGTCGACACCATCCGTCACGGACGAACAAAAATTGAATCTCCTCCATGCAGTTCTGCATTTCTATGCAAATCGAAGAGGCCACCTCAAATACCGCCGCTCTCGCAATCCTCGAGCGCATCTACGTGCGGCCTGTGAATGAGGTCTACTGATGACACATTCTCACTACTCGATGCCAGCGCCCTGGGGAGTCACTCGACGACTATCTGCGCGACCTCAAAGCCCTCGCGCACAACTGCAACTATCAGGCCGTTACGGACACTCAGCACATGGAGCTCGCTGTCCAAGACGTCTACGTTGCGGGGGTCAGATCAAATTACGTGCGGCAGCAACTGCTCGAGAAAGGGGCCCAGGACCTGGACGAGACGGTGAAATTGGCGACTTCACTGGAGGACTTTCACTGCATTTCCGGCCGAACACTCGACCCCCTCGTGGGCTCCTGACCAGAGACTACCCCAGGCATGTGCTGCACGCTTACCCGCTCATCATGGGGATTGGCTTGTTATTTTTGCGGCCCGCCTCAACACCCTCGACAGCACTCCCGGCCCGCAACGCACACTGCAACAGTTGCGGCCGAAAAGGGCACTTTGCCAAGGTCTGCCTCGCCATGCCTAAGCACGCAAACTCTCAGACCCGGACTACCGACTCTCAGGCCTGCAAATCTCGCAATGTGGCAGCGTGCCTGCCGACTCCGACTCCGCACAGCACGTGTGACTCACGGGGGCCGCCATTTTGGCCATCCTCCCCCACACGGCCGGCCACGTGCAATCCATGGGGGCCGCCATCTTCCTCGAGGCCCGCCATGCTTGATCAACAGGGGCCGCCATCTTGGACGCCATTTGCTACGCCGCTCAACACGTACGACCTGCTCGGACAGTCACCGGGGGGCTGCCCCAGCACAGCCGACCACGCCGCCGGTTACCCTCAACTCAGTGCAGTCACCTTGGACCAGTCGCGACCCAAGCACCTCAAGAGCTCAATGATGGCCGTCCGGGTTAACGGGTACGAGACACCTTGTCTGTTCGACTCCGGGAGCACCGAGAGTTTCATCCACCCAGATCTGGTAAGCCGCTGCTCCCTCCCGATATTCCCGGTGCAACAAACAATTTTCCTCGCCTCCAGGTCGCACTCAGTACAAATCCGAGGGTGCACTGCGGTAACCTTAGCGGTACAGGGCACTGAGTACACTAATTTCCAGCTGTACGTGCTCCCAGACCTCTACGCCCCCCTCCTTTTAGGGCTCGATTTTCAATGTAATCTCAAGAGCTTGACGCTTAGCTTTGGCGGATCCCTGCCCCTACTCACTGTGTGCAGCCTAGCCACTCTGAAAGTCGACCCCCCTTCCCTCTTCGCTATTCTCACCGCTGATTGCAAGCCAGTAGCCACTCGCAGCAGGCGCTATAGCATGCAGGACAGAATATTTATGAGGTCTGAGGTCCTGCGTCTCTTGCGGGAAGGAATCATAGAGGCCAGCAATAGCCACTGGGGAGCTCAAGGTGGTGGTCGTCAAGACCGGGGAGAAGCTCCGGTTGGTGGTTGATTACAGCCAGACCATTAACCGGTTTACGCAACTGTTGCGTTAAGTAGCAGATAACCGTAGTTCACCAGTCGACGGAAGAATCATCTCATTGGTTCTTCGGCCTAATTCGCCTCGTCTTTTCTGTTTCTATCTTTAAATGTTCATTAGTCCTGGTACCATGTTGTGTTCTGTGATCTTGCCGTTATAATGAGAGACACAGAACATCTAGTTGTTTAACTGGAACGATGATTTATTGATGAACACATGGAAAGATAACAAACAAATTACTATACAGACAAAGTTACTAAATGAATTCAGTGAACTCTCTTGGAGCTACACTATGTGCGAATGATCTGTTGTACGCCTTACTACCAACTGGCCAGTGTCTCACGTCACGTGATTGATGTCTGATGCCACTAGCTGGTTGGAGGTCGCATTACTATGTATAAAACTATTCACAGGCATATGACCACAACGTGAACACCCCAATTAATCTCCCTGTGAACCTCGTCTAGTACGAGCTGCCCCGCTAAGGGGGTGGAGGCCCAACAGCAAGCTAGTTAATTCAGTACCCTAAATGCCGGCCCAGGTAGGAGCAGAGCTTCAGCATAGTCCTGACTGGGACTGTTACTTGTAAATACATTCTTCTAGGAAATATTAACATTGTTTTTGACTCTCCTTTCCGGACTCCTCCATGACTACTAAACTTGTGACAACCCTTCTTTTGGATTCTGAAAAAAACTACTGATCCCAGGAGCATAGAATTCCAGCAACTCGGATTTTAAAACGTAAAATATTTACTTACAGGAAAAGAAAACTTAAGCACACAAAACTAAAGCGACACAGTTGAAACAGTATTACAAAACATCCCTGTAAAAAGCACTTGGTCAGAACACAAAAGTCGACATCAATATAGATTTTGTACTATTAAAAAATCCAGTAATATTACCCAAGGCAAAAACTGCTGGTACTGTAGTAAAGGAAGGTAGATCACGCAACCTCTCACTCTTTCCCACTCTTCTGGGGAAATCCAAAAAAATTCAGAAACAAGACTGTTTCTGAAATAAAGGCAAGAGCAAGATTCCGTACTCTGAAGAGACTCCACAGCTGAGAAAAGGTCTCTACCTCTAATGGTTTCAGAATGCTCAGTCTGTTCATTCAAATGAGCTGTAACTGGTGTTATAACTGCTAAGCTCAGATTCTTGAGGTCAGCTTCAGCTTTTAGACTCATCATAATAAGCTTAGCCATTAAAAAATGGATTTCCCACATGGCGAGATTCTGACTCTAAAGCCTTGTTATTGCAATCAAATGGGTCATAATTATATCTTTAATTGAGATTACCAAAGCACAGATTTTAAGCCCGCCCACAAATCACATTATTCAAAACCAGCCAGGTGACTTTGGAAATGGCAAATGACATCATCACAACCAATAACATCACAATTGATAATATGTGCCTCATTGCAGAAATCGCTCCAATGTGTGGAGTGTATTATTCAGTCCCTTAAGTCTGTTAAAAACTCCAAATTAATCAGGGAACTTGGACTACTGCAGGACAAAAGCATCATGGCATTCTCCAAGAATTTTCTGTACATGTGAATATGAAAATACATTTGGTTGCACAACAGCTGCACTATTGATTGTGTAGGTCTTGCGGTTTACAATTACATCTGGTTCATCTGAGGACACAACTTGTCACAAGTGCCCAATCAGTGATACCCCGCACCTGTGGGGAACCAGCCAGAAACACAAACCTGAACAGCCGCTCATTCTGCTTAGTGTCAGCAGAGGCACATTTCACAGAATTAACAGCTCCAGCAAACAATCCATGCATATATATTTGAGAGCTGCCCATTGGGAGATCTCAATATGCTCCCAGCAGAATCCTGGCAGGATCCAGATTCAAAATTGTTAAGAGGGCAGCACGGTAGCATAGTGGTTAGCACAGTTGCTTCACAGCTCCAGGGTCCCTGGTTCGATTCCCGGCTTGGGTCACTGTCTGTGCAGAGTCTGTACATTCTCCCCGTGTGTGCATGGGTTTCCTCCGGGTGCTCCGGTTTCCTCCCAGTCCAAAGATGTGCGGGTTAGGTTGATTGGCTATGCTAAATTGCCCTGAGTGCCCAAAAAAGGTTAAGTGGGGTTACTGGGTTACGGGGATAAAGTGGAGCAGTGGGCTTGGGTAGGGTGTCTTTCCAAGGGCTGGTGCAGACACGATGGGCCGAATGGCATCCTTCAGCACTGTAAATTCTATGAAATTCTATGAAAGGTGATGACTTTGACAGCCACGAGTGATGCATGGTCACAAAGTCCAGTAAGGAACAGGTCTTCTTTTAGGAGGCTGCGCCAAACCTGATCTGATTTGTTCTGATTCAGGAAACCTGTAGAATTGAAGCTTCCAGCAAAAGTGCTGCGAACAGACTAAGACCCACAGTAGTCGAGTATTAGTATTTATTGGAGTGTTTGCATAAGTTTTAAACAGCCTGTTAATTGTTCTGTTTATGCCATGCTGTCAAAATGGAAAGTTTCAGCAGGCCTAGCAAACCTGTGGATGCATGGTTATATCAAACAACTCTGTTGGAATATCATTCCAATTAAGCAATTACCTTCATTTAGTAGGTAGCCTGCCTCTTCTGAGTTGGTTGCATGCAACCAGTCTCGTGTACTTGCGTTAAACACGGAAGTGAGTGGGTTGGAGCAGGGTTCGAGCCAGGTTCCAATACTTCCACGTTTTTGCTGAATTTAATACCCACATGGACCTAAACATGTGTTTCCATGTTAAGTTTTCCCTCCGCTTAACAGAAAAAATTGGAATCTACAAACTGACAAGGAGCATTTCAGGAGCAAATGAATATATTCGACCGTAAATTTATTATAATGAGTAGGTTACATTACCTGCATGTTATAATCTGTAAACTTCTCACATCAGCATCATCGCAATTCAAAGAAACTGTTACACCACACAATTTTCGAAGGTCAGGGAGACTAATGAAGAACAAAGACTGAAAACTACAATTTTCCTTCATCTTGTCAGGTACTGAACTCTGATCTGGCCCTGTGAAACAATTTTAAAAGAGTAATATCATCAAAACTATTAAATTACTGCATAAATTGTGTTTAAATTAGCTCTTTTGATGCGCAAAGCATCCAAAACTATTAAAGTACTGCATAAATTGTATTTAAATGAGCTCTTTTGATGCATAGAGCACCCAAATGTGCTTCAGGAGCATAGGGAACACAAATATTGAGACAAAAAGGTGATAAGGGGCTTGGCTGAAGAGGTGGACCTCAAGGGGGATTGGAAGAGGGAGAGATGTGAGAACTGTGGCAAAATTAAGCTAAAAACAGATGAGAGTCATAGTGTCATAGTGGTTAGCACAATTGCTTCACAGCGCCAGGGTCCCAGGTTTGATTCCCGGCTTGGGTCACTGTCTGTCCGGAGGTCTGCGGATCAGAGTTCAGAGCGGAGTCTGCACGCTCTCACCATGTCTGCGTGGGTTTCCTCCGGGTGCTCTGGTTTCCTCCCACAGTCCAAAGATATGCAGGACTGGCTATGCTAAATTGCCCTTAGTGTTCAAAAAAGGTACGGTGAAGTTATGGGGATAGGGTGGAAGTGTGGGGATAGGGTGGAGGTGTGGGTTTAGGGGATGCTCTTTCCAAGGGCCGGTGCAGACTCGATGGGCCGAACGGCCTCCTTCTGCACTGTAAATTCTGTGATCTGTGAGAGACTAGATCTGGAAGTGGCTAATGAAGAAAGAAAGGAGAAAAGTAATGGAGGAATTTAAAGATAAGGACACCAATTTTAAATTTCCAATTGTTGGATCAGGTGTCAACAAAGGGCATGAGAAAATATATAATGGCAAAGCAGACCCTAGGTGCAGGATAGGAAAAGAGCAGCATTTTGGATGAGCATGTGGACGGAGAGAGATTGGATGTCGGCAAATAAAGCCTTGGTGTAAAAACAAAATACTGCTGGAAATCTGCAATAAAAACAAAAATGCTAGATAAACTCAGCAGGTCTGGCAGCATCTGTGGCGAGAAACAGAGTTAGTGTTGAGTCTACATGATTCTTCTACAGAACTGAAGAAAAACAGAAATGTATAGAATTATATGGTTGAAAAAGGAGCGGAGGAGGTGGGGTAGAATAGAAGACCAGGGATAGGTTGGGGCAAGGGAGATATTGACAAATTTGTCATGGGCATAAGACAAAGGGGTGTGTTAATGGTGCCATTAACAGATGAAGCATGCTGATGGTGGCAAAAAGTGAGGAAGTAGAATGTGTTAATGGGAGCAAGTGAGCAGCAAGGGGCAGGTGGCCATGGGGGGAGGGGTCGGGTTGTGCTGGGACAGACCAAGGAGCTGAAAAACTAACAAACTACTAAATTGGGGGGTGGGGTTAAGATGGAGTGGAAGTTTTCTGTCTAAAGTTGTTGAACTCAAATGTTGAGTTCAGAAGGAGGGACAATGTTGTGATGAACGGTTACTGCCTTATCATCATGTAAGGTGATGACCCTTTAAGACCGGGCTTGGAACTCTGGGGACTCCGCCTCTGGCTCCGTCCATCTGTGAGCCATATATAAAGGGCTGCCTCATGGGCTGTGTAGCAGTCAGCACTTGTCTCAGCTCTAACATAGTTCTTAGTCTAATAAAGCCTTCTTTACAGTTTAATCTCTAATCTTCGTTATTGAGGGTACCTCAATTTATTAGACTAAACTAGATTCAGGATGGACGCAGGCCTAAAACCAGAGAAGCTCAATCTGGAAGCACGAACACCGGAGACGAAGGAAATGTTAAAATACTGGCTGCGGTGCTTCGAGGCCTACCTGGACTCCGCAGAGACTCCCATCCTGGGGCCACGCAAGCTGCGTCTACTCCACGCCCGGGTGAGTCACAGAATCTCCGCCACGCTCTAAACGGCGACGACTTATGATGAGGCGGTTGAGTTACTCCGCAAGCGGTTTGTCAAACCCATCAATGAGGTGCACGCCCGGCATCTGCTCTCTACCTGCCGGCAGCGCTCAGGGGAATCGCTAAACGAGTTTGTTGAGAAACTCACCGCGCTTGCCAGGGACTGTGACCATCAGGATGTGACAGGGGAAGTTCATATGAACCTGCACATCAGAGACGCTTTCGTGTCCGGCATCCGCTCGACCTACATCCGGCAGCGGCGACTCGAAAATGGGGCAAATGACCTCCAGGACACGCTAACGCTCGCCTCCTCGCTGGAGGTGGCCCGACATAACTTGGGTACGTACCCCGCGGACTTTGTGAGCCCCCCCCCCGGACTTCCTCAGACTCAGCCGTATTACAGGCCTGCGCCATTCGGCGACCCGCTAACCATGGGGGCACACCGTGCTACATCTGCAGACAGGGCCAGCACCCACGCCCACGCTGCCCAGCCCGCTCCGCGATCTGCAGCGACTGCGGGAAGAAAGGGCATTTTGCGAGGGTCTGCCTGGCCAGACCCAGGGGCCAGAAAAACAAAGAACAGCCGGCCCGAAAATCAGGCTCTCAGGCCCGCAGGCCTCACAATGCTGCTGCGCACCGACCCGACACGTGCGACCGACCTCGTGCGAATCATGGGAGCGGCCATCTTGTCGGCGGCCATCTTCTCGACCCGACACGTGCGACCGACGGCGGCGGCCATTTTACAAGTCCGACTCGGCTGAGGACTCCGACTACCCGCGAGTGGGTGCGATCACCCTCGACCAAACTCAGCCAAAACACCTGCAGAACTCCATGATGCAGGTCCAGGTCAACGGGCGCGACACTGCATGCCTCTTCGACTCCGGGAGCACGGAGAGCTTTATCCATCCTGAAACGGTAAGGCGCTGCTCCCTACGCACCCATCCCGCATCGCAAACCCTAGCCCTCGCATCTGGGTCCCACTCGGTGCAAATCAAGGGGTACTGTATTGCGGATCTCTCGATCCAGGGCGCCAAATACACCCGTTTCAAATTTTATATCCTCCCTCACCTCTGTGCCCCCCTGCTGTTCGGACTGGATTTCCAGTGCAGCCACCAAAGCCTGACACTGAAGTTCGGCGGACCCTTGCCCCCCCTCACGGTATGCTGCCTTGCGACACTGAAAGTCGCACCCCCCTCGATATTCGCAAACCTCACTCCCGACTGTAAGCCCGTCACCACCAGGAGCCGGCACTACAGTGCCCAAGATATGACTTTTATCAAGTTAGAGGTCCAGAGTTTACTGGGAGAGGGGGTCATCGAGGCTAGCAACAGCCTTTGGAAAGCACAAGTGGTGGTAGTCCGGTCCGGGGAGAAGAAACAGATGGCCGTGGATTATAGCCAGACTATAAACCGATTCACGCAGCTTGATGCGTACCCCCTTCCTCGAATCGCGGAAATGGTAAATCGGATCGCCCAATACCGAGTCTTTTCCACGGTCGACCTCAAATCCGCCTACCACCAGCTCCCCATCCGACCAAAAGACCGCCCCTATACTACCTTCGAAGCAGCCGGCCGGCTCTTCCACTTCCTCAGGGTCCCTTTCGGTGTCACAAATGGGGTCTCCGTCTTTCAAAGGACGATGGACCAAATGGTGGACCAGTACGGTTTGCGGGCTACATACCCGTACTTGGACAATGTCACCATCTGCGGCCATGACCAGCAGGACCATGATGCTAACCTCAAAAAGTTCCTCCAGACCGCCCGAGCCCTTAACCTGACCTATAACAAGGGCAAATGCGTTTTCCACACCACCCTGCTGGCCATCCTCGGCTATGGCGTGGAAGACTGGGTCCTAGGTCCCGACCCCGACCGCATGCGCCCCCTTAAGGAACTCCCTCTCCCCCGCAGCCTCAAGGCCCTCAAACGGTGCTTGGGGCTTTTCTCCTATTACGCCCAGTGGGTCCCCAAGTATGCGGACAAAGCCCGCCCACTCCTAAAGACCACCATTTTTCCCCTCTCGGCTGAGGCTCAATTGGCCTTCAACTGCATCAAGGCCGACATCATCAAGGCCGCTATGCACGCGGTGGACGAAACCATCCCTTTCCAGGTAGAGAGCAATGCATCAGACATCGCCCTGGCTGCTACCCTCAATCAGGAAGGCAGACCAGTAGCGTTCTTCTCCCGAACCCTCACCGCCTCCGAGGTTCGACACTCTGCAGTCGAAAAGGAGGCACAAGCCATTGTGGAGGCTGTGCGGCGCTGGAGACACTACCTAGCCGGTAGGAGGTTTACCCTCGTCACCGACCAACTGTCAGTCGCCTATATGTTCGATAACACGCAACGGGGTAAAATAAAAAACGATAACATTTTGAGGTGGAGGATCGAACTCTCCACCTACTCGTACAATATCAAGTATCGTCATGGGGAGCTCAACGAGCCCCCAGATGCCCTGTCCCGCGGCACATGCGCCAACGCGGAGGACTGCCTGTAAGCCACCCACAATGACCTCTACCACCCGGGGGTTACCCGGCTCGTCCATTTTATCAAGTCCCGCAACCTACCTTACTCAACCAAGGAGGTCAAGGCCATGGTCAGGGCCTGCCAAGTCTGTGCGGAGTGCAAACCGCACTTCTATCAGCCAGACAAGGTTCGGCTCGTGAAGACCTCGGGTCCCTTTGAGCGACTGAGCGTGGACTTCAAGGGGCCCCTCCCATCCACCAATCGTTATGCCTATTTCCTCACCGTGATCGATGAGTTCTCCCGTTTCCCATTCGCCACTCCCTGCCCCGACATTACCTCAGCCACTGTGATTAAGGCACTGCACGGCACCTTCACCCTGTTTGGTTTCCCCGCTTATATCCACAGCGACTGGGGTACATCGTTCATGAGCGATGAACTGCGTCAGTATCTGCTCAGCAAAGGCATCGCCTCGAGCAGAACGACCAGTTATAACCCGCGGGGAAACGGGCAGGTGGAGAGGGAGAACGCGACAGTGTGGAAGGCTGTCCTTCTGGCCCTGCGGTTGAGGTGTCTCCCAACCACCCGCTGGCAGGAGGCCCTACACTCCATTAGGTCACTCCTCTGCACGGCCACGAATGAGACCCCTCACAACCGATTGTTTGTCTTCCCCAGAAAGTCTGCCTCCGGGGTCTCGCTTCCACCTTGGCTGAATGCTCCGGGACCTGTTCTTCTCCGGAGGCACGCGAGGAGCCATAAAACGGACCCCCTGTTCGAAAGGGTCCGGCTGCTCCACGTCAACCCCAGTTACGCCTACGTTGAGTACCCCGACGGCAGGCAAGATACGGTTTCCCTCCGGGATCTGGCACCCGCTGGATCCCCCACCACAGATGCCCCTGCAGGACCCAGCGCCCCCTACAACACACCCCCTTCCGACCCTACCCCCCATTGGTGAGCACCTACCTCTTGCTGGTCTACCCTTGCGCCACCCCTTTACACACCCCGCCGGCGCCAGCACCGCTACCCCCGGCCCTGCCTAGTCCCCCTGCCCCGACCCAGACCGAAGCTCCGACCGCTGTGCTCCCGGATGTGCCCTCAACCGGGACGTCCGTGCCCGCCGCACCACCGGCTGAATTGAGGAGGTCGCTGAGGTCGATCCGGCCACCGAGACGGATGGACCTATGATGGCACTTCACCCCCGCCGGACTCTTTTTAAACAGGGGTGAATGTGATGAACGGTTACTGCCTTATCATCATGTAAGGTGATGTCCCCTTTAAGACCGGGCTTGGAACCCTGGGGACTCCGCCTCTGGCTCAGCCCATCTGTGAGCCATATATAAAGGGCTGCCTCATGGGCTGTGTAGCAGTCAGCACTTGTCTCAGCTCTAACATAGTTCTTAGTCTAATAAAGCCTTCTTTACAGTTTAATCTCTAAGCTTCGTTATTGAGGGTACCTCAAATGTCAAATCGGAAGATGAGGTGCTGTTCTTCCAAGTTGTATTGGGCATCACTACAGCAGGCCGTAGACGGACATGTGAGCATGAAGGCACAACACTGATTTGAAATTGTTAGCGACTGGAAGGTTGGGGGTCATGCTTACGGGCGGAGCGAAGATGTTCCGCAAAGCGGTCACCTAGCCAGCATTTAGTCTCCCCAATGTAGAGGAGACGGCACTGGGAGCAGCAAATGCAGTCGACCAGTTGAAGGAGGTGCAGGTGAAATGCTGCTTCACTTGATAGTAATGTTTGGGGCATTGAACGGCGAGGAAGGAGGAAGTAAAGGGGCAGATGTTGCACCTTCTGCGATTGCATGGGAAGGTGCTGTGTGAAGGGGATGATGAGTTCAGGGCAATGGAGGAGTCAAGTAGGGTGTCATGGAGGGAATGGTCCCTGCAGAATGCTGACGGGGGAAAGGTGAAGGGAAGACATGTTCAGTGGTGGTATCATGCTGGAGTTGACGGAAATGGCAGAGGATGATCCTTGGAATGCAGATGCTGGTGGGGTGAAAATGAGGACAAGAGAAACCCTGTCATGGTTCTGGAAGGATAAGAGGGGAAGGGGTGAGGGCAGAGGTGAGGGAAATGGGTTGGACACTGTTGAGTGCCCTTCCATCCACAGTGGGGGGGAATCCTTAGTTGAGGAAAAAGGCAGACATATCAGAAGTACCGTTTTCAAAGGTAGCATCATTGGAACAGATGCAGCGAAGGCAGAGAAACTGGGAGGATGGGATGGAGTCCTCACATGGAGTGGGATGTTAGGAGTTGTAGTTGAGGTGGCTGTGGAAGTCGGTGGGCTTGTAATCGATATTGGTGGTCAGTCTATTGTCTGAAATGGAGACAGAGAGGTCAAGAACGGGAATGTGAAGGTGAGAGACGGGTGGAAATTGGAAGAAAAATCGATAAATGTTTGCAGGTCCAGACAAGAGCATGAAGCGGTATCACTGTCATCAATGTAACAGAGGAAGAGTTGTGGGATAGGACCTGAGTAAGACTGGGACAAGGAATGTTCGGCATACCCCACAGAAAGGCATAACCGGGGCCCATGCGGGTACCCATGGCCTTTAATTTTCAGGAAGTGAGACAAATTAAAGGATCAATTATTTAGTGACAAAACAAGTTAATCGAGGAGCAGGGGAGTTGTGCTGGATGGGGATTTTTTAGGAGGAAGAAGCAGAGTACCTTCAGAAGCTACTGATGGAGGATGGAGATGTAGAGGGATTGAATGTCCATCGTGAAGAGGAGGAAATTAGCACTGGGAAACTGGAAATTGTAGGTGTGACATAGGGCAACGGAGGAATCACCAAATGTAGGTGGGAAGGGATTGGATAAGTGGAGTGAGGAAGGAAGAATTCAGTGGGGCTCTTACAATTGGTCTACCTAGGCATTCCTGTTTGTGGATTTGGGGAAGCGGGTAGGTGCAGGCTCTCTGGGGTTGTGGGACTAGAAGGATGGAAGCTGTGGAGAGACAATCTCCAGAGGCGATGAGGTCAGTGACAGTCCTGGAAACAATTGCTTAATGTTCGCTGGTGGGCTTGTGCTCAAGGGAGAGGTCGGAGGCAGGTTTGTCAACCACGTCAGGGTTCAATTTGAGAGTACGGCATACAGCAAGTTCTGAAGGAGGCCGGTTGGAGTGGGTAAGAGGAATAGAGAAATTGAGGCGGTCGAGGTCGCGCTGACAGTTCTCAATGAAAAGATCAAGAGTAGGTAGGAGGCCAGAGGGTGTGATCTAGGTAGCGGGAGAATACAGGAGACAGGTGAAAGGGTCCATTGAACGGAATAAGTGAGCATGGAGACAAAAGCGATGGAATAAGAGTTCAGCATCGTGACAAGCTCAGAACTCATTGAGGTGAGGGCGTAAAGGAGTGAAGCTAATCACTTTGCTGAATACAGAAGGTTCAGCATCAGAGAGGTGACAGGATAAGGACTTATTATTGAAATAGTCATTTCTGGAGGTGGCAAAAGCATGAATAAAAACTTTCAGCAGCGGATGAACGAATTTGCAGTGAGACGGTGGAAGTGAGCAGTCTAATGATGCAGAGGAGGCAGGGACAGAAATTTGGTTGAGGTTAAAGAAGGCTTTCCGATTACAGTGTGGTAGTGACTGAGTGACCAAGGAAGCTGAAAGAATCAGAATCTCTGTCAGATGTTAAAGACAATAGTTTCAGCCTGTCAGTATTTAAGTGGAAGATATTAGCCTTGTTCAAAACTGAGTATTAGACAAACAATTATTTGTTTCATTAAGTTTGTGACTTATTGCACTTTTCCCATCAGACATCAGCCCTGACATTGACAACTCTGTTGAATAACATTAACATATTTTTAACTACTATATATTTTACCACATAGCATAGGCAGGTTCTGCAGAAAAATATACATGGGACTTAAAATTATGTAACTTTTCTTCAAATATTTGCCTATAATTCCCAGCATGTTGGATTTTCTAACTGAATGAAAGGAAGTTCCTTTAACTGTTTGGATTGGTTAAATCCTCCCATCCAGGGTCTCATCCACATTCTACAGTTGAACTTTTGCAATTTATTCCCATTCCAAGATCAGTTCTGGCCCCCACTACACCATACGAAGAAGAAAGATTTTAGACACTTTGTGCAGTTGAATGCCAATACGTGCAACCCCAGCTCCAACCCAGACCAGGATCTAACTAATCCATCAGCTCTTTGCTCTTTATATGCTTCCCCACATACACAGAATCAGCCCAGAAACTGAACACCACACATCCGAACCCCAGTTATTTACATACCTCAGTTCACCCCAAAGATCCCATGTGAAGTCTGGCATATTGTACATTTACACTTCTAGGCAGGAAAAACCTTCACATTACTTGCTCCCACCTCGCTGGAACTTTTATCATCTTAAACAGGAGTGATCATTCATGCCTTAATACAAAGATTGAGCACACAGTTATCCCAAAAGTGAGAAATATCATTGTTTAAAAGGTTGGGGAGCTCTTCACGTATTTAGTCATACTGGCTTACATAGAACATAGAAAATACAGCACAGAACAGGCCCTTCGGCCCACGATGTTGTGCCGAACCTTTGTCCTAGATTAATCATAGATTATCATTGAATTTACAGTGCAGAAGGAGGCCATTCGGCCCCCTGAGTCTGCACCGGCTCTTGGAAAGAGCACCCTACCCAAACTCAACACCTCCACCCAACACCAAGGGCAATTTTGGACACTAAGGGCAATTTATCATGGCCAATCCACCTACCCTGCACATCTTCGGACTTTGGAAGGAAACCGGAGCACCCAGAGGAAACCCACGCAGACACGGGGAGGACGTGCAGACTCCACACAGACAGTGACCCAAGCCGGAATCGAACCTGGGACCCTGGAGCTGTGAAGCAATTGTGCTATCCACAATGCTACCGTGCTGCCCTTAAGAACAAATAAATCTACACTATATCATTTTACCGTAATCCATGTACCTATCCAATAGCTGCTTGAAGGTCCCTAATGTTTCTGACTCAACTACTTCCACAGGCAGTGCATTCCATACAAACTGTTTTAATGGATCCAACAGATCCCCTGATAAAGCACAGTACTGGATATATGTTCAATTTGGCATCAAATCAAAATGGTATGAATCACTTCTAGCAAAGCTCAGGCTAGGATTACACAGCCAGTTAGAAAATAAAGTTTTCAGTTACATTGGAATGATTTGAAATTTGCAGTCAAGTACTTTTGAGATGCAGTCACTGTTGCAAAACATGAAACACAGCAGGTAAATTGTGCACAGGAAGGTCCCGCAAACAGCCAGGGTAAGGACCAGATAATCAGGATATGTTTTGTGATACTGTTTGAGGGATAACTATTGACCAGGGCACCAGAGATAAAATGTCATCTCGAAGAAGTGCAGGGAGGTACGCCCAACCAAAAAGGCAGTAGATCCTGGTTAAGCACCTCATCCATTAATCCTTGCTAATGTGAAGCCGAAGTCACTTTATGTCGACATTCATGGAATCACTACAGTGCAGGCCATTCAGCCCATCAAATCTGCACCGACCGTCTGAAAGACCAGAATAACCTCAGCCCAGTCCTTGCAGTATCCCCATAATCCAACCTAACCTATGGGTCAATTTTAACATGGCCAATCCACCACATCTTTGGACTGTGGGAGGAAACCGGAAAACCCGGACAAAACCCACGCAGACACAGGGAGAATGTACAAATTCCACACAGCGACCCGAGGCAGGAATTTAACCTGGGTCCCAGGAGCTGAGGCAGTAGTGCTAACCATAATGCCAACCCATGAACTTGGATCGGACCCATCCACCCCCAGCCTGGGCACAACCAACCAACAACCTTCTCACTGGCCAGAGCGAACCAGCCTTAAAAGCACAATTGTGGATAGTTTAAAAAATCTATATTTGAGGTGCGAAATATTACACAATAATCGTTAGATTTGCGCTTTGCCCTTCCTCACACTGGAGAAAAGCCTCTTCACACCGGCTCGCCCTTCGCTCACACTCCCTCCGAAAATGGCGCCGAAGAAAGCGCGCCAATGGGCTCGCGCGCAGCCTCCCAGGCACAGACAAAGCGCATGCGTGAGCAACCCAAAGCCCGTCCCGCCCCCAGACCGTGCCCCGTTCCCACAATGCACAGCGACACAGGCCACATTCTGTCATGCAGTGCACTGTGGGCAATGGAACGCTCCATGCACGTCAAACCAGTACCCCCGTCTCAAATTGGAGAATGCGTGATTGTGATCTCACAAGTGAGACTTTCTCATTCGAGTAGGCTCCTCCCCCCCCCCCCCATCAATGTACCGCCAGAAATACCATTCTAATTGTCTCACATAAATGTACCTTTGCTTTGATCAAAACATTATCGACTCTGAGGCTGAGGCTGAAACTCGATAAAAACATGAAATGCTACTCCACTTCTCTGCACAGATGCCGATTGACCTTCAGCGTCCACAGTATTTTGCTTTATTACTGATTACCTATAAAATAGTTATCCCTAAACTTTGAGATGTACAACTTAGCAATTGATGACATTTGCGATGGATGCATGTATACTTTCCATCAGGAAGAAACCAGTAGGATTCATAGACATTGGTTCATTAACTTTTGCTTTTAAATGATTTGCATTTTGCACCTCGATTTGACATTTTGAGAGTATCACATATTCAGCGTTTCGTGGAAAGATGAATAGATTTTAGGAATTTAGTAACACATCAAGAAGGAGCAGGAGTAGATGATTAAGCTGCTTCAGCAGGCTCTGTCATTCAGCTACTCAATCATATCTGACCTTCCATCTTGTCCCCCTAGGCTAGTGCACAGTCAACTCCAGGATCTGGGCTGAGCCCAATGAACTGCAGTCACCTGGTTTGTAAATTTAACACACAAATAAACTTTTATTTGACAGTAATATAATTAAACTGACAAAATATGTAACTGACTACCTAATACCGCTTACCTAAGTACCCCTTTCCAACTCTCCCCACTATACACACAAAGGATGAAAGATGCCCAATGCACTATGATAGTTTTCAGTTAATATCTTTCAGGAGTTCACGCTTTCACTTTGATGCTTCTTCCTTTTAAGTTTGAGAGAGTTTTCTCTGGCAAGGCTGTCTACTTTCTTTGTAGTTTCAAGATTATTTCAGCTTATTATTTCATAGTAAAGATGTGCTAACCATCCATTTGTTTTACAACAATAAAACAGGCCTTTACTTCAGCACAGGGAGTGAGAGCTCCACTTTCTTTCAAGGTCAAATCACATCTGCCCAGTTCTCCTAGAAGCATCACACAGGAACCGATCACTGACTGTTGTCAGGGAGAACACTCCCAGACCAACCCACAGGTTACCAGCAGCCAATCAAACTCACTTCCTCCAAAGCTGCTTCTTAAGATTCCCTTGGTGCAGACGAGTCTGGATCCTCCTCTCCAAAAAGACATATCCTGGAATACGCTGTCCTGACGAGCAGGCTGCCTCATTTAAGTCCACTGCATAAAGATTATGAATCCATGGACCAAAAATAATAAAACCAAAAAAATGGGAACAAGGGAAATCAAAAGGAAGGATTCTAACAATCTCAATGCTATTTGCCTGCGCCATCCCCATATCATTTGATATCTTTAATATATAGAAATCTATTGATCTCTGCTTTGAACATACACACTGACTGAGCCTCTACAGCCCTCTGAGGTAGAGAATGCTAAAGATTCACTACCTTCTGAGTGAAGAGGTTCCTCCCTATCTCAATCCTCAATGGACAACATCTTATTCTGAGACTGTGTCCCCTGGTTCCAGACCCGACAACCAAGGGAAACATCCTCCCTGCATTTACCCTGTCAAGTACTGTAAGAATCTTGTAGCTTTTAATAAGAGCAGTTCCCATTCTTCTCAACACAAGAAAATATATGCCCTGTCTCCTCAATCTCCCTTGGGACAATCCAGCCATCTCTGGGATTAGTCTGGTAATTTTTCAATTTGATACTCCAAATACAGGTAAATCTTTGTAGAATTCAATGCATTTATGAATATAAAGTGATTTGTTTGAGCACTTTAACTCAATTACAGTGGTTAGGAACCAGGGAATAGCACCATAAAATGTAGGGAATTGATAGGCATGAGATTTGCAAGTGGAAAACACAAAGCTAATCAACATTAAGAACAGAACATACAGAAGAGTATTAAATTTTGAAAGTAAGATAAATCAAATTTGGATATATTTATCAACCAAAATCAATGTGTTTTCCAACAAATATGTGAGACTTTGTAGCTGAGATGCAAGGCACTAAATATGTAGGGAGAGTATTTTTTACGTTTGTTTCTTTCAAACAATTGATGAGTACTATGAAGAGTTTTTGAAACAGCAGCTGAAGCACCTGTATAAATAAAATGGTCTGGAGGATGCAGTAAAAGAAGTGCACAGAAAATATTTGGAAGTTGAGGGACTCTTAAAAGTATCCTTACCAATGTAACATTGACCGCTAGCCAATGACAATGTATTGCAAAATTGGTATTGACTGTTTTTTCTGATAAAGTATTCCCTTTCAACAGCAATTCTCTAGAGTTAATGACTGAACAGGAATACAATGAATGATTAACAGGATCCAACAGAATTCCTCCAGTTGGCTGCCCTTTATCTGGTACTGAGGTATATATGTAACAGATGAAAATTGGGAAGAGGTGTTTTGAGGTGCTTACATTGAGTATTCATCCTGAAAACTAACTGGAGGATTTTCATCCAATATCACTGCATCTCTGACTGCTGCATCTCTGCTTCATTGCATATAGAGAATATGGGGTCTGGCGCAGTATGATAATAATTGCAATTATTGCTCTGCAACTGCAGTTAGAGAGAGGCACTGGATATTTCTTGTAATAGGCCAGGTGCACTCGAAACATAAAGGCCGGCGAACCCCAGTGCTTAAATAAGTCTTATTATTTGTTTTATTATTTTTTAGTTTTATTAATTAAAGGTTTTGCCACATTTGTTCATTATCTTTAAATTTTTTAAGTGTTTTAAAGTATTGGTAAAGATTTTTAAATCTCTTTCAAAATTTTTATCATATTTCTAAGTTTAAGGCTTCAGAGTGAGCCTCACAAATCATTGGATTTTCCCTCGGCCTCCTCTATTCAAACACATGGAGGAAGAGGTGACAGCAGATTGCCTCATTCCTGTTACATTGATTTCCACACTTACTTGACAGCAGATGCAGGTCAATTTAGCTTTAAGTGCAGCTTTAAGTTCCTGGGGGTTACCATCACCAACAGTCTGTCCTGGTCCACTCATGTTGATGCTATAGTCAAGAAAGCCCAACAATGTCTGTACTTCCTATGGAAGCTAAAGAAATTTGGCATGTCTGCATCGACTCTTACAAACTTTTACAGATGTGCCATAGAGAGCATCCTATCTGGCTGCATCACAGCCTGGTATTGCAACTGCTCGGTCCAAGATCGCAAGAAACTGCAGACTGTGGTGAACTCAGCCCAACGCATCACACCAACTTGCCACCCCCACATTGATTCTGTATACACCTCTCGCTTCCTCAGGAAGACAGACAGCATTATCAGAGACCCCTCTCACCCAGGCATTGCCTTCTTCCAGACCCTCCCATCAGGCAGAAGGTACAGAAGTCTGAAGATTCGCACATCCAGACATAGGAACAGCTTCTTCCCCACAGCTACAAGACTCCTCAACGACTCCTCCTCAGACTGATCTGTTCCCTGTAAGAGCACTATTCATGATGCCTGATGCTGCTCTTGCTCATGTATTTGCTTTGTTTGCTTTGTTTGGCCCCTTGTTCTACACTAACCAATCACTGTTTTGTCGATGTACCATTTGTCAATGTTCTCTGTTGATTATTTTTGTGTCTACTATGTACGTACTGTGTACGTTCCTCGGCCGCAGAAAAATACTTTTCACTGTACTTCGGTACATGTGACAATAAATCAAATCCAATCAAAATCAAATCAAATTACTTTATCGTGATGGTCAGCAATCATTCAGAAGGCTGCACTCGCTTATAATAACAATAATAATATCTTTATTGCCACAAGTAGGCTCACATTAACACTGCAATGAAATTACTGTGAAAAGACCCAAGTCAACACATTCCAGCACCTGTTCGGGTACACAGAGGGAGAATTCACAATATCCAACTCACCTGACAGCACATCTTTCGAGACTTGTGGGAGGAAACTGGAGCACCCGGAGGAAACCCACGCAGCCACAGGGAGAACGTGCAGGCTCCACACAGACAGTGACCTAAGCTGGGAATCACATCTGGGACCCTGGAGCTGTGAAGCAACAGTGCTACCTACTTCGTGAAGCAATAACTGTATTATTCTATCAGACGCTGAAAAGATGTAAGCACGGTTCATAAGAGAAACATTCAGCTCAATAAAATCTGAAGCTACAGCCAAATTGTTCTATCACAAGCCATGTCAGTATTTATAACCCATCCCTAATTGCCTTTGAAAAAAGTGGTGGTGCAGCTCCTCCTTGAATCACTGTAGTCTGTGTGATTATGGAACTTGTACAACTTGGTTAAGACATTCCAGGATTTTCCCCAGTGACAAAGAAAGAACATGCCACATTTCCAAGTCAGGATGGAGAGTGACTTGGGGAAGATATTGAGGGCAATGATGTTCCAATGTACCTGCTGCCTTTTCCTCCGAGGTGGTAGAGGTTTTGTGTTTGGGAGATTGCTGTGGAAGAAAGGATGTCCTGTCATCACATTCTCTTCTTGAAAACAAACTTCATTCTCCTTTACAAAAACAAAACATTCTGGATTCTGGAAATCTGAAATAAACATAGAATACGTTGAAATGCTTGGCAGGTCAAGTAGCATCTGCAGAGAGAGAAATAAAATTAACATTTAAGGTTGATGACTCTATCCTTTTTTAAATAAATTTAGTGTATCCAATTATTTTATTTTCCAATTAAGGGGCAATTTAACGTGGCCGATCCACCTACCTGTACATCTTTGGGTTGTGGGGGTGAAACCCATGCAGACACGGGGAGAATGTGCAAACTCCACACGGACAGTGACCCAGGGCCGGGATTCGAACCCGGGTCCTCAGCGGCATCGGCAGTAATGTGCCACCAATTGATGATTCTATCCTATTGGAAACAAGATCATCAAACTGAAATTTTCACTATGTTTCTCCCTCCAAAAATGCTGCTTAACCTGCTATGTTTTCCTCTGCCTTCCTCTGGTGTCTCTTCTTGCTTGACTTTTCAATCTTAGGCCAGGAATTTCATCCTCGAGGCAGTGATCAGAAATGGGAAAATACTTGGCTCAGTCCACTTGTTTCGGGATAAAGTACCTGCACAGGTGGTATTGTCATTGCCGAGGGGCGGGTGTGGGGGCGAGGGGGGGGGGGGGCAGTTGGGGGGGGTGACTGGAGTCAGGCCAGCTGACAGAAAAAAAGGTTTGGAGGCAGCCACAGGGGCTGCATGTGCAGACATGGGCTGTTTAAAAGGCCCACCCCATTGCTGATGGGCTTCTCCACAGTTAAAAGGAAAGATGCTCTCCAGCCCTCATAGCCTTTCATCCTCCAAGCACATTCCATGTCCTATTGTCCTATCTATGCCACCTCAGGCCCCCCGCACCAACTCCATATGACCCATCGTGCCCAATGCCAGACTCTGCCCGTCCACCAACCCTTCTATCCACCTTCCCATAGCTTCATATTCCCCCATGCCAGGATCTATTCTTCCACCCACCCCATCTTGCTCCTTATTCCCCCCATGTCCTTCTAGACACCAATTTGGTCCCTTATGCTCTCCATGCCAAGCTATGGCACTTCCATTAACATTGGCTAGAACCAATGAAGTGCACTTCAGATCTGAATCACTCGCTGCGTAAAAATATTATTCCTCATGTCACCATTAATTTTGTTGCCAATCACTTGAATCCTTTTGTTCTCACCCCTTTCATCTCTGAGAACTGTTTCCCCCTATCTACTCTGTCCAGACCTCTCATGGTTTTGAAAACTTTCATCAAATTTCTCCCCAATGTTCTCTTTGCCACGAACAAAAGCTCCAGCTTCTCCAATCTATCTACATAAACTGTGGTCCCTTATCTCTGGAACTATTTATAAATGTTGTCTGCACCATTGTTTAAGCCTTCATCTCCCTCCTAAGGTGCAGTGCCCAGAATTAGACATATTGGCCGGGATTCTCTGAAATCCCGGCCAAGTGTTGACCCCAGCGTCAGAACCGGCGCGTGTGACGCTGGCGTCAACAGGCCTCCAGGCCCAGTCATTCTCCCCGTCCTTGGAGACTAGCACGGCACCGGTGCGCTGCTCCAGCGGCGAAAGCCGGACCGCCACGGCCGGCGGGGGTCCGCGCATGCATGCCACGGCCGTCTCCATGCCAGCCTGTGGGCAACATGACGGAGCCCTACAGCTGCCCGGCGTGGAGGAACATAGGCACCCCTCCTGGAATTAGCGCGCCCGCCGATCGCTTTCCCCTGATCGCGGGCCTAGCCACAGTGGAGGCACCCCCCTGGAGTTGGATCCCCTCCCACACCCCCCCCCCCCGACCAGGATAGCCCCCAGAGCCAGAATGGCGAGGTCCCACCGGGTAGGACCATACGTAAACGACGCCGGCGGGACTCGGCAGGCACTCGGCCCGTCGAACGTGCAGAATTGCTGGCGCCGTGACGACCGTGCCAGCGTGATTGGCGCTGATTCTCCGGTCGCTTGGCGTCAGAGCGGCGTGGTGGGATTCGCGCGACCCCCCGGTGATTCTCCTACCCGTCGTGGGCTCGGAGAATCCCGGCCATTATTTCTGCTGAGGACCAAATACTTTTTTAAAAATAAAGATTCATAAAGATTTATAAAGATCCATGTTATTGAAAAGGAACTTGTATTTTTGGAGCACCTTTCATGACCATGGGATGTCTCAAAATGCTTTACGTACAATGAAGTATTTTGTAGTGTAGTCACTGTTGCAATGTAGGTAACAGCTGCATTGGATATTCCAGGCAATTGGCCAGTTATTTATGTGGTGTAATGCCTGTGAATAGTATTGCACATAGTTAGCAATGCGACCTCCGACCAGCTTGTGGCGTCAGACATCGGTCACGTGATGTGGGACACTGGCCAGTTGGTAGTAAGCCCTACAACAGGGCAGTCACACATAGGGTAGTTCCAGGAGAGTTTGTGGAGTTCAAGTAGTAACCAAATCTATATAGTATTCTGTATATTATCCTTTCATGTGTTCATCAATATATCATGATTCTAGTTAAGTCACTAGCAGTTCTGTGTGCATTAGTTCAATGGCAAGGTCACAGAACACAACATGGTACCAGGAGTGTTGAACATTTAAAGATAACAGCAGAAAAAACAAAGCAAAACTGGCCAAAGAACTAAAACAGAGAAGATTCTTCCACCGACCTGGTGAACTATGGCCATTGGCGATTCAACGCAACAAACGACGTTGAAGGTTGAGATAGAAGGTTTAAAGGCACCCCACCAGCTTCAAGTCTCAGGTGACGCAGATTGATGCATTTTCAAACAGCAATTTAAGCTCTATGTTTCAGCCCTTGCCATGCAGGCCACGTGAGGCACAGTAGCAGGTCCACAAGCAATCTAAATCTACAATACCTGCACTTTTGATAGCGAAGAGGAAAGCAAGAGCTATGATGAGGGGATAAAGTACTTCGATCGGCATTGCTCTCTGAAAAAAAATCAAACATTTGAAAGGTACATTTTCCATATGCGTACCCAGAAACCAGGCAAATCTTTCGATAGCTTTGTAACTTACTTGAGGCTGAAGGTGCAGTCCTGCAATTTCAGTAATCTAAAATCATTGATGATCCGTGACCAAATAGTATTTGGCATATCGAATGATAAGCTCCGTGGGAGATTGTTCAGGGAAGAAGACCTGAAATTGGAAAATGCGATTAAGATTTGCCATGCGAGTGAATTGGCTGCACAGCAAATCAGCACACACAGTTTGAGACATTTTGACGGCAACATGGAAGAAGATGCCAGCACCATGAGCACTGTGAGCAGTTCAATAAAAAAACGTGGTCTCAGTGCGGGCGGCCATTTTAAGCGGCCGACAGGAGCCGCCATCTTATGCCAGAAATGTGGTACTTGACGTGGCCCACAGCAATGTCCAGCATATGGAAAGGTATCTTCCAGGTGTGGCCGTACAAATCACTTTGCAAAAAGGTAATTATGAAAGTATACCAGCTGCAATCGTGGCCAGACAAGCGTGAATTCTCATTCTTTGATGAACCAGAAATCACGGGATGCACAGGGTGCCAGATCAACTGGAAGAGAGAAAGAAAAGTCACACTGAAAACCATTAAAACAAAGCCAAAGCAAAAAGGTCGGAGCACGCGTAAAACTGTACCAAATAACTCATTCTTTAATTTCTTCGGTCCTCCTGACGCTCCACAGCATGGAGTGTTAGACAAACATTCTGCAGCAAGACTCTCTGCTGACTTTGAAGTCAGTCACCTCCTGCGTGAACATGTAATTCCATGTGCAATGTCATACTTTACAGGATGTGGCGAAGCCGGCGTTGGACTGGGGTGAGCACAGTACAAAGTCTTTTGCGTAAAGAAACAAAAGAAGCTGGTGATGCAGAAGCGGATGACGCAGGCATAGCCAACAAGGATACTGGTCTGCAGGACGCAAGGCGTCAAAAAGTTAAGGCACAAAAGACCGGCACAGAAAACAGTCTTCCAGAACGCTGATAAGAGCCCAGACGATCAACGGGGTGACGCACAATGAGCTGTGCACAAGTGACACATTTAGCAGGCATATCATGTTAATTGAAGCACAGTTAAATCTGTACATACATATGCCACATGCTTTAAAAGAGAGTACAAATAATGTTTCTGTATATAAATGTTAACATCTCCAAAGGAAGGGGTGTGTGGTGATGTGCCTGTGAATAATATTGCTCATATTTAGCAATGCGACCTCCAGCCAGCTGGTGGTGCAGGCTTCTGTCATGTGACGTGATGTGGGACACTGGTCAGTTGGTGGTAAGGCCGACAACAGGACAGTCGTACACAGGGTAGTTCCAGGAGAGTTCACGGAACTTCAGTAGTAACCTATTCTGTATGTTATCCTTCCACGTGTTCATCAATAAATAATCATAGAATTATAGAATTTACAGTGCGAAAGGAAGCCCAACGGCCCATCAAGTCTGCACTGGCCCTTGGAAAGAGCACCCCACTTAAGCCCACGCCTCCACCCTATCCCCGTAACCCAGTAACAGCACCCAACCTTTTTGGACACTAAGGGCAATTTATCATGGCCAATCCACCTAACCTGCACATCTTTGGACTATGGGAGGAAAACAGAGCACCTGGAAGAAATCCACGCACGCACGGGGAAAATGTGCACACTCCGCACAGACAGTGACCCAAGCCGGGAATAATCATTCTAGTTAGTCATCAGCAGTTCTGTGTGCATCACTGCAACGGCATGGTCACAGAACACAACAATTTCTTCAAGAAAGCATCATTACAGCGCTGTGTGACATCAACCTACTTACACTTAAGTTGGAAGTCTCCAATCTCTCTACAATCATGGGCAATGCTTCTGAATACCTAGAGTGAGTGAGGTTGCACATTCTTTGCTGCTTCTCAATGATTAACCTTTTCAGCGACAGCCTGCGGATATGTTTTTATATTCACTCACCAAATGTGAGGATCACTGGCCAGCATTTACAGCACATCACTAATTGCCCTTGAGAAAGTGATGGTGAACTGCCTTTTTGAATCTCTGATGCTTTCTATGTGGAGAATGCACTCCCACAGAGCTGTTATGCAGGGAGTTCCAGGTTTATGATCCAGGAACGTCGAAGGACCAATATATTTCCAAGTAAGAATGGTATGGAAGTTGAGGGCTAACTTGGATCTAGTGGTATTCCCATGCATCTGCCAGCCTTGTTCGTCGAGGTGGTGGAGGTCATGGGTTTCAAAGATATTACCAAAGGAGTCTTGCTGAGTCGCTGCAGTTAATCTTGTAGTTGGTACATGCTGCTGCCTCTGTGCACTGGCGGTAGAGGGAAGTTTAAGTTGGTTGATGGGGTGCCGATCAAGTACATTGGTTTGTCCTGGATGCTGTTGACTTCTTCACTGCTTTTGGAGCTTCACTCATCCCGGAGAGTATTGTGTAACACTCCTTGACTTGTGCCTTATAAATGGAGAACAAGCTTTGAAAAGTGAGGAGTTGAGTCGTCCTCTGCACAACGCCCAGCCACTGACCTGTCCTTATGGCCATAGTGTTTCTGTGTCTGGTCTGGTTAAACCATTGGTCAATGATGACCTTCAGATGTTGATAATGGAATTTTTTAGATGATAAAGCTATTGAATGTCAAGGGGAGGTCGTTTGATTGGAGGTAGTTTGATTGTCTCTATTACAAGCCATAATTTCCTGCCACTTGAATGGCATTACTATAACTTGTCACTTATCAGCTCACGCCTGGTGGTTGCAAAACCCTTGCTGCATGCTTCATTATCTGAGGAGGTATGGATGCAACCAAACATGGTACAATCATTGACAACATCCTCACTTCTGACCTTGCAATGGTGGTATTTATAATAAAGTTTTGTTTTAGAAATACCAAAGCCCTGTTTTTTTCATGCAGTCACTCCTGGAGCGAATCATTCTTTTTGCAGTCTCAAAATAAACTAAAATATTGGGGGTTCCTTGGCATGGTTGGGGTCTGATCTGGGATTGTAATACTAGTGCCTGTTGAGAAATTCTGGACCAAGGATCTCTTTTTGTTTTATTGGAATCTGCAAACATTTGTTTTAAAAGTTGTTCATGTTGCAGGAAAAGACAATGTAATTGCAGAGGCTTTGGGCGGGATTCTCCGACCCTCCCCGCCGGAATCGTGCCAGCTGCAGGGGCGGAGAATAGCCATTCACGCCAGAAATCCGGCGCGATGGCGCTTCCGCAATTCTCCGCGGACCTGGCAGGCGTGTGTGCGGGCGACGCTGCGCCGGTCGGGGGCCATTGGAAGCGGCCCCGCGGCGATTCTCCGTGCTCGTTGGGCCGAGTTCCGCCGAGTCCCGCCAGCGTGGTTCACATGTGGTCCCACCCGGCGGGACCTCGGCGTTCTGGCTGCGGGGGGCGTCCTGAAGTGGGGGAGGGGGGTCCGATTCCGGGTGGGGCCTTCACAGTGGCCAGGCCCGCGACCGGGGGCTACCGATCGACGGGCGCGCTCATTCCGGGCCGGGGCCTATGTTCCTCCTGTAGGGGCCTGCAGGCCTCCGCCATGTTGCGCGCATGTGAGGACCCGCGGCCGGCCGGCGTGCACATGCGCGGCGGTGCGGGCGTAACTGCAGGGCTCAACTGTTCAGTGCTAACAAAGGGGGGCAGCATTTAAATTGTCCCTCAGCACTCAATCCCAGTCAAACCAGGATGGTAGCAGCCCAGTCACCTGCTTCTCACTCTCTGGATGTAGACTTGGCCAGACGTCTGGATGCCGTGGAGGAGGGGCGGGGCATCCTGTATCCCTGAGGGGGTAGGGGAACCCAGAGCAATGTGACAAATGCCGCCTGGAAAGCAACGACAGCTGATTCGTACCAGCAGCATGACAAGGAGGACTGCGCCCAATGTAGAAGATGAATGACCTCCTACCACCTCTCTCCTCCTGGCATCGGTCCCGCAAGTCTCCCCCTCCCCCAATCCACTGGTAGCCACCTCTCACCCTCCCAACCACCGACCTCCCAAAATGATCCTCAGAACCACCCTGACACTCATCATCACAACCCCTTACTCTCTAGGCGCGGTGCACACACATGTTATGGGGCCCTTCATTCGCCACGTGTGTGGCTTACAATGTTCCTGTCTCGTCACCGCAGGAGAAGACACAGCTAGAGACTTTTCACAGTAACTTCATTGAAGCTTACTTCTGACAATAAGTGATTATTATTAGTAGATAGCCCATAATAAGAGGGAGAGTGAGAAGGCAAGTGGGGGGGGGGGGGGCTCCTCGATTGTGAATCCTCACCCCCGATGAGGAAAGGGCTCTAAAGATCGCGAGGCTGGCCGAGGTGTAAGCAGTGACCAAAATCAAGGTTGACCTGAGCCAGAGAAGTAAGGATCCTTCATCCAGATTACCTGTCTTAATGAGTTGTTGATTTCCTAGACCTTTGTCCTCCCCTTTCACTGAACGCATGTCCCTTGTCTTGCAGGCTCACCATTTGATGAGGCCGGGCCATCCAGCGCTCCACAGCCCCCACCCAAGGAACCATCTTTTAGGAGAGCTCCAAAGAGAACACCGACATTGAGTCACAACTATTTCCCCCACCCTCCACTAGCGCAGAGACACACACCTCGGTCGGCGAGGTTAGCAGACAAGATTCTGAGGCACTATCTGGTAAACCCCACACAGCTACTGATATACATCAGGCAGGCAGGAGCTTCCAAGGGAGACAGCAGTCAGAGTTCTGCTGGATTCCAGGACTCAGCTGGCCCCCAGCTAGAGGATGAGCCTCTGGACAAGGTTCTCCCTGAGCTGCTGGAGATGATGGGCCAGAGCTGTGAGATTCAGGAGGTGATGTCAATGACATTCCCGCAAGGCCGACTGGAGAAGTCCCAAAGTCTTCAGGCGCAGGTGATGGTGCCGGCACTGCAAGGGTGTTG
Organism: Scyliorhinus torazame; assembly: GCF_047496885.1. Lineage (NCBI taxonomy): Eukaryota > Metazoa > Chordata > Chondrichthyes > Carcharhiniformes > Scyliorhinidae > Scyliorhinus > Scyliorhinus torazame. Next base: position 40,761,995 of record NC_092717.1, on the reverse strand, counting down.
ACCGCAGTGAAAAGCCTGGGGTATGAGTGGTGGAGTCCAAGGCATGGCTGCCTCTGATAACCATGGCTGAGGACCTCGATATCGTGTCCTATTCACTGAGGAACATGTTCCAGACACATGTGTCAACACACTCAAAAGCTTTGCCCAGTCACAGAGGACCATTGCTGCGGGTTTTGACACCATGGTGCAGGCAATAGGGGTCTCCAGGACTAGCAGCGCCAGATGACTGAGAGGCTCCTGGAAGTCACTCAAGCTGCCCCTCCTCCCATGGAATGACCCAAGGGTCCACAATCACTCGAGTGTTGAGGAAATACTGGAGCCCATCCGGGGCATTCCACCAAGGAGACTCAGACAGTCTCCAGGTCTTCTGGCTCATCACAACACCGGCACATCTCAGGGGCAGTAGCCAGAACAGGGTGGCACGACGACACCTGTGACACTGGTAAATCAGCCGGGGCCCTCCGGCTCCATGCCCTCCAGAAGATGGCCACGAAGGGCATCAAAGGCCACAGGGCGCAGAAGGCAGCAGGTCACCTCTACTTCTGATGTGCAACTGGGGAGACACCCAGACGTAGCACTCGACCATGGAAGATGAAGAAGTTGTAGGAACACTTGGGCACTTGAGGTCAGGAATCGTAGTTAGGGATTGGATTATTGTCACATGAAATGTTCACCATTAAAATATGACACACCTGAAACATGTAACGCCTCTGTCATTTAACGCTTCAGAATAGGGTGAGTCTCTCTCCCCATCTGGACCTTCTCCCTGTTATAGGCCCCTAAGGGAGGCCACTGATAAGAGCCCATGAAATCCAGTGTGAAAGATATCCTGGAATGCAATCCCCTCACTCACTGGACTCAGACGTGTCCCTTCTCCCCCACACTGTAGTCCAAAATAAAGGGCCGCTGATGCACGCTCAGGCATAAGGATGGGAGTCAGTGCGCTGTCAACAGAAAGACAGGTGTCAGGCTTAATTAGAACCTGAGGATCACCACAGCTTTCTTCACAGCGATTGCTCATCACCCTCCTGCCTTGAATAGTGACCTGCTGACAGTGCCAACATAGGCCCATCACCTTGCTGGGATGTCACATGGACCCTTGAAGGGTGAGAGGGGGAACTGGGTGATCAGCGGAGGGGGAACAGGGTTATCGGGGAAAGGGGATCTGGGGTCGAGGAAGGGGCGGTGTAAAGCGAGGAGCGGGTGTGTAGAGTTTTTTTAAATAAAGTTAGAGTATCCAATTAATTTTTTCCAATTAAGGGGCAATTTAGCGTGGCCAATCCACCTAGCCTGCACATCTTTGGGTTGTGGGGGTGAAACCCACGCAAACACGGGGAGAATGTGCAAACTCCACACGGACAGTAACCCAGAGCCAGGATCGAACCTGGGACCTCGGCGTCGTGAGGCAGCAGGGCTAACCCACTGTGCCACCGTGCTGCCTGGTGTGTAGAGTTGACAGCCACAGAACCTCCTGTCATGCAAATATGGAGGCTATGAGGGCTTCTCTGGTCCTCCTGGCCTGTCAGACCCTTACCGCTGCCTGTCCTCCTCCTCCTCAGATGAGGCTGAATGTTCTTCTTCCTTCTTCTCCTCGTCTAACATGTACCCCACCCCCTTGCCAGGTTCTGGAGGGCACAGCAGACCACAACAAAGCAGGAGACCCTCTGGAAGCTGTACTGCAAAGCACACCAGAGAGGTGCAGGCAGCGGAACCGCATGTGTAGCAGCCCGATACACCACTCCATGACGGTCCAGGTGGCAGCATGGGCCTCATCGCCTCATTGTATCTCCGCCTCAGTCTGGGGCCTCCACAGTGGCGGCATCGGCCATGAGCTCAATGGGTATCACTTGCTCTCCCATCAGCCAACCCATTACCTGGATGCTCTTCGAAAACACCAGGAATCTCCAAGTGCCCCAGGATGCAACTTCCAGGATAGCCTTAGCATACATGCATGATTCTGATGTGGTAGGCACACAGGATCTGTAAATTCAGGGAATGAAATCCCTTACTCTTAATAACGGGCCCTCTCTGATGCCACGATGCTTGCAGGGCAGGCGGTGAATTCTGCATCCTGTTAAGCTTAGTTCAGATAGAAGTTGATGTAGTCGGATGCCCGGGCATACAGAACATCCATGACCTCCTGGCTGCACCTGTGGGCTGATGACTGTGAGATGCCACACAGGTTCCTTCACGGCCACTGCGAGCTGGTGTCCTCCTCCTCCACAGGGTGTCAGATTGAAAGGATGTGGCACAGGTGCCGTACTGTCCCCCTGGTGAGCTGCAGTCTTCTGCGGTACATGGTGTCTGTCAGTTCACTGAAGGACCATCGAATCCTGTACAGCCTAGGTCATCGTCAGTACACCCTTCTGGTCCCCTCCTCAGCCTTATGGGCGGCTGGTTCTTGAGACTGAGCAGCGGTCGGCTTTTGTTGTGGGGCAGGCCCCAGGCCACAGTTGACAATGTCGGCCCGCCTTGGCTGCGACTGTCACGCCTTCTCTCAGAGTACCATCCAGCGAGCCACTTGTGCTGGCAATCTTCATTCTATACACTCACTCCCACCTAGAAGAGGAGCCCCGAAACACCATTGAACAGCAGCATCAGGGAGATCGTGCTTAGCTCTCTGCTGCTCATCCAGATAGTTAACATTTGGCAACAAGAGGTCCTCAATGGTGAACCCCTGCTCTTTAATGTATGAGTGTTTCCAGCTGCCTCTGTGGTGTGAATGCACCTACAGTAATGAAATGAAATGAAATGAAAATTGCTTATTGTCACAAGTAGGCTTCAAATGAAGTTACTGTGAAAAGCCCCTAGTCGCCACATTCCGGCGCCTGTTCGGGGAGGCTGTTACGGGAATTGAACCGTCCTGCCGCCCTGCCTTGGTCTGCTTTCAAAGCCAGCGATTTAGCCCTGTGCTAAACAAACACGCATGCTGTTCAGGCATCAATGGTTGCAGGATATCCAGTCTTGAAAAATTTCTCTCAGACAGGTCACCTGGGGCGGGATTCTCCAAAAAAGGGGCTATGTCCCCACTCCAGTGTCAAAACGTGGGTCCAGAGTGATTCTCCTACCTGAAGGGGGCTAGCAAGGCCCCAGAGTACTCACGCAGCTCTGCCTGCCGATAGGGGGATCTGCACTTCCAGTCGGGAGTGCGCGCATGCGCACGGCAGCAGCCTTCGACGGTCGCCCCATGCAACATGGTGGACTCGCACCGCGGAGCAGCCCCGAAGATATGGGCCCCCCAAGATCGCACGCGCCCGCGGATCGGTGGCCCCCGATCGATGGCCTGGCCGTCCCTGAGGCCCCCCCCCCCCTCAGTGAAGGATCCCCCCCGCCCCCACCCCCACCAGGGCAGCCTCGGACTGAGTCCGCAGCTGACGACGACTGTTCCCGAAAGGCAAAACGTGGTTAGAACCACGCCATTGGGAACTCAGCCAGTTGTCATCGGAGAATCGCCGCGGGGGCCTCTGTCAATGGCGATTCGCGGCGATTTTCTTGGGACCGGAAAATCGCGGGAGCGGCATCGCGCCGGTTTTTCGGAGTCAACGCCCATTCTCCGAAGCACTTCAGAGTTCATGGACCATCGAGCTATCACAACTAACATGGATAATCCCTCTTTTGAGGTAGCTTTCAGCTGTCAAGCTAGAGGCTGGTCACAGTCAATGGTGCAATGGAGTGAAATTGGCTTTAAACAAGGAAGAACAAAGGGGAAACTTCAAGGGGGTACACAGGCGAGTTTTGACTGCAGCTGTGAAGATGTTTGAAGTATAATCAATGAGCTGCCATTGGATATCAGATGACAAGACCTCTACTGAGCTGAAACCACTGACACCAGCAAATGATTTACCTGAGAATCTGAAGTTAGCTTGCTGCTCAGACCTATGCATTCCACACATTACTGTCAATATCTATATCAACTAGTATGCACCTATTTTGAATTTCTACATTTTTAATTAGTTAAACCACTATGCTAATATTAGCAATGCTGTTGTGGTTTTTTTTCATTTTTGTTTATCTGAACTGTGTCTGACTATGAAGTAAGGTCAATGTAGCAACAGTCATGCGTGTGCAGTGCAATGAGAGGAAGAGTGAATGACAATAAGAACATTTTTCTGTTAAGTCCGCGCATGCGCACGGCAGCAGCCTTCGACGGTCGCCCCATGCAACATGGTGGACTCGCACCGCGGAGCAGCCCCGAAGATATGGGCCCCCCAAGATCGCACGCGCCCGCGATTCGGTGGCCCCCGATCGATGGCCTGGCCGTCCCTGAGGCCCCCCCCCCCCCCCCCGGTGAAGGATCCCCCCCCGCCCCCACCAGGGCTGGTTTAGCACAGGGCTAAATCGCTGGCTTTGAAAGCAGACCAAGGCAGGCCAGCAGCACGGTTCAATTCCCGTACCAGCCTCCCCGAACAGGCGCCGGAATGTGGCGACTAGGGGCTTTTCACAGTAACTTCATTTGAAGCCTACTTGTGACAATAAGCAATTTTTATTTTATTTATTTATTTATTAAAGACTAAAACGGCTCTTAAGAGTTCTCTACAAACAAACAATGTGTTGACTGGAAAACGATTTAGAATAACAAATGGTGATTTGATGTCTCATCCATGAATACCTTAATGAAGATGACATCAAAATATAAGTACAGCTGAGGGAGGCGATTTAGCTCATCAATCTTTCAAAACCCATGTATCTGCTCTCACCACAACTAACTGTCACTTGAATGATCCCGGCATTTTAACCTCCAATATCCTACATAGGATAGACTTAAGGTACGAATCACTGGTGTAAAGAAATACTTCCTGGCATCAGTCTGGAGCTTGTCTCTTACCACTTCTTACCTATGTCCCTTTGCCCTGCGAGTGTAATTTAACTTGAAACAAATCTTTGGATTTACCTTTTCGATCGATTCTGCTTACTATTTTAAATACTTCCATCAGGTCTCTCCTTATTTGCCTCCTTTCCAATTTGAAGAGCCTAAAGAGTTTGCAGAGACGTTCCTCTTGATTCAAACTTCTGACACTGGGCATCAGATTTCTATTCCTTCCTATCTCAGTGACCACTGCAGTTTCAACATACTAGCTTCAGATCTGTAATCTACAAATTTAGTGATATGGCTGTGGTCTGTTAACGTTGCTAACTGATCATTTCCTACTACATTCACATATTCTTACTGACCCTAAAATCCATCTCCACTATGTCTCATTCATAGAGGAAGCTACCCACATTCCCTGGTGACACCTTTCTGAGCTGCTAACTCCACTAATATTATTCTTCCCATGCACAGTTGCCTTGCCTCCATCATCATTTCCTGTGTTCCCTCTTTCTGAGTTAGTCAACCAATTTCAGTGATTCTGACTTGACTGCAAGAAGCAGTATACTTACACCCTTTCTACCCCCAAATCTATTAAGCCAAAGTCATTGTAGGTGGCAAGAATGGCTCCCAAGTTTTTTTTTTCTATATCACAACAGGTCTCCTCGGACCACTCTTACTGGCATTCTGTACCTTTTTATGGCAATAGGCACAAACAATATTTGTTGTATATCTATATATAATCCCTAGCAATCAAGAATAATTGACATTTATGGCACAGAAAGAGGCCACTCAGTCCTTCAAGAACAGAAGAAGTAGGAGCAGGTGTAGACCACATGGCCTGTTGCGCCTGCTCCACCATTCAATATAATCATGGCTAATCATAGGTTTCAACTCCATTTTCCTGCCTGCTCCCCATTTCCCTTGATTCCCTGAGGGATTAAAATTCTGTCTATCCCAGTCTTAAATTTATTCACCAACAGAGTATCCAAAACCCTTTGGGTGAAGAATTCCAAAGATTTACAACCCTTTGGGTGAAGTAATTTCTCCTCAAACCAGTTCTCAATGATCGGCCCCCTAATCCCGAGACTGTGCTCTCGTGTTTTAGATTCCTCAAACAGTCGAAACAATCCTTCAGCAAAGTTCTGGCTTACTATAACCAAGGCATGATGGGATACTTGGCCATAATTGTGGTGTACTGAAAATACTGCTGAGAGGGTAAGAATAGGTTGGAAGGTCCCCTTTCCTGCGTATTGTAGTGTCACTTCCTTATCTATATCCATCTGTTTCCACACATTGTCACACACACATAGGCATGTTTTGATATATTGTTGATACAGCTCGAGTGCATCTTGGCATTGTAAGGAGTCACAATTTGAAGTTAAATAAGGTCTTTTAGGATTTTAAGCTGACTAAGGTTTTTTTAGGCACCAAGGTTCAACGTCATGTGGCATTTGTTTACTCCAGTGTATAAATGCAGGAGAGCTGTTGTACTTTGGATTCTCGCCCTAACCCTTGCTTAGGTGCAGTCTCCCCTTGCGGCAAATAAAATAAATTAACCATTGATGTTAACTTGTATTTTGTTGATTGAGTCTTACTCAGAGTGGAGTTTTCGATACCCAACCAGTAGTAACAATCCTTCAGCATTACCCTGTGAAGCTCCTTCAAAATCTGCCATGTCTTGATGTGATTGCCTCTTATACTTTTGAACTCCAGAAAATATAAGCCCAATTTACTCAACTTCTCACAAATGGTCATCTTCTCTTCCCAGGCACCATCATGATGGACCTTCACTGTACTGCAAGTATATCCTGTCTTAAATGTGGAGACCAAAACTACACACAGTATTCCAGATGTGGTCTCACCAAAACCCTGCACAATTGTAGCAGGACTTCTTTATTGCTGTACTCCAATCCTCTTGCAATAAAGCCAACATGCAGCTTTCCTTCCTAATTACATGATGTGCTTGCATGCTAACTTTGCTCGTCCCTTGAATGAGCACTTCCAAGTTTCCTTGAACATCAACATTTACAAATGTCTTACCTTTAAAAAAATACTCTGCTTTTCTATACTTATGACGAAAGTGGATAAATTCACACTACCCTACATTATACTTCAACTGCAGTCATGTTGCCCAGTCACTTATCTCTATATCTCAGTTCCTCTTCGGGAGGGTTTAAACTAGTTCAGCAGGGGCTTGGGAACCTGAATTGTAGCTCCAGTAAACAGGAGGTTGAGAGTAGGGAGGTCATGAGTAAGGTTTCAGAGTTGCAGGAGTGTACCGGCAGGCAGGGAGGTGGTTTAAAGTGTGTCTTCTTCAATGCCAGGAGCATCCGGAATAAGGTGGGTGAACCTGCGGCATGGGTTGGTACCTGGGACATCGATGTTGTGGCCATTTCGGAGACATGGATAGAGCAGGGACAGGAATGGTTGTTGCAGGTGCCGGGGTTTAGATATTTCAGTAATCTCAGGGAAGGTGGTAAAAGAGAGGGAGGGGTGACATTGTTAGTCAAGGACAGTATTACGGTGGCAGAAAGGACGTTTGATGAGGACCCGTCTACTGAGGTAGTATGGGCTGAGGTTAGAAACAGGAAAGGAGAGGTCGCCCTGTTAGGGGTTTTCTATAGGCCTCCGAAAAGTTTAAGAGATGTAGAGGAAAGGATTGCAAAGATGATTCTGGATAGGAGCAAAAGCAACAGGGTAGTTGTTATGGGGGACTTTAACTTTCCAAATATTGACTGGAAACGCTATAGTTTGAGTACTTTCGATGGGTCCGCTTTTGTCCAATGTGTGCAGGAGGGTTTCCTGTCACAGTATGTAGATAGGCCAATGAGAAGCGAGGCCATATTGGATTTGGTACTGGGTAATGAACCAGGACAGGTGTTAGATTTGGAGGTAGGTGAGCACTTTGGTGATAGTGATCACAATTCGATTACATTTACTTTAGTGATGGAAAGGGATAGGTATATACCACAGGGCAAGAGTTATATCTGGGGGAAAGGCAATTATGATGTGATGAGGCAAGACTTAGGATGCATCGGATGGAGAGGAAAACTGTAGGGGATGGGCACAATGGAAATGTGGAGCTTGTTCAAGGAACAGCTACTGTGTGTCCTTGATAAGTATGTACCTGTCAGGCAGGGAGGAAGTGGTCGAGCAAGGGAACCGTGGTTTACTAAAGCAGTCAAAACACTTGTCAAGAGGAAGAAGGAGGCTTATGCAACGATGAGACATGAAGGTTCAGTAAGGGCGCTCGAGAGTTACAAGTTAGCTAGGAAGGACCTAAAGAGAGAGCTAAGAAGAGCCAGGAGGGGACATGAGAAGTATTTGGCAGGTAGGATCAAGGATAACCCTAAAGCTTTCTATAGATATGTCAAGAATAAACAAATGACTAGGGTAAGAATAGGGCCAGTCAAGGACAGTAGTGGGAAGTTGTGCTTGGAGTCCAAGGCGATAGGAGAGGTGCTAAATGAATATTTTTCATCCATATTCACACAGAAAAAGACAATGTTGTCGAGAATACTGAGATTCAGGTTACTAGACTAGAAGGGCTTGAGGATCATAAGGAGGAGGTGTCAGCAATTCTGGAAAGTGTGAATATAGATAAGTCCCCTGGGCCGGATGGGATTTATCCTAGGATTCTCTGGGAAGCTAGGGAGGAGATTGCTGAGCCTTTGGCTTTGATCTTTAAGTCATCTTTGTCTACAGGAATAGTGCCAGAAGACTGGAGGATAGCAAATGTTGTCCCCTTGTTCAAGAAGGGGAGTAGAGACAACCCCAGTAACTACAGACCAGTGAGCTTTACTACTGTTGTGGGCAAAATCTTGGAAAGGTTTATAAGAAATAGGATGTATAATCATCTGGAAAGGAATAATTTGATTAGAGATAGTCAACACGGTTTTGTGAAGGGTAGGTCGTGCCTCACAAACCTTATTGAGTTCTTTGAGAAGGTGACCAAACAGGTGGATGAGGGTAAAGCAGTTGATGTGGTGTATATGGATTTCAGTAAAGCGTTTGATAAGGTTTCCCACGGTAGACTACTGCAGAAAATACGGAGGCATGGCAGTTTGGATCAGAAATTGGCTAGCTGGAAGAAGACAAAGGGTGGTGGTTGATGGGAAATGTTCAGACTGGAGTCCAGTTACTAGTGGTGTACCACAAGGATCTGTTTTGGGGCCGCTGCTGTTTGTCATTTTTATAAATGACCTGGAGGGGGGGCATAGAAGGATGGGTGAGTAAATGTGCAGATGACACTAAAGTCGGTGGAGTTGTGGACAGTGCGGAAGGATGTTACAAGTTACAGAGGGACATAGATAAGCTGCAGCACTGGGCTGAGAGGTGGCAAATGGAGTTTAATGCAGAAAAGTGTGAGGTGATTCATTTTGGAAGGAATAACAGGAAGACAGAGTACTGGGCTAATGGCAGTGTGGATGAGCAGAGAGATCTCGGTGTCCATGTACATAGATCCCTGAAAGTTGCCACCCAGGTTGAGAGGGTTGTTAAGAAGGCATACGGTGTGTTAGCTTTTATTGGTAGAGGGATTGAGTTTCGGAGCCATGAGGTCATGTTGCAGCTGTACAAAACTCTGATGCGGCCGCATTTGGAGTATTGCGTGCAATTCTGTTTGCCGCATTATAGGAAGGATGTGGAAGCATTGGAAAGGGTGCAGAGGAGATTTACCAGAATGTTGCCTGGTATGGAGGGAAGATCTTATGAGGAAAGGCTGAGGGACTTGAAACTCTTTTCGTTAAGAGAGAAGAAGGTTAAGAGGTGACTTAATTGAGGCATACAAGATGATCAGAGTATTGGATAGGGTGGACAGTGAGAGCCTTTTTCCTCGGATGGTGATGTCTAGCACGAGGGGACATAGCTTTAAATTGAGGGGGAGATAGATATAGGACAGATGTCAGAGGTAGGTTCTTTACTCAGAGAGTAGTAAGGGCGTGGAATGCCCTGCCTGCAACAGTAGTGGACTCGCCAACACTAAGGGCATTCAAAATGGTCATTGGATAGACATATGGACGATAAGGGAATAGTGTAGATGGGCTTTAGAGTGGTTTCACAGGTCGGTGCAACATTGAGGGCCGAAGGGCCTGTACTGCGCTGTAATGTTCTATGTTCTATATCTCTTTGCAGCCTTTCCCTGTCCTCCCCATAGCTTACCTTTCCACCTAGCTTTGAATCATCAGCAAAGTAGGCACAGTACTCTCTTCTCTCTTCATCCAAGTCATTAATATAGATTATAAATAGCTGAGGTCTCTTGTAGGATTGATCCTTGTAGGGTTCCATTACTTATTTCCTGCAGACCTGAAAATGCTCCATTTATGTCCACGTCCTCCTTTGTGTCTGTTAACCAATCTTCGACCCATGCTAATACATTACCCCAAACTCCATGAGCCCTTACTTTTTGTGTAGGCACCTTATTTTAGTAATATCCAGCCATGTGCCGATGCCAGGTGAAAAAAGAGCTACTCAGCCTGATGGCATTTTACAGCTGCTGGTCCGTAGCCTTGGAGATGATGGCAATTCAAGGGCATAGCCAAGTACCTTTTATATTCAGTGAGAATTTCTGCCTCTACCAGATTTTCAAGGAGTATATTAAGAACCCCTGGATAAAAATATTTCTCCTCAATCCTGTGCCAGTCCTTCTACCAATTAGTTTAAATCCGCTCGCCGGTTATTGACCTCCCTGCCAATGGAAATGGGTCATTCCAATCCATTTCATTTAAATACCTCATAATTTTATATGCCTGAATCAAAACTCTCCCCAGTCCCCCTTGTCCTCAAAAAAGCAAACAATCAATCCAATCTTTCCTCGTAGCTAAAATTGTCCAGTATTGTAACATCCTTGTAAATCTCTTCTGTGCTATCTCTAGCATTATTACATTCTTCTTGTAACAAAGTGACCAGAACTAGTGCTTTGTGCATTCTAGTATAATCTTGCTGTTCTTGTATTCTATTCCTTGGAAAATAAAGGAACGTATCATGTATAGTCTTCTTAACCACCTAATCTACCTGTACTACTACCTTCAAGCATCTGTGCACTTGTACTCCAAGGTCTCTTTGCTGCACTATACTTGTCAGTAACACAGCTTTTATTGTATTTCCACTGTATTTTTTATTTCCACCCATCTCTTCGCTTGTCTGCATTGAATTTCAATTGTCACTTTTCTTCTCACCGAAGGAGTCCATCGATGTCTTCTCCCTTTTTCTCCATCTGTTACTGAAACACCAGTGTGAGCTTTAATTGTGTCAAGGCTTTACTTCCCAAATATTCTCCTCATTTGCCTGCCTTCTTACACACTTCATAAGCTTCAAGTAGTACAAAAGTTGGTTATCTGAATTATTTGTGCACCATGTCATTTACAGCTTGAGTACCCTTTAACTATAAATCCGAAAATCAAACACATCCAAAATCACATTTTTTTTGAATCTCATCGGACTTTTAGTGCGGGAGGTCTCTGACCAAGTTGACATGATCCCAGCCAATATGAATCTCAATGACCACAACTGACCTTTAGTGCATGAAGTCCCTGACCCAAGCCGACAATCTGTGGGACTCTTTGCCGCAGAAGGCTGTTGATGTCAAATCACAGAGTGTCTTTAAGCAGACATAGATAGGTTCTTGATCAATAAGGGGATCAGGGGTTATGGGCAGAAGGTAAGAAAATGGGGATGAGAAACATATCAGCCATGATTGAATGGCAGAGCAGACTCAATGGGCCGAATGGCCTAATTCTGCTCCTATGTCTTATGACATGACGCCAGTTGACAGTAACCTCGAGCCAGCATGACCTGAGCCTACACAAATCTTGACAACTGTACCCAGGCTAGAGTGCAGGAAGTCCCTGACCCAAACTGACATGATCTGAGTGAACACAATCGCCAACCACACCTAACCTTTAAGAAGGGGAAATCTGGTTGTTTATCTGCACATCCACAGTGTGAACCGTCTCCAACAAGCAGAACCACAGGTGGTACCGTGCATGGGAACTTATTGCAGGTACCCTGTATTTATTTTTTAGTGGTACATCTTACTTTTCTAGCCATTTCACTTACTTCAGACTAAAGCTTGCCTTGGCTTAGGCTATTGTAATGCAAGTAGGCCGAGTCAGGGACTTCCAAAAATTGAAATGATGTGAAATCCAAAACGTGATCGGACCCGAGGATTTCTGATAATGGATACTCAACCTGTATTAGCATTGCTCCTATTTGTGCTCCACTCCTATGGTTCCGTATTCTCCAAAGTAATGACTTTAAAGACTAATACAAAAGCAAAATACTGCAGATGCAGGATCTCTGAATAAAAGCAGAAAATGTTGGGAATACACAGCAATTCAGGCAGCATCTGTAGAGAGAGATACGGGCCAATGATGACCTTTTATCAGAGCTGAGGAAAGACAGAAATGTGATACGGGTTTGAACAAGTGAAAGTGGGAAACGAATAGTCAGATCAAAATAGAAGGTCTGTGAACGGATGGAGGGCAGGAGAGATTAAATGACAAAAGATTTTGCTGTTGTGAGTAAAGCAAAGAAACATAAGGGGCGTCATTCTCCGCCGGCGGGAGTCTCCGTTTTGCCGGCGCCTGGGGGTTTCCCGACGGCGTGGGGGTGCCCCACAATGGGAAACCCCATTGACCGGCCGGTGTTACGGAGACTCCCGCCGGCCGGTCGGGTCAGAAATGTGGCGGGGCGGGTAGGAGAATTTCGCCTCAGATGTGTCCAGGTGAGGTACAAATGTTTAGATAGAGTCTTTCTGAATGCAAAGTGAATGAATAAGAAAAAAAATGAGGTGAACTGAACCACGAGGACAAGGAGGCAAATGTGGATGGAGGGCTGTGCAAGGGAGGGGGAGTGGAGAAGGGTGAGGGGTCTCATCGACAGACAAAGGGTCAAGGAGATGGATGAAGAAGACAAACAAGAGACGGCAGAGGGACGACTGAGGGGAAGGAAATTGGACCCCAACAAGGCTGCATGAAAAGCTCACAAACAATGGGGTCAAAGGGATACCACATTGTTTACTGTATCAAGAAGCTCGACACCATCCAGGACCAAGCAGCCCACTCTTGATTTCTCCTCCTTCCAAAAACATTAAATCCCTCCACCACTGGCGAACAGTGACAGTGTGTGTACCATCTACAAGATGCACTGCAGTAACTCACCAAGGTTTCTTCGGCAGCACATTCCAAACCCACCACCACTACCATCTAGAAGGACAAGAGCAACAGGTACCTGGGAACCCCACCACCTGGAGTCCCCCCTCCAAGTCACTCACCATCCTGACTTGAAAATATATCGCTGTTCCTTCACTGTCCCTGGGGCAACATCCTGGAACTCCCTCCCTAGCAGCACATGGATGTACCTATACCTCAGGGGCTGCAGTGGTTCAAGAAGACTCACGACCACCTTCTGAAGGGCAACTAAGGACGGGTAATAAATGCTGTCTTGACAAGCCACGCCCACGTCCTGTTAATGAATTAAAAAAATTAATAAAAATTACTGAAAGAGGATACGCAAAGACTCCAGATGCAGTGGGTAGAGATTCAAGTGGAGCATGGGCACCTCGCAGATGATGGGCTCAGGAGGAGAGTGGTTGAATCAAGGAATAGACTCCCTCTTGAGACTGCTCGTCTTATCCCTGTCAGTTGCTGACATTCTGCACAGTCTGGTGAAGAGAGGTGGGCTAGAGAGAGTGATTTGAGCGGGTTGGACTGGTATTTAAATATGGCAGCGGGACCTTTGAAGCGGCCAGCTGCCGGCTTGGAGGTAACTTGGAGGGGAACTCACCTGTGCATTATTAATGAAGTTTCAAGCGCAGGATCTGGGGGTGGGTTCCCGCCATCCTGTCCAGCGAGAAAGCCGCCAGGCGGCCACTCGTCACTGCATTTAGTCTCAAAATAGGAGAATTTTGTCCATTAACTCTGCTTCTTTCCACTGATGCCATGTGACCTGCTGAATATTTCCAGCCTTTTGTTTTTATTTAATTAAGTCAGGAGGTGAGTAGCCATTTCCATTTTCCGCATGTGGCTCAGGGGCACCGGAGCTGCTGCTCCAGTGCTCGGGGAGGGGTGGTGGTACCCTCAGAGGGGTAGGGCTTGGTCGGGGGGCTGAAGCGTTCCAGATCAGGCTTCGCCCCTGGCCAGGGGGTGAGGGGCTTTACATCTGTCAGGCCTTCAAGACATCCTTAAATATTGTGGAGACCCGTAACAAGGGACAGCCACAGCTGCTGACTGTCTGTCCCACCAAACACTTCGAGGTTCCTTCTCCGTCCACCCTGTTCCATTCTCCGAGGGTCTGTGTAGCATCACTCCAGGGCGATGGGCCGGTGTCACACTGTCAGCGCTATACAGGATAGGGAGTGATGATAACTCGCTGTGCGAAAAGCTCTGGTGCTCCTATAATCATAGAATTTACAGTGCAGAAGGAGGCCATTCAGCCCATCGAGTCCACACCGACTCTTGGAAAGAGCACCCTACCCAAGGTCAACACCTTCACCCTATCCCCATAACCCAGCAACCCCACCCAACACACACTGCAATTTTGGACACTAAGGGCAATTTATCATGGCCAATCCACCTAACCTGCACATCTTTCAACTGTGGGAGGAAACCGGAGCACCCGGAGGAAACCCACGCACACACGGGGAGGATGTGCAGACTCCGCACAGACAGTGACCCAAGCCCGAATCGAACCTGGGACCCTGGAGCTGTGAAGCAATTGTGCTATCCACAATGCTACCGTGCTGCCCCACAATGCTACCGTGCTGCCCCACAATGCTACTGTGCTGCTCCTCAGTTCCTTTAAAGCCTGACTCCTGTCTTTTTATTGAGTGCGCGCTCACACCCACCTTCTGAACTACTGAACTGATTTGGACTACTGTGCCCAGGGGCATGGGGATTGGGGGGAGGGGGAAGTGGAGGGCAACAGGGGGTGGGGTGCGGGCAGTCCCACTGTGAAAATCAACGTGACAAAGACTTCACATGTATCAAATGTAATATGTTTTAATAGTGAACATTTGACATTTCCATTCCCCCTGGCTACAGATAGTGAACCCCCCCCCCCCCCCCACCCCCACCCCCGTGCCCATTCAGTGATCCTCAATCTTCTTCATCTTTTGTGGTCTGCTGCTACCTCTAGGTGTGCCCCAGGATGCACATCAGAAGTGGACGCAGCCAGCTGCTTTCTACAGCCCTGTATGATGCCCTTGGCAGACGTCCTCTGGAGCAGGAGAGCCCCAGCTGACTTACTGGTGTCACAGGCATCACCGTGCCACCCTGTTCTGCCCGTTACCCTTGAGATGCACTGGTGTGAGGAGGGGGGGATTCAGAAGAACTGGGGACGGCTGCCGTCTCCTTAGTGGTAGGCCCTGGGTTAGCCTCCAGCACTTCCTTTTCCCTGACGGTGCCCGCAAGGCCCTGGAGGGGAAGAGGAAGTGCTGGACGGAGGGGGCAGCTGGAGAGAGCTCCAGAAGCCTCTGAGCCATATGGCTCTGCCAGTCCTGGTGACTCCCCATTGACTGCACCATGGTGTTGATGCCCTCAGCGGTGGTCCTCAGGGACTGGGCCACACTCTGGAGTGCCCCATCAATGTCCATCTGTATCTGGGACATGCACGCCATCACCACAGACTCAGCCGTGCCTTGGGCACTACCACTCAAAATGCTCCAGGCTCCTCCAAGGTGGTGTCTTGGGTGATGAGGTGGGGTGGGGATACGATTCCAGATTGCTCGGCCTCATCCTGAAAGACAATGGACATGTGGTTAATGAGAGGCAAGAATCATTTTGTCTGACATGAACTATTCACTTGAGACAGGTCATCTGGGTGAAGGAGCTGTGGATCCTCATCTTTGCGGTGCAGGCCATACTTGCTGTCAGTGACTGCTCTTTCCTCGGTCAACCCCGCAATTTCCGGGGCATGTTCCTCCTAGGGGGTGAGGACTAAGATCTTGAGTGCCCCGCCCTCTGTCTTGCCCCTTTCCCACTTATTATGGGCTATCCTCTCCTGTGGGGACAAAGAGAGAGCATTGAGGCCTGTACGCTTGATGGGTCGGGGCCAGGGGGTGGTTGGGGGGAGTAGTGTATAGCAGGTGGCATGAGTGGGCACCGCACCTGGACATGATGGTGGGTGCCAGGGGTTTCTGAGGAATAAACTTGAAGATTGGATGTAGGGAGGGTGTGCGGTGCCAGCCAGTGATTTGTGGGAGGTTTGGGGATTTGACGGGTGGCAGACAGAATTGATGCCAGAGAGAGGTGGTAACTTACCCTTGCAGCTCAGTGGAGGTCGTTGGTCTTCTTTCTACATTGGACGGTGGTCCTCTTGGTCATGCTGCCCGCACTGACAGCCGCTGCCACTGCCTCCCAGGCAGCATTGCTGACCCTGCTGCTGGTCCCCTGACCTCCTCGGAGGAACAGGATGCCCTGCTTCTCAGTCACAGTGTCATGAAGCCTGGCCAGGTCGGCATCCCCAAAGTGGGGAGCAGGTCTGCGGGCTGCCATGCCTGTGTGTTGACTGAGAGTGAGCGGCGAAGGAGTATTTAAAAGCAGCTCCCTCTTGTAAGCGGTGAACTGCTGAGAAGTGAGTCCAGCCAGTAATGGTGAGAATCCCGTGGGGGCTCAATTTCGGCACCACGGACCGTGATCTCACCAACGCGGCCATCTGGGAACACATTGCAAAACGCACCCAAAATGACACCTAGAAATGTTTCCGTTGAATCGAGACCCATGGTTTTGTTCAGATGTACTCATGTGGAATACTTCAGTTATGTCCTCCAATAACATATCACAGCAGAAAGCCCACATGCTTTTGAATTTAGCTTCTCTGCTCCACCATAAGTCATCAATCCTTTGGTCAATATTCCCCCGACCTTTGGAATTCCATCCATAGATCATTCTGATTTGCCTTTTCTCTCAGTTTCTTTGGTCATGCTTTCAGTCCCCACATCTTTAACCTCATCCCCATTTGGTATTCTCATTCTCCTCATTATTTAGCACCTTGAGACAGTCTGTTCCATGAGTGGCAGTCTACAAATGTACATTATTGTTCTGCAATTACTGGTTGTGCAAAGCATTAAAGCTGTCATTCCTTTGACGCTTTCTGGTCTAGCCTCTTGAGCACCCTTTATTTGGTTAACTTTGTCTCCCATTTTTTCTTCAGATGTTTAAGACTTTGCATTTACCTGTATTGAATGTCACCTGTTACAGATTCCAGATGAAAATTGAAGTGGGATAAGTGAAATAATTTGAAATTAAAACTCATATTAGGATGTACATTTACAGCTTTAGAAATAGGTTAATGTAGTTTGAATATTAATAGCTTTAAACTCAGCTATGGGAGCATTTCAGGCATGATGGGAATAATAGCCAAAACAAGGCATAAAGGAGATAGTAAAGCAGACAGTAAGTTATCCCTGCTGTGAGTCAGGAAGGCCACACTACAGAGAAAAGAGGCCATCCGTGTAAGCTCTGTAACTGATTCATTGATGCATGTGTGGGATCTCCTACTTTTCTATAAGAAAATATATAAATATGTGACATAGCCTTAGTACCAGTCAGATATGTCGTAGAAGCAGAGCTATGTCTCTCAAATATGTTTCTGAATAAAGTCTCAGTTATGCAACTTACAGACTTGAGTGGTTTCAATTTTTGACCACAACAATTTGGTATAGTCGGCAGAATCCTCACAATGCCGCACAGTGGAACCAGATCGAATGCTGACAGCAGAGGATGGGTGACTATGTTTATTTACCACCCATTAGATGGTGTGGTCAGCATTTGAAACGGGAAGAATGTGGGTCAGTTTGAGGAACCGATTCAGTATACAAGCCTGTGAGTGGAGTAAAGAGGCAGGTGGAGCAAAGAACTTAAGAGCTGAAAAGGCAATGGATCTTTTGCCTAATGGAGCACACTTTGATGAGATCTTGAAAAATAAAGAAATGACTGGGGAGGAGAATTTGAGAAAGCAATCCAGCAGAAAGGTGAGGAGATAGATGGTTTAGAGAGGCAGGTTCATTCTTTTGGGTTAGGAGCTGAGCAGTCTGTCATGATATCCACATTAACATATCATGGTGCAATCACACACACACACTGATGGACAGGTAGTTGGACCAACCAACACACACACAACATCACAGCCAATCACCAGTGAGAGCACACGCACTATAAAACACGGAACACCGCAGTTCCCGTTCATTCTACCAGGAGATAGCTCAGAGCACAGAGCTCACAGCGTGCGACTCAGACATACACCATGTGCTGAGTGCCTCACTAAGATAGTGGTAGGGCTGGGTCCACAGGTTAGCTGGTGAAGTACGAACCACAGCCAGAAGTTAACAGTTATTATTGGACAGAATAATAAAACAGAGTTGTACCATCTACAACCGTGTTGGTTCGTTTGTGTATCGGAACACCCAACACGACATGATACCAGGTCTGGAAACACACCAGCGACTGTGAGGCCTACCTGCACCTCTTCAGAAACCCGCCATCCTGCGCCATGGAAACCATCAGCCCGCCGCAGCCGCTCCGGATCGCTGGAAATCTTGGCGTCAACTGGAGACTGTTTAAAAAGCGTTTTCAACTCTTCCTAGAAGCTACAGATAGGGAGAATGCATCGGACACCAGGAAGATCGCCCTCCTCCTCTCCACGGCGGGGCAACATGCCATCCACATCTACAACTCCCTGGCATTCGCGGAAGGCGAGGACAAGATGAAGTACACGACGGTCCTTCTAAAATTTGAGGAACACTTCAGCGTGGAAGTTAATGAGAACTTCGAGAGGTACCTCTTCCAGCAGCGCCTGCAGGGTAAGGATGAGCCTTTTCAATCTTATTTGACACACCTCCGTATCCTCGCGCAGTCCTGTGGCTATGAGGCCACCTCCGACTCCATGATTCGGAACCAGATCGTTTTTGGGGTCACATCGGACACCCTAAGCCAGCAGCTCCTCAAAATAAAGCGCCTCACCCTAGCCACCGCCATCGAGACCTGCGTCCTCCAAGAAAACGCGACCAGCTGGTACTCCAAATTCCATGCGGCTGAATCGGCATGGCAGCGGTCCTATGAGGCCGAGCGGGTCCAGTCGATCGAGTTCCTCCCGGCCCGCGGCCCGGACGAGGGCGGCCATTTTGCACGCTTTCCGAGGCCTCCCACCAAAAGAGGGGACGTCGACGCAGAGGGACGGGATGCGCAGGCGCGCTCTACGCAGGATCGCACCGCGCATGCACGGTGGTGCAACGAACGCCATGACGTCACGACGTGCAGCAACTGTGGATCCGCACACTTAAAGCGGCAATGTCCGGCCAAAGCGCGACAATGCCTCCGCTGTGGCAGGATGGGCCACTACGCTGCCTGCTGTTGAGCAGCTCAACCTGCCAACTCTCCGCAATTCCGCCAGCCTCGCAGGGACGTGCGGGCCATTCAGCCCCCATACGCTCAGTCATACGCTGGCGACGTGCAGACCGGTGATACCGACGACCGGGAACCCTTCCGCGTTGCGGTACTAAACAAGAACCGGATATCCCCAAATCGGATCCACCAGCCGATGCCAGTGCACAGCATTAATCCGGGTGATTAATGGTGTGCCACCCTGACGGTCAACCGATCACCAATCACATTCTGCTTAGACCCTGGTGCCTCTGCCAATCTCATTGCATGGCCAGCCTTCCACACCTTGAAGGTTAAACCACCGATTCTGCCATCCCACTGTCAGCTGGTTGATTATAACGGAAACATTATCCCGGTCATGGGGTCCTGCCAGCTCGAGGTTGCACACAATTCACATACAGCCACACTGTCTTTTGAGATAGTTGGATCCTCGAAGGACTCTCTGTTAGGCGCACAGGCGTGCAAGACCCTCCACCTCGTTCAGCGCGTACACACTTTGTCTCCAGAAGGCATGTCCGATTTCCCAGATGCAGACTTTAGGGCGCAGCTCCACTCGCTCCTCGTCCCCAACCAGGAGGTTTTCGAGGGCATGGGCACCCTGTCCTACACTTACAGAATACGGCTCAAACCGGACGCCACCCCGGTCATTCATGCACCTCGTAGAGTCCCAGCACCGCTCAAGGACCGCCTCAAGCAGCAACTGCAGGACCTGCAGGACCAAGGAGTGCTTTCCCGGGTCAAGGAGCCAACGCAATGGGTCAGCTCTATGGTGTGCGTAAAAAAGCCCTCCGCCGAGCTCCGGATCTGCATCGACCCGAAAGACCTGAACAACAACATCATGAGGGAACACTACCCCATACCCAAACGGGAAGAAATCACGAACGAAATGGCCCGGACTAAAATTTTCACCAAGCTTGATGCCTCAAAGGGTTTTTGCAGATTCAACTGGATCAGTCCAGCAGGAAGCTGTGCACGTTCAACACTCCCTTTGGCAGATACTGCTACAATAGGATGCCGTTTGGCATCATCTCCGCATCCGAGGTGTTTCATCGCATCATGGAACAGATGATGGAGGGCATTGAAGGGGTACGAGTCTATGTTGACGACGTCATCATCTGGTCCACCACGCCACAGGAGCACATCAGTCATCTCCAGCGTGTCTTTGCACGGATACGAGATCAGGGCCTTTGCCTCAACCGAGCCAAGTGCTCTTTTGGCCAAACTGAGCTAAGGTTTTTGGGGGACCACATATCCCGGTCAGGGGTGCGGCCGGATGCCGACAAAGTGGCAGCTATCGCAGCCATGCCGCAGCCGGCAGACAAAAAGGCAGTGTTATGCTTCCTCGGGATGGTCAACGTCCTAGGGAAGTTTATTCCCAACCTTGCCTCGCACACAACAGCTCTTCGCCACCTGGTCAAGAAGACAACGGAATTCCAGTGGCTGCCCGCACACCAGAAAGAATGGGAGGACCTCAAGATCAAGCTCATCACCGTCCCGGTGTTGGCGTTCTTCGACACCACTCGGGACACAAAGATCTCGACTAATGCCAACCAGTCCGGCATTGGGGTGGTACTCCTACAACGGGACAACACTGCATCATGGGCCCCGGTCGCCTATGCCTCACGGGCCATGACCCCCAAAGAACAGCGCTATGCGCAGATTGAAAAGGAGTGCCTGGGTTTGTTGACCGGCATCGACAAATTCCACGATTATGTGTATGGTCTTCCGCAGTTCACTGTGGAGACCGACCATCGCCCCCTGGTCGGCATCATTCAGAAGGACCTCAGCGATATGACCCCTCGCCTCCAGCGCATTCTGCTCAAGCTCTGGAGGTACGACTTCCAACTTGTCTACACCCCGGGAAAGGACCTCGTCATCGTGGATGCCCTGTCCAGAGCAGTGAACACACCGCCCGAATCGGAGAGGTTCGTTTGTCAGGTCGACACACAAGTAGCCTTCACATCGGCCAATCTGCCGGCCACTGATGCACGTCTGGCCCACATTCGCCGTGAGACTGCGGCTGACCCCCTTCTACAACGTGTGATGTGCCACACGACGGAAGGGTGTCTCAAGGGGCAGTGCCCACAATTCTACAATGTCCGGGACGACTTGGCTGTCATTGATGGTGTCCTCCTAAAGTTGGACCGGATTGTGATCCCACACAGCATGCACTGGCTTGTCCTCGAACAATTGCACAAAGGCCATCTCGGAGTTGAAAAGTGCAGGCGGAGGGCCCGAGAAGCTGTGTACTGGCCGGGCATCAGTGACGACATCGCTAACATGGTGCTCAACTGCCCCACCTGCCAAAGGTTTCAGCCGGCGCAACCCCCTGAGACACTTCAGCCCCATGAGTTGGTCACGTCCCCCTGGGAAAAGGTGGGTGTGGACCTCTTTCATGTGCTCGGCAGGGACTACGTCATTAGCAATCCCTGGGAACAATAAGTAACATTTGGGACACACAAAGCAAAGCCAGACTCCCCGGCGCAGCAGGAGCCAACACAAAGGAGGTGAATGAACACCTCAAGACCGCCCATCGATCAGGGAACCGCTCCAGTATTGGAGAAATCGAACCAAGCGATTGGGACAAAGTCCAATCACTTGGGACCAGGTACAGGGTCCGCCCCGAAAGGCGGGAAGCCCCTGGGGACTATAAGAGTTAAGCCCCAAGTTCAAATCGCTCTCCTCGTCCTGCCCGGGTCACCCAGCAACACGAACCAACATTGACCGTGACCGGTGCAGTGACCACCGAAAGAAGTAAGTCTTAATTCAACGTTCGCTACGAGATAGGCGCTCCTAGCTACCAATCGGTACCAACTTCGAATCCCGCAGACTCAGAACCCGAACAAAAGGCCATTTGTTCCCCTGACCTGGTGGGCCAGTCCGAAGTTATGTATAGGCCTGTTAGTTGTAGAAGTAGCTTAGACGTAGAATTTGTGCATGAGTAGTAATTACTGTGCATAATAAATGTACTTTTATTTGAATCTTACTAATCGGTGTATTGAGTTCTTGATCATTACTTGGACTTGAACCTCATGGCGGTATCATAAAGATACCTGGCGACTCAAGAGCAAAGGTAATAAAACAGAGCAATTGAACCAATCGGAAAGTTAGCAACATGTGCTACAAGAGCGTTAAGGGAAGTAGTTAAGCAGCCTCACGGAGAACCTGGTCACTCCCTGTGTAAGTTTTGAACAGTGGAGTTATTACAGGAATTGGGAAAACAGCAGCCATTGTTACAGGAGATGATCTCCCTTTTCAGTGAGATGGCACACCAGCTGCCCGTGTACCTGAAGCAGATATGTAACAATCTGTTACTGAAATCCCAGAGTCACAAGTAAGGTTAAGATAGTTATGGAGAAAGGAAGAAATTAAGTTCATAGCCCCAGTTTAGTTCAGATGCGGTGTGAAAAGGTATCAAAAAGAAAGACATAAGGGCAGCATGGTGGCGTAGTGGGTTGCCACTGTGGCCTCACTGTGCTGAGGTCACAGGTTCGATCCTGGCTCTGGGTCACTGTCTGTGTGGAGTTTGTACATTCTCCCCATGTTTGTGTGGGTTTCGTCCTCACAACCCAAAGATGTGCGGGAGGTGGATTGGCCAGGCTAAATTAAAGATGTAGGTGGATTGGCCAGGCTAAATTAACCCCTTAATTGCTGGAAGGTGTTGCAAATTTTGGATGGCCACGCACAGTTACTTTCTAATAAATGTCCGAAGGTGGGTGGTCTGTGTTTGGGTTCCACCCAGGTAAACTAACTGAGAAACTCCACCACCCAGAAGCGGTTCATTGATAAATCTCCGCCGAGCACGCCCCGCATTCCATTTTCGAACCGTGAGCATTGTGGCGTCAGCTTGAGTGACACACTGAGCCACCAATGAACGCCCGAGAGCGCTGGGGACGCGAGTTGCTCATGGGAAGGAGTCGGAAAGAGGGCGCTGGGGCCGGCTTGAGAAATCACTGGCTTTTGTCTGCGCTTGGTACCGGCCGCACAAAGTTCTTCCAACATGGCTGAGAACAGGGAAGAGGAGGTAAAGAAGTATTACCGGCTGGAAGAGCTGAAGCAGCACAGCAACGGGAACAGCGCCTGGATCAACATTCACAACAAAATCTACGACGTGACCACCTTTCTTGAAGAGGTAGTTTGTGCCCAGTGCCCCTGAAATAAATGTTGCACAACTTTGTCATTAACCCCCCAGTTGACCGCAGTGTATAATGTTCAACAAGTGTAAACTTTCTCAATCGACAGCTTTGCTCCTAACACGAGAGGGGCACCGGGTTTATTTTTAAAATTGCAATTTAAATACTTTTCTGTCAGCATGTTTGCAACCAAAAAGTACTTGGCCTCCCGCCGCCGCTGTGTCCTATGACTTTCATCGACTACTTTAGATTGCTCACCAAAGTTGACGCTTGCAGGAGCACGGACGGTAGCGTTTGAGAACCCTGAACCTTTTATTGGTCTCGAATTTACTTGTGTTTCAGCACTGCCGAGTTCAATAGGCTCCTTCCTTTGGTGCTCCTTCAGTACAGATTCTTTGCCATATAATTTTGCCACATTATTTTGCCACATTAAAGTATCTCTAGTTGTACATAAGATGCATAAGATTTGCTGTTTATGATTTCATAGATAGAATTTACAGTGCAGAAGGAGGCCATTTGGCCCATCGAGTCTGCACCGGCTCCTGGAAAGAGCACCCTACCCAAGGTCAACACCTCCACCCTGTCCCCATAACCCAGTAACCCCACCCAACACTAAGGGCAATTTTGGACACTATGAGCAATTTATCATGGGCAATCCACCTAACCTGCACATCTTTGGACTGTGGGAGGAAACCGGAGCACCCGGAGGAAACCCACGCACACACGGGGAGGATGTGCAGACTCTGCACAGACAGTGACCCAAGCCGGAATTGAACTTGGGACCCTGGAGCTGTGAAGCAATTATGCTATCCACAATGCTACCGTGCTGGCCTCGGGGAGAAAATCAGGTGAACCTGTTTGTCTCTTCTAGAATCCCTATAGTGCAGAAGGAGGCCATTTGAGTCTGCACCGACCCTTTCAAAGAGCACCCCACAGCCCCGGCCCTATCCATGTAACCCCCACCTAACCTTTTGGACGCTAAGGGGCAGTTTAGCACGGCCAGTCCATCTAACCTGCACATCTTTGGACTTCCATTTAAACTCTTCCATTTGAGTAGCTGAGATTTCGCTCAGCTTGGGTGTACTTTTGAAGCATATGTTCTTTATCTTTAGGATCTTGAAAACAACCTAACGCTTACCTATATCTTTGCTGATAACTTTCTGTACCCCTGACAGGAAACCCCTCCCCACCATCCCATGGCCCAGTTTTCCATTCCTACTCTTTGAGATCTTTCTCTTCTCCCCCACCCCCCAATTATCCCCATGACAGGCTTTTTCACAAATGGCATTGCTTCAGACTTGCCCGTTGAAGCCAGCAAGCTGCACCAGTGTGTAACATTTTAGATGTTTTTGTAATGGACAGTGAGACATACTATTTGTGATATGCAGCATTTTTTAAAATCCTGCCCGTTCTAGTCTTTTGCCAAGCCTACCAAGAATGAACTCATTCTGCGATACCTGCTGAAAGCACCAGTTTGGGTCATTGTATTCCAAGTGGTTGTGACGAATGTGATATAAAATAGTTACTTTAGAGATACTAGTTAATGTAATGTAGAAATTGCATAATACTAAGAAGACTTTAAACAATGCTAACTTCCAAACTGTTTGTAAATGACCGCTGCAACTGTCTTTTGATTTGTTGACCTGCACGACTGCAGTTGTTTGGAGAAACCTTCCACAAATTGCTATGTGTTTCGTAACTGGAGGGTGTTCTGAACTTAAAGTGTATTGCCAAAATGTCTATTTGCATGCATCTGAGCCGGATATTAAATTCTGAGCCTTTTGCACAGAAAGCAATTCCTCTAAACAAATGAACAGTAAAGAACTGCCATCCCATTTACATTGAGATAAAAGGAAAATACTGCAGATGCTGGAAATCTGAAATAAAAGCAGAAAATGCTGGGTAAACTCAGCAGGTCTGGCAGCATCTGCAGAGAGAGAAACAAAGTTAACATTTTGGATCTAAACTATCCTTCTACAGAAGGTTCTGTCTCACGCATTTGGAACTGAACTGCTAACTCTATTTCTCTCCACCGATGCTGCCAGACCTGCTGCGTTTATCCAGCATTTTCATACAGATATTTATTCATGTAACTCTGTCTGAAGCTATTGCTGTTTGTGAGAGGAGAGTAAGAAAAATAATGTACTTCATTGTTTCTGGGAAGCTTCCCACAAGCTTTTCTCCTGGAATTTCTCTCCTTATCCTACTTCCATATTCAAGTGACTAGGGTCCTTTTGTGACAGCATAACCTTTAAAGTGATGCTTATGCTTGATTTGGTCGGAATGAGATGAGTTTGATTACATAGTGACATTTATCAGCCAGCTGTTGGAAGGTCGTAAACTGACCTCTGTTTAAAAAGGAAATGGTGTTATTTTCCACCTTAAGTCAAGCTCTGACACTTAGTGCTCTTTTTGATCAATAGGGAGAAGCCAGCATGTCCAGGAATATTTTCAACGAGACCCCTTCTCAAGTTCATTGCACTATTGGTATTGCCGGTTATTTCACAATCACAGCTGGCTCTTTCAGCACATGAATAGGTTGGGAAGGAGACCATGGTCCCGGTTTCTGAGAAGGCGTTTGAAGTCGGGTGGCATATTGGTGAGCACTGCTGCATCACAGTGCCAGGGACCTGGGTTCAATCCCGGCCTTGAGTGACTGTCTGTTTGCATTTTCTCCCTGTATCTGTGTGGGTTTCCTCCGGTGCCCCAATTTCCTCCCACAATCCAAAGATGTGCAGGTTAGGGGGATTGGCCATGCTAATTGACCCTTAGTGTCCAAACAAAAGTGGGGATAGGGCGTGGGCCTGGGGAGGATGCTCTTTCAGAGGGTCGGTGCAGACTTGATGGGCCAAATGGCCTCCTGCTTCGATGATTTTAAGTCAGTTTGTACAGTTAAGAAGACTGTGCTGTCTCTTGTCGTGTCCACTGGAATCTTTGATGCACCGACCTGCTGCAGAATGGGCAGAATTCATCTGACATTGGTCGCAGAAATGATTTTGAGCATGTTCCTCAATTAATGAATTTGACCTTCCACAGAATGATTTAGGCAGATTGTTACTTCATTCAGATTGACCTATATGTTTTGGGAATGTTATTTAATCCTCCTATCAAACTTCTGTTTGTTTTCCAGCAATCAAAGATTATTTTGCAACTTAATGACTTGCACAAGTTTCATTGCTGGCAGTAAACATAATTCAGACCCTTCCCCAAATTGGGCAAAATATCAATGGCGACAGATGATGCCTTTACTCCAAACTAATGTATGTGATCTTTGTTATCCTCCAACTGCATTCCCTTGAAAAGGAGGCTCAGAAATAGTACTTGTGATGTGAGCTCAGGGAGAGCCCTCCCTCGAGTTCAGCAAGGAGCAGAGTTATTCTTTTATTTATTTTTTCTTGATTAGGATATAACTGATAAAACTGCTTCAGCTCACCACATTGTGACGAGCTTTTTCTCTTTGTTTACATGTGATTTTTAAAATTCTTAATGTTTTAATGTCACTTTTGTGGGACGTGGGGCTTGCTGGGAAGACACGCCGTTTGTTACACTTGAGAAGGTAGCCGAGAGTCATCTTGAATCAATGCAGTCTATATGATTTTGTACAACTGTGGGGTCTGCTGAGTTATTTCACACTTGTAATGAATCTGAAATTCCTTTGGACCGTCTGTTCAATAGTTTAAAGTTGACTCCATCTAATAATCTTTATTATTGTCACAAGTAGGTTTACATTAACACTGCAATGAAGTTACTGTGAAAATCCCCGAGTCGCCACAGTCCGGCGCCTGTTCGGGTACACCGAGGGAGAATTCAGAATGTCCAATTCACCTAACAGCACATCTTTCAGGACTTTTGGGAGGAAACCGGAGCACCCGGAGGAAACCCACGCAGACATGGGGAGAACGTGCAAACTCCGCACTAACAGTGACCCAAGCGGGAATCGAACCCGGGACCCTGGGTAACAGTTTATGGTTTTATTTCAGCAAAGGTTTGAGCAGCAGATTAAAATAAGGTATAACTGAGAATTGTAGCCTGTTATTTTCCTTTGAATGGAAGGTGTGACCCAATTCCCATTCCTTCTACTCGTGTCTCCACCTGCCCGGTGTCCTTCTTGGCACTTCTGCATTTCGTCACCCACTATGCTAAATCCCAGAAAGCAGAACTGCGGGGGAAATAAAAATATCCAGTCATAGGCACAGCAATTCTTTTTGTTCAGGCACTGGCCTTCAGTTTCCTTTTATCTGTTTTTCAGCATTGGAAACAAGCAAAAGAGCTTGCACTATGGTTTGATACTGCAAACCACCAATACGCAGATGAGTTCAAACTGTAATTCAAATTTATGTTCAACATACTTTTGATAAACCTAAAGTCATTATTTTTATTCTTTCACATGATTTGAGCATTGCTGGAAAGGCCAGCATTTGTTGCCCCTACCTAATGGCCTTATCAATATAGTGTAGGCAGCCCTTTGGGATCAAGGAATACTTGTTCCGGTTCAATGGGTTCTGAAATGGCTGATGAGTACAATGCATGATCTGCAGATTCGTGCCACATGTTGGGCAGGTTGTGCTTGAAAGGTTGGGTAGACAGGTTGTTAGGTAAGTGGGGAGGTTTGTGCTCTCCCTCCCATTCCTCGACTTTACCTCTGCACGTTCCTAACAAAGTCTCTCAATGTGATTGATGCTTTCCTGATTGAGACTTCCAACTTCTTCCGGGATCTTTGAGGGACGTCCTGAACGTGTTCCTACTGTTTTTCTGCGAGTCTTCAGCCATGACGAGTCCCGATTAGAGTAGTTGCTTTGGGAGTCCAGTGTCAGGCCTATGAATGACTTCCTTTCCAGTGGAACCGATTTTGAGTGATTAGTGCCCCAATGTTGAGCAAGTTGGCTTGGGAGAGGATGCTACTATTAGGCCACCTTTCTTGCCACTGGATTTGAAGAATCTTGCAAAGATATTGCTAGTGGTACTTCAGTCCTTTGCCACGCCTGCTGAATGTTGTCCAAGTTTCCAAAGAATATAAAAGCATGGGGATATAAAATGTCACCTAGCAACCTTCGTAGTAAACGGTAATCTAAGCAAAGCTCAATGCTGAAAAGTAATAAAAGGGAATTTTATCTGATTAGATTTCAACAATGTCCAGAAGAATATGCATTCCCACAGATGTGGAGAGAGGTTATAGGCAATTCTTAATCCCAACTCATTCTCATTTTTCTCCCTTTTTTCCCCTCTAAATTTAGCAATTCGTTTATAGCACCTTGATGGAGTGGGTGTGGAAAGGATGTTTCCTCTTGTAGGAGAATCTGGAACTAGGGGTCGCTCACTGTCCATTTAAGACCGAGATGAGAATTTCTTTTACCTGAGGATCATGAGTCTTTGGAACTCTCTCTGCCTTAAAAGGTGCTGCAGTCAGAGTTTTTGAGTATTTTTAAGGCAGAGGAGATAGTTTCTTGATAAGCAACAGGGTGAAAGGTGCTCGGGGGTAGGCAGGAATGTGGAGTTGAGGTTACACTCTGATCAGCCACGATCTTGGGTGATGGCAGGGCAGGCTTGAGGGGCTGGGTGGCCTACTACTCCTCGTTCATATGTTCGCACGCTGGAATTCAGCAGGTAGTTGAAACAGTGTTATTTTTGCCCAACAGTAAGTTTGGAAAATGGTTAATTTAACTCTTTCCATGTCTTACCGCTCCAAATAGGAGCAGGAGAAGGCCATTTGGCCTTCGTTTTGTTTTCCATTTACGGGATGTGGGCATCTCTTGTTAGGCCAGCATTATTGCCCATCCCTAGTTGCCCTTCAGAAGGTGGTAGTGAGTTGCCTTCTGGAACCGCTGCAGTCCTTGAGGTGTAGGTGCACCCACTGTGCTATTAGGGAGAGAGTTCCAGGATGTTGCCCCAGTGATAGCGAAGGAACGGCGATATATTTCCAAGTCAGGCTGGTGAGTGACTTGGAGGGGAACGTCTGGGTGGTGGGCTTCCCAGGTATCTGCTGCTCTTGTCCTTCTAGAGGGTAGTGGTTGTGGGTTGAGAGGTGCTGTCGAAGGAATCTTGGTGAGTTACTGCAGTGCATCTTGTAGATGGTGCACACGGCTGCCACAGTTTGTCGGTGGTGGAGGGATTGAATGTTTGTGGAAGGGGGAGCAATCAAGCGGACTGCTTTGTCCTGGATGGTGTTGGGCTTCTTGAGTGTTCTTGGAGCTGCATTCATCAGGCAAATGGAGATTATTCCATTACACTCCTGACTTGTGCCTTTTAGATGGTGGACAGGTTTGGGAGGGGTCAGGAGGTTAGTTACTCGCTGTAGAATTCCTAACCTTTGACGAGCTCAATAGACTAATCCTGTTTCTTCTCTCTTCCCCCCCCCCCCCCCCCCCCATATTCTATAGAAACTCATATACTCTTTAAAAACCCATATAATTACATTATTGCACATTGTTGGAGCTACATGTGAACAAGATGAAGTAAGGGCAGCAGTCAAGTGAACCAATTTGCTTTTTAATGATAAACAAGCAGATTCACGTCCCTGACATTAACTGTTCAAGATTCCAGATTATTTAATTGAATTCTAATTTACAAATTGCCACGCTGTGGAAAATGGAGACATTGTAATCTTCCAAAATTCCCTGCATTCTGAAAAGGTCCCAGTGGATTGGAAAACTGTAAATGTAACGCCCTATTCCAGAAAAGACGTAGTTAGAACCAGTTAGGCTAGCCCCTGTCGTTGGGGAAAATGCTGGTATCTATTATTAAAGGAGTAGTAGAAGGACATTTAAAAATCACAGTACAATCTAGCAGGGTCAACATGGTTTTATGAAAAGGAACTAATGTTAGACAAACTTATTGGTGTTCTTTGACGATGTAACAAGCAGGTTGAGTAAAGGAGCGCTGGAGGATGTGGTATATTTGGATTTCCAAAAGGCATTCGAGAAGGTGCCATATAAACGGTTACCAAACATTGTGATAATTGTTATTTTCAGGTTGGCAAACTGTAACAAGTGGGATGCCACCAGGGTTAAAAATATACAGGAGAGGTAGGTGAATTCACCCTCCAGCTTTGTCTGAAAGCGAAGCATGAAAAATAAGATTCAGACAGGCCCTCGGCAAAATGGAAAGTAATAAAATGGAGGGTAGATGGCCTGAAGTTGTTGAACTCTACTTCTGATGTTTTGCAATCAAATTTGCAGATGATACAAAGATCGGAGCAAGTGGTGATGAGGATACAGAGTCTACAAAGAGATATAGATCGGTTAGGTGAGTGGACAAAATGTGAGGTTGTCTGCTTTGGATGGTGGGACTGCAGGATGCTGCGGCACAGAGGGATCTGGGTGTCCTTGTCCGTGATTCAGAAAAAGTTAGCATGCGTGTACAGCAAATAATTAGGAAGGCAAATGGAATGTCGACCTTTTAATGCAAGAGGGATGAATTTAAAAGCAAGGAAGTCTTGTTATAACTGTATGGGACATTGGTGAGACATTACCTAGTGGGGCAGGGTGTAGTCCTGGTCGCCTTGATATAGGAGCAGATTGCATTGCAAGCAGCTCGGAGAAGGTTCACCACATTGATTCTCGGGCTGAAGGAGTTGTCTTATGAGGAAATGTTGAGGAGGTTGGTCCTATACTCTTTTGAAGTCTAGAAGAATGAGAGGTTATCTTATTGTTACATTAAAAATTCTGAGGGTCTTGACGTGGCCGATGCTGAGAGGCTGTCTTCCCCCTGTGGGGGAACCTGTAACTTGGCAAGCAGTCTCCAATTTAAAATGGCGACGAGGAGGAATTTCTTCCCTGGGGATCATTCGTCTTTGGAATTCTCTCACCCCGAGAGCAGTGCAGGTTGGGTCATTGAATATATTCAAGGCTGAGTTCGACAGATTTTGGATAGACCCAATTAATTTGAGGAATATGAGGGCAGACAGGAAAATGACACAAGGCCACACAATCAGATCAACCATGACTTTATTGAATGGCGGAGTAGGCTCGAGGGGCTGAATGGCCTAATCCTTGTCCTGCTTCTTTGTCGGAATACTAGTTCTGCAATGTAACCACTGTGCTACTGTACCTCCACTGTTATCCAGGATATAGTAGAACAAAGGGGATGGCAGTTATCCCCCTGGAAGTTTCCACCTACTGTTGTTAAATTTGTGATGGTAGTGGGAATTAGAATTAAACTTTTCAGGTCGGGCAAGCCTTCACTTTCTTCCAAGACCACTGAAGATACTAACTTGTTCATGCAACCCTTTGGCAAAAGGCCTGTTTGATTTTGTGCAACACATGTTAAACCTGACAGCTGACTTTGCAAATATGACTTCCCTGCATATACTGTTTGTGCAGCTTACTTAATCTACAGCAATCAGTTTACAGTCAATGTTTAGAGGTTTGTTAAACTGTCATGTGATGATCAACTGCCCTCGACCCGCCGGAGGGATTCTCTGTTACGCCGGCCGGTCAATGGGGTTTCCCATTGTGGCACAATCCCACACTGTTGGGAAACCCTGGGCGCTGGCTAAACGGAGAATACCGCCCAAGAGCTCCAAACTACTATAATAACCCCACACAATGCTTGAAACCATGACTTATTAATTAAAGCCTCAATTGACAAACCACAGGCAAACCCCACATTTCTGCCCAAACCTTAACTGTTTCAACTGCAACCCCCTCAGGATTAAGTTGCTACACTGAGCATTAAACCTTAGTCCCAAAATCCCTCTGATCTGACAGATACTTACAACTCCCCAGGTTGACCCTTCTCGATTCTCCGTTGAGTTCCATGCATCTTGTGGTTTAGTTCAGTTGGCTGGACAGCTGGTTCGTGATGCCGAGCGAGGCCAACAGCACGGCTTCAATTCCCGTACTGGCTGAGGTTATTCATGCCTTCTCAGATCCTCAGGTTAAATCACCACCAGTCAGTTTCCCCCCCCCCCCCCTCAAAGGGGAAAACAGCCTATGGTCATCTGGGACTATGGCGACTTTACCTTTCACCTTACTCGATGGATCACTGTCATTTGGAATGCAAAGACTTTGAACTTTGTTTTTATTACCGTTCAGATACTGATGTATAGGGTAGTGAAATGAGTATTTTGGAAAATGAGTCTCTTTCATATTTTAACATCCTCTGCTTGTAAGAGTTAAATAGATCAGAAAGTACTATGCATTTCTAATTAAGTGCATTTGGAAAGTCTGTACAAACTCACATTTAATTTGTCTTGAATTAAATGGCTTTTACTCACTTCACACTTTATCACATTGCCTTAGTAGGTAGAAGTTCAAACCTCTTTATCTAGGTTAAAAATTAATGATGTTTCTTTCCTTATTCCAGATGCAGTGAACAGCAGAGCAAGTGCTGTGTCACGCTGGTCCAATCAGTGTTGAAGGAACAGTTGTGTTGTCATCTTATGAAATCATGCTAGGCTCCATCTTTTTTAAAGGACTTGTATTCTAATAGCTGGTTACTTTTATAGTTTTTAAAATTATAATGCTTTGCTTTCACAATGATCCATAATGAGTTAAATCCTATTCCAGATCATGTCCAGACAGTTATACTCGTGGATAAGAGGGCTTTGTTTGTTCAGATCCAGTCTCCGCATTAACCTCCAAGTAGGCTGGATCCACGTTCTGCAGATTTGAGTTACACAAAATAGAACATAGAACATGAAATGCAGAAGGAGGCCATTCGGCCCATCGAGTCTGCACCGACCCACATTAAGCCCTCACTTCCACCCTATCCCCGTAACCCAATAATCCCTCCAAACCTATGGCTCCAGATGAAAATGTCTTTTGAGACAACAAGACCTTATTCTTCCAGAATACCAATCCTACTATCTTCCCACTGCAACATTTGAATATTTTCTTCTTAAATGAATGTAATGTCCTGATCGTGACCACAAACGTTCAGATTTATACTTACAAATACAGCTTATTATTGCAAAAGCAAAGGCCAGAGCAAAGGAAATAAACAGATTTTAAACTCAATTCACTTTTGATTGAGTGGAACATGATTTCTAAGGAAACAACACAACTATGCTTGAGTATTCAATTTCAAATGCTTTTTATTTATTTTTTATTTTGCAGTATTAGACCAATGCAATTGAGGGAGCCAGAAGCAGTCATAGGCAAACTAAGAGATGGCATTTAACTTGAAGAAATGTAGTGTCCTGCATGTCAGTAGTGTCAACAATGAATACAGATATCGTCTGCAGGGATCGGGAGAGGAAAAGATCTTGGTATCAGTTGTTCACCAGATCACTGAAGGTTCATGACCAATGTAGAGAGCCTGTAGCTAAAACTACAGGCTGTATTAATAGATCCTTCGGTATAAGGGCAGTCCAAGGACAGTATTTTGATACTCGACAGATTGGCCAGACTAGTTTTGGTCCCTCTACCCGCTGAGGGATATGGTGATCATGGAAAAGGTTCAAAGGAGAGCTGTGAAGATTATTCTTAGCTTAAGAAACCTTAACTCCTTAAGTTTCAGGACCTGGGTCTATTTTGTTTAGAGCAGTTGGTGGCACCAAATCCAGTCTCTGCATGAATAGGAGCACTTAAATTAGCTCCAGGGCTGGAAAGTGTGCCCATTGGCAAATCATTCAAGTTCACCAGATTGGGCAGAATCAGGAGATGCGAGTTTCAACTTTGTAAGAGTTGGGATACATGGATGAGCATGCCTCTGGAATACATTGTTGGCTGGGTTAATTCTCTGCCTGTGTTCAAGAGGGCGCTTGACTGAGCAGAGATCACATCCATGTAGGATACAAAATGGCTGTAGTGCAGATGATCCATGAGATTACCTGGACTGATTTGAAGCGATACGTTCCAGAGCATCCGTTCCCTCTTTGGCCTGGATCTTTCTCCTTGTTTCTCCCAGGAGATTATTTGACTGAGGGAGTGCCATGTCAGTCGTGATGTGTTGGATCATGACCAGATTCCATGTTCTGGGGCTGCCTCCTGTAATTTCCTGTAATGCTGTGGGGGGTGGGTCTAAGACTCTGTTGATGCTTGAGATTATTTTAAGTTCATTATTGATTGCTGAAAGATCAAGTACAGTTGTGTTTGCCTTAACGTAATGTAGAGTACCAGAAAAGTTAATGTTTGTCACTGATTTTGAAATGCTTAGTAATGGTCCTTGGGTGAACATTGATTTGTACTTCAATGGGTCGGAGTTTGAACTTGTTTAAGCGGGGTGCTGAGATGTTTCAAGCCCTCGGCCTTGTGTTTCAAAGGAGTGTTGATTTTGATACTTACACCTGCCCGTTACCCAAAACTTATCTAGGCTTTCAGATTAAATCAGCAGTTGGCTAGCGGAAACATTTTAGATTTGTTTATTACCCTCCCTTCCATTTGTTTACTTGAGCTCTTCAGGATGTTTTGATATTTTCGACAAAATTATTTTGAATTGCCGATTTTCAGAGTGACCTTGTTTGAATAGTTCTAGTGACGTAGAACTCCATCTTCTGTGTGCGCAGTAACCTTTTCCTTGAAGAATGTTTAAAATTGATTTGCGACAGCAACTTGTTTGTGCAGTTCAGTGTTTTTTTTTTTTTAAATTGCCATTTTTAACTGGCCCCTTTTTTTTATTTGCGTAGAGACGAGAAGGGTTTTGAGTAAATGTTTAAAGAATTGAGGGAGAGAGAACCTAGGTTTGGAGGGACCATTGGACGGCAAGAACATGTCGGCTAAAGGGTCTACCACCAATGGTGATTGAACAATGGGGTAACTAAGTACACACTGGCAATAGTAAAATTATAGGTCGGAATTCTCCAGCCACCTGTTCCCGTCAGCAGGGCACCCCCACCTGGAGGTTTCCTGTCAGCTTGGAGTGGCTCCCGATGGGAAATCCTATTGACAGGCGGCGGGAGTAGAGAATCCTGCCGCCAGTGAACAGCGTGCTGCAGAGAAGCACGCGGCTGGGGGACCGGAGAATCCAGCCCATTGAATATGGCCATGGGGGAATCTGGAAAGGAATTTGAGAATTTTGAGGTCCATTTTGCACGAACGGAGAGAATCCGGTGACGGGAAGGAGGCATTTGTTTAGGTGAAGAAAAATGATCAGTTTGCCAACTGCTTCGTATGCTTGTCAGTTGAATGCAAAGTGAAGCAGCCTTACAATTTGTTTAGCTATAGTTTGTTCCAGTCTGTCATAGAATCCTGGCAGAGCAGAAGGAGGCCATTTGGCCCATCGATTCTGCACCAACCATTCCAAAGACCACTCTACACAGGCCCACCTAACCTTGGGACACTGGGGCAATTTAGCACGGCCAATCCTAAACTAACCTGCACATCTTTTGGACTATGGGAGGAAACTGGAGCACTTGGAGGAAACCCACGCAGACACGGAGAACATGTAAACTCCACACACAGTCACCCATGGTCTGAATCGAACCCTGTCTTTGGAAAGTTTGAGAAGGACGTGTAAGGGCACATAGAACCATATAATTCCTACACTGTAGATGGAGGCCCATCGAATCTGCACTGACCCTCTGAAAGAGCACCCTACGTGGCCCACTCCCCCGCTCAACCCCTGTAACCCCACCTAACCTGCACATCTTTGTACACTTGAGGGGAAATTTAGCATAGACAATTCACCTAACCTACACATCTTTGGACTGTGGGAGGAAGCCAAAGCACCCAGTGGAAACCCATCCAGACAACTGGGAGAACATGCAAACTACACAGACAGGCACCCAAGGACGAAATCGAACCCAGGTCCCTGGCGCTGTGAACCAGCAGTGCTAGCCACTGTGCCGCCCACATGTGTAAGATGCACCCTCCAGATGTTTGTATGCACCTGAATGCAAGTTATTTGGGTCACTTATGACCAGCACCATTATGCCCCAGAGAACAGCTCTAATGTTGATTGTGTTCTGCATACACAAGTGGTGTTGATAAATAACACAGCGTAGCACTGCTTTTAAATGTTACAATCATGGAGCTGTGTGGGTTCTGCAGTTGCCGTTAAAAGTAAGCATGTTTGTACTAGGTTGGGTCTAACATATGATGAAACTGTCCCCATCTCAGACTGTCAGTGAAGTGTGCATCTCAAAACTTCCCCCACCCCCCATCCCAATGTCTCTCTGAAAGCAAGAGGATTTGGATGGGTACAGTAGCTCTGACAAAGCGTGGAAGGGCTAGACGAGGGTAAGAAAAGTTGAACAGGGCAGTGATAGTTGATGTAATTTTTGTCTGTATGGAATCAGAAAATCAGACATCACGTTTTTTTGGTCAGAGTATCAGTATTAAAAATTAAAAGAAGATGGCAAGAGTTTTGTTTTGATTATATAAAAGGTAAGAGAGAGGCAATAATGGACATTGGATCACTGGAAAATGAGGCTGCAGAGTAGTAATGGGGAACAAAGAAATGGCAGAGGAACTGAATAGGAACTTTGCATCAGTCTTCATGGTGGAAGACACCAAGAGAGTTGGGGTAGAGATGAGTGTAGTGGTCATCACTAAGGGGAAGGTGCTGAGGAAGCTGAAAGGTCTCAAAGTAGATAAATCACCCGGACTAGATGGACTGCACCCCAGGGTTCTGAAGGAGATTGTGGAGGCATTGGTAATAATCATTCAGGAATCATTGGTGTCACGGAGGGTCCAAGGGGACTGGAAAATGGTTAATGTAACACCCCTGTTTAAGAAGGGAGGGAGGCTGATGACTGGAAATTATAGGTGGGTTAGCCTGACTTTGATCATTGGTATGATTTTGGAGTCCATTATTAAGGTTGAGATTGCAGAGTAGTTGGTGCGTGGTAAAAGAAAACTGAGTTAACACAGCTTCCTCAAGGGGAGGTCATGCCTGAAAAATCTGTTAGAATTCTTTGAGGCGGTAATGAGGAATTTAGACAAAGGAGAGCCAGTGGATGTGATGTATTTGGTTTTCCAGAAGGCCTTTGAAAAGGTGCCATCCAGGAGGCTGCTAAATGGGATAGGAGCCCATGACATGGATAGAGGACTGGCAGAGCAGAGAGGGGAGATAAAAGGGTCTTTTTCAGGATGGCAGCCGGTGACTAGTGGTGTTGTGCAAGGGTCAGTGTTGGGACCAGCATTATTCACCATAACATTAACGATCTAGAAGTAGGAACTGAGAGCATTCTTGCCAAGTTTGCAGATGATACAAAGATGGGTAGAGGGACCGGTAATGTTGAGGAAGTGAGGAGGCTGCAGAAGGACTTTACAGACATGGAGAGTGGGCAGAGAAGTAGCAGATGGAATATTACAAGGTGGAAAAGTGTGAGGTTTATGCATTTTGGTAGGGAAAATAGAGACACAGACTATTTTCTAAAGGGGGCAAAGCTTCGGAAATCTGGAGCACAAAGGGACTTAAGAGGCCTAGTTCAGGATTCTCCTTAAGGTTAACATGCAGGTTAACATAGAACATAGAACGTTACAGCGCAGTACAGGCCCTTCGGCCCTCGATGTTGCGCCGACTGTGAAACCAATCTAAAGCCCATCTACTCTATTCCTTTATCATCCATATGATTATCCAATGACCATTTAAATGCCCTTAATGTTGGCGAGTTGCAGGCAGGGCATTCCACGCCCTTAAAAGTTTGAACAAGACCTCACCACACAGGACTTTCAACCGATGTTATACACTAGATACATAGAACATAGAAAAATACAGCACAGAACAGGCCCTTCGGCCCACGATGTTGTGCCGAACCTTTGTCCTAGATTAATCATAGATTATCATAGAATTTACAGTGCAGAAGGAGGCCACCCGGCCCATCGAGTCTGCACCGGCTCTTGGAAAGAGCACCCTACCCAAGGTCAACACCTCCACCCCATCCCCACAACCCAGCAACCCCACCCAACACTAAGGGCAATTTTGGACACTAAGGGCAATTTATCACGGCCAATCCACCCAACCTGCACATCTTCGGACTGGGAGGAAACCGGAGCACCCGGAGGAAACCCACGCACACACTGGGAGGACGTGCAGACTCCGCACAGACAGTGACCCAAGCCGGAATCGAACCTGGGACCCCGGAGCTGTGAAGCAATTGTGCTATCCACAATGCTACCATGTTGCCCTTAAGAACAAATTAATTTACACTATATCATTCTACCGTAATCCATGTACCTATCCAATAGCTGCTTGAAGGTCCCTAATGTTTCCGACTCAACTACTTCCACAGGCAGTGCATTCCATGCCCCCACTACTCTCTGGGTGAAGGACCTACCTCTGGCATCCCCCCTATATCTTCCACCATTCACCTTAAATTTATGTCCCCTTGTAATGGTTTGTTCCACCCGGGGAAAAAGTCTCTGACTGTCTATTCTATCTATTCCCCTGATCATCTTATAAACCTCTATGAAGTCGCCCCTCATCCTTCTCCGTTCTAATGAGAAAAGGCCTAGCACCCTCAACCTTTCCTCGTAAGACCTACTCTCCATTCCAGGCAACATCCTGGTAAATCTCCTTTGCACCTTTTTCCAAAGCTTCCATATCCTTCCTAAAATGAGGCGACCAGAACTGTACACAGTACTCCAAATGTGGTCTTACCAAAGTTTTGTACAGCTGCATCATCACCTCACGGCTCCTAAATTCAATCCCTCTGTTAATGAACGCTAGCACACCATAGGCCTTCTTCACATCTCTATCCACTTGAGTGGCAACTTTCAAAGATGTATGAACATAGACCCCAAGATCTCTCTGCACCTCCACATTGCCAAGAACTCAGTTAGTAATTTGGATGGCAAATCAATGTATTCATTTTGAGAGGGCTAGAATACAAAAGCAGGAATATACTGCTGAGGCTGTATAAGGATCTGGTCAGATCCCATTTTGGAATATTGAAAAAGAAATGAAAATTGCTTATTGTCACAAGTACGCTTCAAATGAAGTTGCTGTGAAAAGCCCCTAGTCGCCACATTCCGGCGCCTGTTCGGGGAGGCTGGTACGGGAATTGAACCGTGCTGCTAGCCTGCCTTGGTCTGCTTTCAAAGCCAGCGATTTAGCCCTGTGCTAAACAGCCCCTTGTGAGCAGTGTTGGGTACAGTATCGAAGAATGATGTACTGGCCTTGCAGAGGGTCCAGCGGATGTTCACAAGAATGATCCCCGGAATGAAGGGCTTGTCATATGAAGAGCGGTTGAGGACATTGGGTCTGTACGTGAAAGAGTTTAGAAGGATGAGGGGGGATCTCATTGAAACTTACAGAATACTGAGGCCTAGTGTGAGAGTACTTTAAGAAATGGGTGTTTATAAATGGGTGTGTATATAAATATCTGTAGTGAGAGTACCTTTTAAGAAATGGGTGTTTCCTACTGCAGTGATGTCAGAGAGTGGGTGGAGCTGGCTGTCTGTCAGCCTTTTACTTTTGTTTTGGGCTGTTTCCGGCACGGTGTGTTTTAGTTTTGTTTTCAGTGTTGGAGCTGAAGCCAGACCAAGCAGGTGTACTGCTGATCTCTCTGCCATGAAAAGACTACCTCTTGATCATTTGGTGAATTCAGAATTATAAATGTTCTCAATAGTGAATGTAAACCTCGTGCTTCTGGTAAAAGGTGTTTTAAGTCATAAGGATGTTAAAAGGAAAGGTTAAAGGATTACTTAGTGTTGTATTCTTTGGGGGTTGTATTTGAATTAATGGTTGCTAAGATGTTCGTTATGTTTTTAAAAGGTTAACTTGAGTTTTTTTTTCATTCATAGAATTTACAGTGCAGAAGGAGGCCTTTCGGCCCATCGAGTCTGCACTGGCTCTTAGAAAGAGCACCCTACCCAAGCCCACACCTCCACCCTATCCCCATTACCCAGTAACCCCACCTATCCCCATCACCCAGTAACCCCACCCACCACGAAGGGCAATTTTGGACACTAAGGACAATTTAGCATGGCCAATCCACCTAACCCGCACATCTTTGGACTGTGGGAGGAAACCGGAGCACCCAGAGGAAACCCACGCACACACGGGGAGAACGTGCAGACTCCGCACAGACAGTGACCCAAGCCAGGAATCGAACCTGGGGCCCTGGAGCTGTGAAGCAATTGTGCTAACCACAATGCTACCGTGCTGCCCTCATAGAATTCATAGAATAAACATTGTTTTGCTTTTTAAAAAAATACTTTTCGATTTCTGCTGTACCACATCTGTAGAGTGGGCCGTTTGCTCCCCATAATCTATTAAAAGTTGTGGGTCAAGTGAACTCTATGATACACTTTGGGGTTCTCTAAACCCTGGCCCACAATACTAGATAGAGTGGACATGGAGAAGATGTTTCCAGTAGTAGGAGAGACAAGAGCCCAAGGGCACAGCCTCCGACAGAAGGGACAAACCTTTAAAACTGAGGTGAGGAGGAATTTCCTCCACCATAGGGTGGTAATCTGTGGAATTCATTGCCGCAGAAGGCTATGGAGGCCAAGTTACTGAGTGTTTCTAAGACCGAGATAGATAGATTCTTGATTAGTAAGAGGATATGGGGAGACGGCAGGAGAATGGGGATGAAAAACATATCAGCAATGATTAAATGGAGCAGACCCTACAGTCCAAGTGGCCTAATTCTGCTCCTAAGTCTTGTGGTAATTGGCTGTATATCCAAGTGAGGCAAAATGGGATTCTTCCTCCAGTAATTAGCTTGTACGGTGCAGTTCAGCTGGTTTCGACTTTGCTCATCAGCTTTTCCAGTTATCTAGATTGATGTGATACCTGATGCTAAATCCTTGGTGGGAACCTGATTGAGACGCTGAAGAAGAACAGGAGAGGGGGGAAAGTTGAGGTTTTCTACCAATGTGACAGAAATTAAATGTGACTCCAGGAAAGGAACAAGTCAAGAATTTCTCCAGTTTTTGAGGAATGAGCAGTTCACAATCACTTTGCCATCTGTAGCTGTGTGATGTGTCCAGTCATCTTGACGGACTTTTTTTTTTTTGAAATCGAGGAATGTTCCTTTTACATTTTTGGATAGAGGTGCATACATAGATAATGCAGCTCACTCTTCAATTTCAATTGTCAATCTTGAATCTTTTTGTGTCTTGCAGCATCCAGGTGGCGAAGAAGTGCTGAAGGAGCAAGCCGGAGGCGATGCTTCAGAAGCTTTTGATGATGTTGGGCACTCTAGTGATGCACGAGAAATGACCAAAAAATATCTCATAGGGGAACTTCATCCTGTGAGTCCCGTAATTACTGCTATATTTGTTGTTGTGTTTGGAACTGGGTAATGCAAAGTACTCCTTCAACAGAGAGCTTGGCTAAGGAAAACATGTTCAGTAGAGCCTCTTTCTACTATGCCTGTAGCAAGAGTACAACATCGTATTGGTCAGTGCATTTAACAGGCAAAGTTCATCCACATAAATTACCCCTGTTATAAATGGTGAGCTCCGTACTTCAATTTTCTCCCAAATGGCAGCTTGGGACATATCAACGTCCAAGTTTGATATTCACTCCATGGCCTCTGGTGATGGATAGTGAATAGAAACACTTGAATTTGTCGAATCTTTTATGACTGGACATGCCAGAGTGCTTTACCTCTAGTGGATTACTTTTGATGTGCAGCAATCATTATAATGGAGGCAACTTGGCAGCCACAGCAAGGTCCCACAAAGAACAATGCGATCAGTGATCCAATGATCTGTTGCTTTTACTGATGTTTTTTGAGGAATAATTGACCATGTCACTGAGAAACCTTTTACATCCCCCTAAGAGGGAGGAAGGAGCCTCGGTTTAATATTTCATTTGAGAAATGGCACCTCCAACTGTGCAGCACTCTGTGCAGTGGAGTCTCAGCCAAACCCACAACAGTAGATGCCATTCTTTGGAGAATAGTGGTT
Organism: Scyliorhinus torazame; assembly: GCF_047496885.1. Taxonomy (NCBI): domain Eukaryota; kingdom Metazoa; phylum Chordata; class Chondrichthyes; order Carcharhiniformes; family Scyliorhinidae; genus Scyliorhinus; species Scyliorhinus torazame. Next base: position 40,719,931 of record NC_092717.1, on the reverse strand, counting down.
TGTGGTTTGCACGTAGAAACTCATAATGCTCTCTGTCATCTTCCACTTGTGTAGCATGCGGCTGGAGCACGCAAGTGCAACCACGGGATTTATTTGTGACTGTGCCTTGTGAAGCCAGGCGTTTTATTCGTGAGTCCGTGATCAAGCCTTGATTCTTGGCCCTGTTTACTCCCTGGGTCAGTACTTGCTTTTCGGTGAGAGTTCTGAGGTTTTGAGAGATCTACCTGCTGAGCAGAAGGGATTCCTGGACTTAAGACCACACCTTTGAAACATAGTCATCGGTGTCTACAGCACAAAAATGGCCCTTCACATCTATGCCGGTCAAAAACCATTACCTCCATATTCTCCTCATTTTCCAGCACTTGGACAAGCCTTGCCTTCACAAGTGCACATCTAAATACTACTTAAATGTTATGAGGGTCTCTGCCTCCACCACGGTTTTCAAGCAGTGAGTTTCAGACCCCCAGCATCCTCTGGGTGACAAAGCTTTTCCTTGCATCCCCTCAACCTCCTGCCCCTTTCCTAAATCTATTCCCCCCGGTTATTGATCCTTCCACTAACGGGGAAAAGTTTCTTCCTGTCTATTCCACCTATGCCCCTCATAATTTTATACATCTCAGTCATGTCCCCCCCCCCCCCCCCCCCCTGCTCCATGGAAAACAACCCCAGTCCATCTAATCTCTCTTCATAAAACTTTCGAGCCCAGGCAATATCCTGGTAAATCTCCTCTGCAACCTTTCCAGTGCTATCACATCACTCCTATGATGTGGATTCCAGAACTGCACACAACACTCGAGCTGTGGCCTGTAGAGTTCCAGCATAACTTCCCTGCTCTTCCTCGGTTAATCCTCGGCTAATAAAGGCAAGTATACCATATGCCTTCTTAACCAGTGCCTTCTTAACCCGTGTATCTACCTGTCCTCTGCTACCCTAAGCGATTGGTGTACATGCTCACCAAGGTCCCTCTGATCCTCGGTGCTTCCCAGGGCCCTGTTGTTTATCATGTATTCCCTTGCCTTGTTTGTGCTGCCCAACTGCATCTCCTCTAAATTATCTGGATTGAATTCCATTTGTCTCTGACCAGCCCATCTATATCCTCCTGTAACCAAGGCTCTCCTCCTCATTATTTACCACCCCACAAACTTTCTTATTTCTAAGATACAGGCAAGCAACCATGGGGGAGCGATGATGAATTGGGGCAAAATGTTTTTCTTCGACTTACTCACTCACTGCACACTCAATTCCCCGAAGGGTCTCCCGATCCTGGCCCACACTCTGGTCGGGGTATTTACCTCCCAGGGCACCCTTGCCCCTCATCTAGGAAGATCATGCTCAGGTGAGACCATAGCCTCAGATTGGGTTACAAAGCGCCCCCCCCTTTCAAAGCTGAAACATCCCCCATCTCGATGGCAGGAGGGTCTGGTCCTTGGTCCGTTTGTCTGGGGCTGACTTTCGGGGTGTCCGGTCCTGTGACATGTAATGGACTGGGAGAAGCATTTTCAGGCCGACATTTCGAGTGGAATAAACTCGCTGGGGCTAACGAATGGCCCCAGATCTACGGCAACCTCGGTCGGTTGAGTTTCCATGTTGGATTCCTGGTCCGAGGTATCGGCTTCCCACATCTCCAAGCCGCGGGGCTAGTCCCGCTCAAAATATGGCAACGGCAGCTGCGCTGGAGGAAGAGGCACCACTGCCCTTGGGATCTCGGGGCGGTCTTTGGGAACCTCCCGGGTCCGGTTCCGGAGGTGGTCCAAGTGCCTGTTTGACTCTTTCCCTTGTGCTCGCACTGAGTAACAGACCGGTCCCGACTGTTTCACCGTGACACCCGGAATCCACAGCAAAATCTGTCTGGTTGCCTCGAGTCGGGGTGCTCTTGCCTGTGGCAGACCTTCGCCCCAATGTCCGGCAGGACGGGGTTGAACTGTGCATAGCCAACGTCCCACCAGTAGCCCGGAGGGTGCTACCATGGTGGTGGAGTATGGTGTGGTATGGTAATAAAACAAAGCCAGGCCTATGGGGAACCTAAGATTTGTTTCCACATGCCCATCTTGAAGGTCTGTACGGCCTGCTCACCAACCCATTGGATGCCTGGTGATAAGGTGCCGTCTCGCACGGCAGATGCCATTTGTCTGCAGGATATTCCTGAACTCTGAGCTGGTAAATGTCGTGCCGTTGTCCGACACCAAATCATCTGGGATTCCACCGACGCTGAAGATCTGGCGGAGCTTCTTAATCGCGACCCGTGATGTTGTCGTCATCTTGCAGTGGATGTCTAACCACTTCATGTGGGCATCCACTGTTAGCAGAAACATTGAGCCTTGGAAAGAGCCAGTGATATCTATGTGTATCGTGCCCACGACCGGCCCGGCCACTCCCATGGGTGGAGGGGTGCCGCAGGTGGTGCTCTTGGCACCGTGTGCATTGTCTTGACAGAGCTTTGATGCCTGCGTCGACCCAGGTCACACGGTTCAACATTTTGTAGTCCCCGCACAACCTGACTGTACCATCAGGTTTCATCACTGGCACTATTGGCGCTGCCCAATCTGCGATCTGCTCTGGCCAGATGATCCCTAAATGCTCTGATCGATCCAGCTCCACATCACTTTCAGCTTCAGGGCATAGGGAATGGGGTGGGCATGAAAGTATTGCGGTGGGCCGTGGGATCTACAAAAACTTGGCGGCAGTACCTCCGATGGTCCCCAAGCCTTCCTTAAATATTGGTGGAAATTTTGCAGGCACCGCATCTCGTCCATCAGAGCACATCTGGCACACTTACTGCCAGTCCAACCAGAGGTGCTTTAGCCAATATCGGCCTGGCAGGTTGGGGCCCGTCCCTCGGACTACCACCAATGTTAGATTCGCGGATTGTCCCCCTTACTCTGCCCCTTGTGGTCAGCATGGTAGCATAGTGGTTAGCACAATTGCTTCACAGCTCCAGGGTCCCAGGTTCGATTCCTGGCTTCCGTCACTGTCTGTGCGGAGTCTGCACGTTCTCCCCGTGTTTTTGGGTTTCCTCCGGGTGCTCCGGTTTCCTCCCACAGTCCAAAGATGTACAGGCTAGGTGGATTGGCCATGATAAATTGCTGTTAGTGTCCAAAATTGCCCGTAGTATTGGGTGGGGTTACTGGGTTATGGGGATAGGATGGAGGTGTGGGCTTGGGTAGGGTGCTCTTTCCAAGAGCCGGTGCAGACTCGATGGGCCGAATGGCCTCCTTCTGCACTGTAAATTCTATAAACACTACTCCATCGGGCCCTCTGAAGACGCCTGTGATTTCTAACAGCTCACCCTTGTACGTTGCCAGCCTTGTCTCGTAGCTCCAAATATCAGATACCCGAACGAACATGATCGAATGGGTGTCTGCTTACCACGGACATTGCAGTCCCGGTCTCCAACTCGTGAGGATTGGGAACCCATTGACCCTGAACATGACTCGAATCGGTGCCACTCTTGGCACAGCGATACAATTGTTGTCTGTCCACGAAATGAGTCCGCCTCCAGGGCAGTCCTCCTGGGTGTGGCGGCTGGTTGGTGGGCTTGCCCTTCTGGCGCTGCATCGTTCAGCTCTTTTGGATACTGGCATATCTTCCCTGTGGGTTGGGGCCCTCCTGTGGGGAACACTGCCGCCGCTCATCAGGAGCCAGCCAAAAGTGGTCCAGGTCTCTGGGAGGGCGACCCCAATGGCGGGAGTCTGGAACTTCTGTCCGCGGGCGTGGGGCGGGGGTCACGATTCTCTCTGGTGCTGGGTGGAAACGTAATCATCACTCTATGATGGGTGGCATTGGATTAAAGTAGTTACTCACCAATGAGACCAACTCCGCGAATGGACGCATGTCGGGTGAGTTTGGGTAGGTCAACCTTTTTGATGCTGTACTTGCTGGCTCCAGAGACCGTAAGGAGGGTCACCATCTACCTTTCATCGCTGATTTATGAAGGCTGTTGAGACAAAAAAACGTACTGCTTCCCCTCAATTTATTTGTTCCAATTGCTCGTCTCAGCGTCAAATGCCACTAAACCGCCCAATTCGTGGCATACCAGCTGCCTGGTCAGAGATCCCCTGAGGCCTGTTTGAAGTGGGCCGGGTCGTGAGGAAATGGCGTCACACTGCCAGCGAGGGTAAAGTGGAGCTGCAGGAAAGATCCAGGCAAGCGACCACGAGGAAGCGATGATGGATTGGAACAAAAAGGTTTTATTTGACTTACTCACTATTCGACTCCCCGCAGGGTCTCCTGCACCTATGTCTCAGGGCACCCATGGTTAAGGGTATAGCCCCGTCCCGTCATCTGGGCAGATCGTAGTCTGGTGGGTCCACAGGGAACCTAGTGGTACAGGCCCATGACTCCTGTTGGGTTATAACCATATCACTGATCCCTGCGGGACCCCACTGGACACTGGCTTCCAGTCAGAAAAACAACCCTCAACCATCATCCTCTGCTTCTTGCTACCACAGCCAATTCTGGATCCAATTTGCCAAATCTCCTTTGATCCCATGACCAGTCTCTCATATAGGACCTCATCAAAAGCCTTGTTAAAGTCCACGTAGACTATGTCAAATGCACTACCCTCATCTATACAATTAGTCACCTTTTCGAAAAATTTAACCAACTTGGTCAGGCATGACCACCCCTTAACAAAACCATTCTGACTGTTCTTGATTAATCCCTGCCTCCCCAAATGAAGATTTATTTGGTGTCTCACAATTGCTTCCAATAGTTTCCCTACCACTGAGTTAGACTGACTGGCCTGTAGTTCCCTGGTTTATCCCTTCCACCCTCCTTGAATAATGGTACCACATTGGTATCCTCTAGTCCTCCGGCCCCTCTCCTGCAGCCAGAGAGGAATTGAAAATTATTTCCAGGGCTCCTGCTATTTGCTGTCTTGGCTGATTCAGCAGCCTGAGATACATTTCATCTGGCCCTGGAGATCTGTTTACTTTTAAGCTTGCCAGACCACTCGGAACCTCTCCCCAGTCTGCGTTTAGTTCTTGTTAATCACAGCGCTTCTCCCTGATTTCTGTACCCACATGGCCCTTTCACTAGTGAACACCAACACAAAGTATTCATTTAGATCCCTACGTCCTTCAGCTTCCACACATAAATTGCCACTGTGGTCATTAATGGGCCCTACTCTTTCCCTAGTTATGCTTTTACCTTTTAATGTACTTGTAAAACAACTCCGGATTTTCCTTTATTTTACCTTCCAGAATTCTTTCATATCCCATTTTTGCTCTCCTATTTTGCTTTTTAAGTTCTCTCTTGCACATTCTATACTCCTCTAGGGCTTCTTCTGTTTTGAGCCTTCGATATCTGCCGTAAGCCTCCTTTTCTCTCCTTATCCAATGCTGTATATCCCTCTATATCCAGGGTTCCCTGGATATGCTGGTCCCACACGTTTTTTTCTTCATTGGAACGTGTTGACCCTGTACTCTCCCCATTTCCATCTTGAATGGGCCCCACTCTTCTGTCACAGATTTACCTGAAATTGTCTTCTCCGCGTCCACTCTGGCCAAATAATAATCTGACCTTATTAAAATCGACCTCCCCCCCCCCCCCCCCCCCCCCACCTCCCTCCCCACCGTCGTTTAGCTCTGCGGCCCATCCTTGTCCTTTTCCATCGTGATCTTGAATTTAGCAGAGTTATGATCACCGTCTGCAAAATGCTCCCCCACTTATGCTTTGTTACCTAAAATTAAGCGCAGGACCGCTCCCTCTCTTGTAGGACCTTCTATATACTGACTTAAAAAGTTCTCCAGGATGCATTTTAAGAATTTTGCTCGCTCTTCTGGAGGTCTTCATTGGTATATAGTTATAGGGTTCCTGGTTCTGTTTGATTATTGCTACTTCTGACCGGCAGTGGCAAGATATGTGGAAGGTCAGGGAACCAGGCTATACTTTTGAGGTCTCCCTTTTAACCCCTTTATTTTATGCTGTTTCAACTTTTCTAACCATTCCTTGTAGCCTACCGCACTGATACTTAAGTCAGTCTTTTTGTGAATACTTTCTTTTTTAAAAAAAATATATTTTATTGAAATTTTTTTCCTAAACAACAATTATTCCCTCCACAATAACAATACAGAAATTTTTAACAATACACAAGAAACAAAACCCCATTATCTTTCCCCCCCCCCCCTTCCCCCTGGGTTGCTGCTGCTGGTCATCTGTCTTCCCTCTAACGTTCCCCTAGGTAGTCGAGAAATGGCTGCCACCGCCTGGTGAACCCTTGAGCCGATCATCTCAGGGCAAACTTTATCTGGTCCAGTTGAATGAACCCCGCCATATCGTTTACCCAGGCCTCCAGTCTGGGGGGTTTCGCCTCCTTCCACATGAGTAGGATCCTGCGCCGGGCTACTAGGGACGCAAAGGCCACAACGTCGGCCTCTTTCACCTCCTGCACTCCCGGCTCATCCGCAACTCCAAATAGAGCTAACCCCCAGCCTAGTTTGACCCGGGCCTTCACCACCTGCGAAATCACTCCCGTCACTCCCTTCCAGTGCCGGGCATGCCCAAAACATATGTGCGTGGTTGCCGGGCTCCCGCCACACCTCTCCAAAGAACCTGCTCAATCTTGCTCTCGTTATGTGTGCTCTATGTAGCACCTTAAATTGAATCAGGCTAAGCCTGGCGCATGAGAAAGAGGAATTTACCCTGCTCAGGGCATCAGCCCACATACCCTCCTCTATCTCCTCCCCTAGTTCTTCTTCCCACTTTCCTTTTAGTTCGCCCACCGACTCCTCTCCCTCTTCCCTCATCTCTTGGTAGATCTCTGACACCTTGCCCTCTCCGACCCACACCCCTGAAAGCACCCTGTCCTGTATCCCCTGTGTCGGGAGCAACGGAAATTCCCTCACCTGTTGTCTAGTAAACGCCCTCACCTGCATATATCTCAAGAAATTTCCCCGGGGCAACTTATACTTTTCCTCCAATGCTCCCAAGCTCGCAAAAGTCCCATCTATAAATAAATCTCCCACCCTCCTAATTCCCAACTGGTACCAGCTCTGAAATCCTCCATCCATTCTTCCTGGGGCGAACCTATGGTTGTTCCCCACCAGGGCTCCCTGCACCCCTCTCTGTCGCCTCCACTGTCCCCAGATATTCAATGTTGCCGCCACCACCGGGTTCGTGGTAAACTTTTTAGGTGAGAACGGTAGCGGCGCCGTCACCAGCGCCTCTAAACTCGTCCCTTTACAGGACTTTCTCTCCAGTCTTTTCCACGCCGCTCCCTCACCCTCCATCATCCATTTACGTATCATTGCCACATTGGCGGCCCAATAGTAATCGCCCAAGTTCGGTAGTGCCAGTCCTCCTCTGTCCCTACTACGCTGAAGGAACCCCCTCCTTACTCTCGGAACTTTCCCTGCCCACACGAAGCTCGTGATGCTCCTGTCTATTTTATTAAAAAAGGTCTTGGTGATTAGTATAGGGAGACATTGAAATACAAATAAGAACCTCGGGAGGACCATCATCTTAATTGCTTGCACCCTGCCCGCCAGCGATAGAGGCTGCATGTCCCACCTCTTGAAGTCCTCCTCCATTTGTTCTACCAGCCGTGTCAGATTAAGTCTGTGCAAGGTTCCCCAGCTCCTAGCGATCTGAATTTCCAGGTATCGGAAGTTTCTTTCCACTTTCCTTAGAGGCAAGCCTTCTATCTCTCTACTCTGGTCCCCTGGATGTATCACAAATAATTCACTCTTCCCCATGTTTAGCCTATACCCCGAGAAATCCCCGAACCCCCTCAAAATTTGCATAACCTCTATCATCCCCCCCCCCCCCCCCCGCTGGGTCCGACACGTATAACAATAGGTCATCCGCGTATAATGAGACTCTGTGTTCTTCTCCCCCTCTAATCACCCCTCTCCATTTCCTGGAGTGGGTTCATGGCCAGAGGTTCAATTGCCAACGCGAACAACAATGGAGACAGCGGGCATCCCTGTCTTGTTCCCCTATATAGCCGGAAATACTCCGATCTATGTCGACCTGTAACTACGCTTGCCGTTGGAGCCCCATAAAGAAGTCTAACCCAGCTAATAAACCCGTTCCCAAACCCAAACCTCCTTAACACTTCCCATAAATACTCCCACTCCACCCTATCAAATGCCTTCTCTGCGTCCATTGCCGCCACTATCTCTGCCTCCCCCTCCACTGGGGGCATCATTATCACCCCTAATAGTTGTCGCACGTTAACATTCAGTTGTCTCCCTTTTACGAACCCTGTCTGGTCTTCGTGCACCACCCCTGGGACACAGTCCTCTATCCTCGATGCCAGTACCTTTGCCAGCAATTTGGCGTCCACGTTCAATAATGAAATAGGTCTATAGGACCCGCACTGCAGCGGATCTTTATCCCTCTTCAAAATTAGCGATATCGTCGCCTCCGACATTGTCGGGGGTAAAGTCCCTCCTTCCCTGGCCTCATTAAACGTCCTCACCAACAACTGGGCCAACAAGTCCACATATTTTCTGTAAAATTCCACCGGGAACCCGTCTGGTCCCGGAGCCTTCCCTGCTTGCACATTCCCCAGTCCCTTAATAACCTCGTTCACCCCAATCGGTGCCCCCAGGCCTACCACCTCCTGTTCCTCCACTTTCGGGAACCTCAATTGGTCCAGGAACTGCTGCATCCCCTCCTCTCCCTCTGGGGGCTGAGGCCTATACAGTTCCTCATAGAAGGTCTTGAACACCTCATTTATCTTTCCTGCCCTTCGCACCGTGTCTCCCCTTTCGTCTCTATTTCCTCCTATCTCCCTCGCTGCTGCCCTCTTTTGCAATTGATGAGCCAACAGGCGACTAGCCTTTTCCCCATATTCATACCTCCTCCCCTGTGCCTTCCTCCACAGTACCTCCGCCTTTCTGGTGGTCAGAAGGTCAAACTCCGTCTGGAGTCTTCTCCTCTCCCTGTACAATTCCTCCTCCGGGGTCTCTGCAAATTCCCTATCCACCCTTAAAATCTCCCCCAGTAATCTTTCCCTTTCCTTGGCCTCTGTTTTCCTTTTGTGGACCCCAATGGAGATCAGCTCTCCTCTGACCACCGCTTTTAGTGCTTCCCATACCACTCCCACAGGGACCTCACCGTCGTCATTGACCTCCAGGTATCTCTCAATACACCCCCGCACTCTTGCACACACTCCCTCATCCGCCATCAGTCCCACATCTAATCGCCAGAGTGTTCTCTGCTCCCTTTCCTCTCCTAATTCCAGGTCCACCCAATGTGGGGCATGATCCGAAACCGCTATGGCTGAGTACTCAGCTTCTTCCACCCTAGAGATCAACGACCTTCCCAAAACAAAAAAATCTATCCGGGAGTACACTTTATGGACATGGGAGAAGAAGGAGAACTCCCTAGCCCTAGGTCTAAGAAATCGCCATGGATCCACTCCCCCCATTTGGTCCATAAACCCCTTAAGTACCTTGGCCGCTGCCGGCCTTCTTCCGGTCCTTGAGCTGGATCTATCTAGCCCCGGGTCCAGCACCGTATTAAAGTTCCCTCCTAAAATCGAGTTTCCTACCTCCAGGCCCGGTATACGCCCCAGCATCCGTCTCATAAATCCCGCATCGTCCCAGTTTGGGGCATACACATTAACCAACACGACCTCCATTCCCTCCAGCCTGCCACTCACCATTACATATCTACCTCCGCTATCTGCTACGATGTTCTTTGCTTCAAATGCTACCCGTTTCCCCCCCAAATGGCCACCCCTCTATTCTTTGCGTCCAGTCCCGAGTGGAACACCTGTCCCACCCATCCTTTCCTTAACCTAACTTGGTCCGCCACCTTTAGGTGCGTCTCTTGGAGCATAACCACGTCTGCCCTTAGTCCTTTCAAATGCGTGAGCACTCGGGCCCTTTTTATCGGTCCGTTCAGGCCTCTCACGTTCCACGTGATCAGCCTCACTAGGGGGCTACCTGCCCCCATCCCGTGTCGACTAGCCATTACCTTCTCTAGGCCAGTCCCATATCCCGCCTCCGCGCTCCCGCTCGCTCCCCCAGCGTCGCACATCATCCCCGTCCACCCACTCTTTAGCCTCAGCACCCATCAGTGAGCTCAGCATCGTACTTGCGTACGCTCCACAGTCCACTCCTTCCACACCCTCAGGGAGACCCAGTATCCGAAGGTTCTTCCTTCGCGCTCCGTTTTCTAGGGCTTCGATCCTTTCAGTACACTTTTTATGAAGTGCTCGTGCGTCTGTGTCTTAACCGCCAGGCCCAGGATCTCGTCCTCAATATCTGTCACCTGCTCCACCTCGCGGAGCTCTGTCTCCTGGGTCTTTAGTGTCTCCTTGAGCCCCTCAATTGCCTGTAGCATCGGGGTCAGCACCTCCCTCTTCAGCAGCTCCACGCACCGTCTCACAATTTCATCCTGCTCAGGCCCCCATATCGCCTGCGCTTTCTCCGCCGCCATCTTGTACTTCTCTCTTTCTGACCCTTTGGTCGACGATTCCTCGCGCTGCAGCCGCCGCCGCAGGTTTTTTCCTCCTTCGTTTGGGGGGGACTCCCTTCACACACACCCCACACCGGGTTGCGTCGCCAAAAAATTCCCCGTTGGGGCTCTTAAAAGAGCCCGAAGGTCCGTCTGAGCTGGAGCCGCCGAAACGTGCGGCTAGCTAGGCATCACCGCAACCGGAAGTTGGCCTTGTGAATACTTTCTAATGAAAACAAAGCCATTACATAGTAGGGTGACAAAATCTGAATATAATAGTCTGCCTTGATATAAATTATGCAACTTCTGCCAATTTATAAGGATGACTCTGATCGGACATTCCCTGTGCGATGCTGCGCCTGCACGGTAGCACAGTGGTTAGCACTGTTGCTTCACAGCGCCAGAGTCCCAGGTTTGCTTCCTGGCTTGGGTCACGTTCTCCCTGTGTCTGCGTGGGTTTCCTCCGGGTGCTCCGGTTTCCCCCCACAAGTCCCGAAAGACGTGCTGTTAGGTGAATTGGACGTTCTGAATTCTCCCTCTGCATACCCAAACAGGTGCCGGAATGTGGCGACTAGGGGATTTTCACAGTATCTTCATTGCAGTATTCATGTAACCTACTTGTGACAATAATAAAGATTAATTTAAATTACAAGAATCGCTAATCACGAGCCTGTGTCTTTGATTTTCTTTTTATTAACTCTGATCCTTTTGTGTTAACTCTGACTTTCCTTTCGTGTTGACTCAGAAAAATAGAAAAATGAGTTATGTGGGCTTGTAATTTTGCAAGCGCTGTTCTGTTCAAGCACCACTCCTGACTGTCAGCATTCATTGGGGAATAGGCGCCTTGTCTTTCACATTACAAAGCGTAACATTGGATAACTCCTAGGTGTGAGTTTCACTCATTAAGTGTGCATGTTAGCTATCAGTCAATGGCTCCATGCTTGCGGTGATCACACCAGCTGCCTGCAGTCTAATTAACCGTCTCATTAAAAAGTGCATGCAGCATCCTTCTTAAACATTTTCAATTTAACCTGTGATTATATTCACTGGCAATTTTCAGAATTTTTGCGTTTTTAAAAATATAAATGCAAAACATTGTCAAAGATTCAGAGTGGTCGCCGTTGATATGCAGTCACCAGTAATGCTAACCTTCTTGGTATTTTGATCTCGAGCTTCAATTACGCAACAGGACCTTCACTCACCAAGCCAACAGTAACTGTTAATTCTATTCTCTTCTACAGTGGCACAGTGGTTCGCACTGCTGTCTCACAGCACCAGGGACCTGGGTTCAATTCCGGCCTTAGTTGGCTGTCTGTGGAGTTTGTACCTTCTCCCCGTGTCTGCGTGGGTTTCCTCCGGGTGCGCTGGTTTCCTCCCACAGTCCAAGGTGTGCAAGTTAGGTGAATTGGCTATGATCAATGATTGGGGTTACAGGGATCAGGCTGGTGAGTGGGCCTAGATAGAGTGCTCTTTCAGAGGGTCGGTGTAAACTTGATGGGCTAAATGGCCTCTTTTTGAGATGCAGGGATTCGATAGATATATTACACCATCCCCCTTTCACTTGGGCGACCTGCTGACACTGTGTTTAGCACTGCTGCCTCGCAGCACCAGGGACCTGGGTTCGATTCCTGCCTTGGGTGATTCTCTGTGTGGTGTTTGCACATTCTCCCACAGTCAAAAGATGAGCAGGTTAGATGGATTGGCCATGCTAAATTTCCCCTTCGTATCCAAAGTGTTAGGTGAGGTTACAGGAATAGTGTGGGGCCTAGGTAGGTTGCTCTTTCAGAGGGTTCGTGTAGATTTGATGGGCCGAATGGCCCCCTTCTACACTGCAGCGTGTCTATGATTCTTGGGGTGGCACAGTGGTTAGTGCTGCTCTCTTGCAGCACCAGGGACTTGGGATCAATTCCAGCCTTCGGCGACTGTGTGGAGTTTGCGCTTTCTCCCCGTGTCTGCGTGGGTTCCCTCCCACAGTCCAAGGAAGTGCAGCTTGGGTGGATTGACCGTGCTAAATTGCTCAGGCAAAAGATGTGCAGATTAGGTGGGGTGGCGGGGTTAGGTTTGTACGCCACGTACAAGGTAGCGTGATCTTTCAGAGGGTCAGTGCAGACTCGATAGGCTAAATGGCTGTCTTCTGTGCTGTAGGGATTCTGTGGTTAATTCATAGTCTTGGGAATGTGCGCTATTTAAATTGGGGCAAATGCTGCTATAATTTCATAATTCAGCAATATAATTCCTTTTATATGCACCAAGGTGCTACGTAAGAAGGGTAAAATGGACATGAACTGACAAAAGCATAATTTTAAAGATTGGTTTGAGCAGCCATTTAAAAGAAGTATGAATTGGATTGGTTTGCAGTAGGACTGAAGGTATTCATGCATAAGTGAGTTAGAGGTGCCAGAGAAGCAAAATACAGATGGAAATGATGGAAATACTACACAAGTCCAGCAGCGTCTTGTGGAGCGTGAAGTAGAGTATGGCCTCGTCCGCCACCACTGATATTTAACCAGAGGTGATGGAATAGAAGCCATGCGGGCCTTCTGCCAAAACAAAATCTGGGACTGCCCGACATGGACCTACCACTGGGAACAGAGAAAATCAGAGTAAGATTACATCTCCCGCCCCCCCAAACTCATCCCTTTAAATCGACCTCTCATTCCCTGCTCGTGGGGACCATCTTGGCTGGCCCCAGTGAACTCCTTGTCCAGAGGCTGCAGTGACTATTCATGGTGTAGGCCACACTGGAGTACAGGTGGTGGCATATTCCTGGTGGTACGGCTGGTACAGGAGAGCTGCTGGTCCCTGATTGGAAAGCAGCTTTTGGAGGTGGGACATCCATCTTTCAGCAGAATTTCGGGGGGGAATTCTCCTCACAGGAGCCAGAAAGCCCCGTGCTGACCAGGTCGATGCCGGCTGAAATCCTGTTGGCTCTCCCAGAAATTGCCATGGTGACATTGCGGCTTGTCTTCCCTCCAGTGGAAGAGCCTCCCGCCACAACAATTAAAATGCTCCTAACATCTCGGGCTGATGGTTCTGACGAAGGGTCACTGACCTGAAACATTAACTCTTATTCTCTCTCCACTGATGTTGCCCGAAAGAGTATTTACAGCATTTTCTGCTTTTAATTCAGGTTTTCAGCATCTTCAAAATTCAATACTGTAGATAGGAATCCATAGAATCCCTACAAAGTAGAAGGCCATTCAGCCCATCTAATCTGCACCACACTCTTGAAAGAGCACTTCAACCAGGCCCACTCCCCTGACAACCCTGTGCATTGATGGCCTATCCACCTAACCTGCACGTCTTTGGATTGTGGGAGGAAACCAGAGCACCCGGAGGAAACCCACGCAGACACTGGGAGAAAGTGCAAACTCCACAATCATCCAAGGCTGGAATTGAACCTGGGTCCCTGGCGCTGTGATGCAGCAGTGCTAATCACTGTGTCACCGTGCCATCCCATCTGGAAGTGAGGTGAGGGAACCCAGTGACCCTCTAATAATCTTTTTTAGATAAATTTCATCTAGAAGTCCATTGGTTAATGTATTTTTTCAACTCCATGTTAGAATCTCTTTAGTCATGCTACTATCATTGCCACAACGTTATACAGCCCGGCTTGAAGGCCTAAATGTCATCTTGCGTGAGTGTTGCACTGTCCGTCCTCCGCTTTCCCAACCAGTCCGTAGCCTTTAACAGGGTTGATCGTACCTTCGTTCTCTGACACTGCTCCTCCATTTTCTAACTTGGGGGTGGAATTGCCTTCGTCGGATTCCATTGCCATCCAACAGAAAATGCTGGAAACATTCAGAAGGGCAGGGAAGCATCTTTGGAGAAAGAGTTAATGGCCCAAATCCTCCCAACCCCTATTTCCTCTTCTAATCAGATAGAACAAATACCCACTTCCTCGATTTGTTCTGGGCAACCCTCTGATGGAGGATCCTCTAATCAGTGCAGGAAATCTTGGAAACATCAAGCGAAAGGAGTCTGCGCAGAAACCCATGTCCCCTTTTATAAAACTTTATTCGTTGTTTATAAATTTTTGAATATCCAATTTTTTTTTCCAATTAAGGGGCAATTTAGCGTGCCATTCCACCTACCCCGCGCATCTTTGGGTTGTGGGGGCAAAGCCTACGCAAACACTGGGAGAATGTGCAAACTCCACACTGACAATAACCCAGGGCCGGGATCGTACCTGGGTCCTCGGTGCCGTGAGGCAGCAGTGTTAACCGTGCTTTCCTTGACCCATTTTTTTACAGCATTGGTAAGTGGAGTTTAAATGACCTGAAGGGTCTTTGAAAAGCTATAGAGAGAAGGTAAGGGGGTAGGGTGCATGGTAGGTGGCAGCTGGGTAGGGGTGGCGAGGTCTGGTTAGGGTTGGATCAGGATAAGGGGTTGCGAGGGGAGGGGGGGGGGGGGAGAAGTTGGGTGATGGTCAGGTCGGGTGTCCTGGGAGGGCGGGGTGCGGAGCTGGCTAGTGGTGGCGAGTCAGGTCGAGGAGGAGTTGGCTGGTCAGGTTGAGTTGGGGGTAGAAAGTGGTGGGGGGGCGACTTGTGGGACTCAATCGGAGTGATTGTGAGGTCAGTTGTATAGGTACCCAGGAGTTGGACTAGGATTCTTTCCTGTCTTAACATTTCCTGCATAACTATCCAGGTAAATAAGTTGGGACTGTCCGAAGTTCCGACTCTTAACTCCAGACTTTTTCGGAGAATCTTTGGCGTGGCATGGTGGTTGGCACTGCTGTCTCACAGCGCCAGGGTCCTGTGTTTGATTCCGACCTTGGGCAACTGCCTGTGTGGAGTTTGCATGTTCTCCCTATATCTGCATGGTTTGCTCCGGTTTCCTCCCACAGTCCAAAGATGTGCAGGTTAGGTGGATATTGTCCATGCTGAATGTGTCCAAAAGATTAGGTGGGGCTATTGAGCTAGGGCGAGGGATTGGGTAGGGTGCTCCTTTGGAGGGTGAGTGCAGACTCGATGGGCCGAATGGCCTCCTTCTGCACTGTAGGGATTCTATGATCCCTGGGAGCATGGGATGTGCCTGCCGGAACTTCACACTTTCCGGACAATTTCCATGCAGTCGTTGCGTTGGGACATCCAAGAAGTATATGCCTTGGGGGAAGGGGGTTGGTCCATTCTCTGGCGTTTCGATGGCCGGAAGATCTGAGTCCACGTTTCGGGTTGATTGCTTTCATCACAATTGGATTCAACAGTTTCATCAAGTACAGAACTAGGGGAAAAGGGTGGCGGAGAGCAAGGAATAAATGGAACAGACTGTGTGTGAATGATTATCTAACAGAAGAAAGGTTGGTCCACTGGCAAGAGTGAGAGAAATGGTGCAATTTCAAAACA
This sequence comes from Scyliorhinus torazame, assembly GCF_047496885.1. Lineage (NCBI taxonomy): Eukaryota > Metazoa > Chordata > Chondrichthyes > Carcharhiniformes > Scyliorhinidae > Scyliorhinus > Scyliorhinus torazame. The sequence goes on along the minus strand of NC_092717.1, from coordinate 40,704,176 downwards.
AAAAATGGATTGGTGGAGAAGAGATGTAAATAATGACAGCAAAACTTGGTCTCCAAGAGAAGAGATGCTACAGTTATGTGCCAAAGTTGTTGAACTCCAATTGGGAGCAAAAGATTTTAAAGTGTCGAATTGAAATATAAGGGGCGCGATCTAACCAAATTGGTACAGAGTCCCCTAATGAGCGCGTTTAGCCGGATATTTCCTGGCGTTCGCAGCACTGAGAAACACCACTCTATCTCCCAGGACACTGGCTCTATTCCGGCCTCAGCGGGGAGTGGCCTGCCGAGGCTGCACTTGGTCCATTTCCTGCACTAAGGAGCTCCGCTTGCTGTAATTCCTCAGTGCAAGAGGAGATCGGCTTAAATGTCGTCCCAATCTCACGGGCCGCCCCCTAACCCCGCCACCTCACCTGTAAGGGAGTCCTTTGGGAGGGGGGGGGGGCACTGCACCCATGCAGGGCACCCCTGGTCTGAGTCCCATCGCAGGAGAGTTGCCAGCTTGGCACTCCCAGAGCCACCTGGGCACCGTGGCAGTGCCAGGTTGGCATCCAGGTGGCACCAGCTTGCCACCCTATCCAGAGGGCAAGCACTGGGGGCCTCCGATCCCTTAGCAGACACCCACATGTGCTCTGTCTGGTTCCTTTTTGCCCGAGATCTCCAAGGGGAGGGAGTTAGGTCCCCGTGGAGAAAGCGTATTAGAATGAGACTCGCTGTCTCACTCTAATATGCAGATTTGCAAAATTGTGGTCCCGCCCACAATAGATGGGATTCTGATTGCGACGTCTCGCAAGATCACTTTAGATCTTGCGAGGTGTGGCAAGCGGGTAGATACCAGAAGAGGGATCTCCCGCTATCTACCGGCCTTTCGGGCACAACACGGCTGGTAGATTGCGCCCAAGGTGTTGTTCCTCAAACTTGTATTGAGTTTCATTGCAACAGCATAGGAGTCTCATCACAGTGTGATGGAAAATTAGAATGGCAAATGACTGGATGCGGGGAGTCACTTGCTGTTAAATTTGTTGCGTCCCAGAGTGTATTCTGCCACCACATGTGTTTTTTGCTGAATGCAAATTAACTATTGGGATACACAACAGCATTACATGGAGGCTGGAATTATTGGGTAATATTTCAAGCAATAATTTGCCTTGAAGAATGTTCGAACCAATTGTCATCTCTAACAAGGGCAATTTCATGAGGCCCAGGATCCACTGCATTGAGAAGGTAGAGATCCATGTGGAGGGAGGGGGAGAGAGAGGGAGACCACTGATAACCTGCAATTCTGTTAGAGTATGTGTCACTGAGTAAAAAAAGAATAAAGTTAGTCTGCATACATTTTATTCATTGACGCAATACTGCGGCTCAAGTTTAACATTGCGGCTGTTCCTTTTGATGAGCAATGTTTTTTGCTTCTGACTCCAGCAATATGCCTGAGAATTGTTATCGTGTATAAAAAAAAAAAAAAATCATTCGTTCCTTCATGTCTGCGCTTTCTCTTCAAAAGAGCTGCTTCATTATCCCCATTCTCTTTTATATGTGCTCTCATACTCTATTTATTTACTTCCATTTTAAAAATATTTAATCGCTTCACCCTTTGAGAGGCATTAATGAATTCTGCTTCCACTCTTTCGGGTAAGGCATTAATTGTCCTAATAATTTTAAGCTTTTAAAAATATCTTATTCCCTTCCCCTTGCCCTCCCATCCTATCATTTTGACCTTAAATTAATGTGGTCAAGTTGCTGATTGACTATTAAGTTTTAAGTGGTTTTCCCGACCGCTTTAGATTTTTCATTTTGTATATAATTTACTGTCCTCTAATTACTCGCCTCAAAATGTCTTATCAACTCTCATTTCTCTGCTTCAAATTAAATTTATTTTTATATCCATCCACCCAATCTACTAATTTGTCTGTCTTCCTAAAGTTGACCCAGCTTCCTATTTTAATTTCGTCAGCGGAGTTTGATAATGTTACCTTTTAAATCCAAGAGCTGGCCAGTTATAGGAAACCAGCCAAGGCTTGCTGAATGATATTCAGTAACTCTGCTGTATTGTTAGGGACGTGGACACACCAGTTCTAACAAACAGTGCAAAATGGAGAAGTTAGTATAGGATTTGGATGACCAGGCTTAAACCGTGGCACAGTCGGTAACTTTTGATGCAAATGAGGTCAGGCTATTGGATTTTCAAAATCAAGTTTTTAATAATCACTTATTTTATTTTTCCTATTCCAGGATGATAGAGCTGCTTTTGAGAGGCCACCGGTAAGTGATCTTTCTTTCTATTTACAGCAGGGTTTGTTTCTTTTTTTTTAGTGTTAATCAGAATCAGTAGTCATGAGTTAACTTGATATCTTGCAAGCAGTTGACAGATTTTGTGGGATCTCGTGCAAAATTAGGTTGTATACCATGTTTAAGAAATATATTCATATGCTCATAGGATCCCAATGTAGAGCAAATGCACTCCCAGTATCAAGATAAGTTTGGAATCTTCCAACAGGAGGTTTCTTTTCTTTTAAAACAAATATACCGGGAAAGTAAATAAAAAACATTCCGCAGGTATTCTTTCCAAAGAAAGGGCTTCCACAGAGACTACAGATCATAGCATATTTCTATTCTGGTGGGACAGAAGTTTCATCTTAATTTATATAGCAATGACCTGCATTGTCTCTTCTGGGATTGTAGTTCGACCAGAAGCCATGCGTCACAATATCTTTTTTTAAAAGGCTGGTGTGTGTCTGTTTTTAACTAGAAACTGAAGGGGTTTGGAGTGATTCAAGATGTTTGAGAAGGTATACAAAAGTCTGGTAGAGAACATTTTAATATTCAACATGACCGTCTGGTATGGTAACCTGAGTGAATGCAAGCTGGCCAGAATTGACAACACTGGGTAAAATCAGTGGCAGACAGCAGACACCGCTCGATCACAGATGGGTGGAAAGCTCAGGCCATCATCGGTGACCCCTCTCACTCTTTATATCATCAATTTGAAAGGCTTCCTTCGGGCCAGCGCTTTGGAATGCCTATTGCATTGTTCGAGATTGTTTGTATAATCATGCAAATTTAACTGTGTTCATTTATTTTTGCTGCAGTAAGTGCTTTAATGACAGTGACAGGGTGCTATGTGTAGTGTTTGTATGGTGTGGATGTATAATACATGTGCACAAATGTATGAATGTAGGTATGCATGCACGGTAGGGGTTAGCACTGTTGCTTCACAGCAGCAGGGTCCCAGGTTTGATTCCCAGTTTAAGTCACTGTCTGTGCGGAGTCTGCACATTCTCCCTGTTTCTGCGTGGGTTTCCTCCGGTGGAGATTTTATCTCCAAACCTAAACCAAAACTTTATTCACGATCTGCCATGGTGGAATTTGAATTTGTTCTCCAGATTATTATTTTTGGCCTTTGGATTACTGGTCCAGGAACCTAATCACTATAACAAATGACTGAATATATTAAATATAACATTGAATTATATATTGAAATTGATTACAAATTCTATGTAGCAACTAGTGTTTTGTAGTAATTCAGATAAAAGGCCCTGAAATGTAATCGGTGCAACTATATGGGGAAAAGCTAGTGCAACTGGTAACTTCCTGCATGTTGACTTTCATTAATCTTTTTGCTTGCAGGTCAGATCTCCCTGATTTGAGATTGTTCATGTTCCTGAGTTAACATCTTGGTCTTTCTATTATAGGGGCCATCTATTGTCGTGTTGGAGTCTGAATCAAGGTACAAAACTGTCTTTTTCATTCTTTCATAAAGCATATTGTGGCATTGGCTTTCAAATGTTAGGAAAAGTTTGAAGAGTAGTGCTTGCCAGTTTTCACGAGTGCATTCTGCCTCGTACATATTAAGAACTCAAAATCTAACGAGTCTTTTTATTCAACTAGAGACTGGTTCAGCATAATCCACTTGTATTTTACTCGATTCTAGCAATTTTCTGCTGAAAGATTTTTCCCTTTGTTTTGCTATTCCTGATAATAGTTTGCTTTCTTTCATTCACAGAAGTTCATGTCCTTGCAGTGTTTCCATCACCACTTCTTTTCTCCCCTCCCCCCTGTCGTGTTGGGTGTTCTGATGCACAAATGATCCAACACGGCTGTAGATGGTACAACTCTGTTTTATTGTCTAATCAACGGTAACAACTAACTACTGGCTTGGGTACGTGCTTCACCAGCTAACCTGTGGACCCAGCCCTATCACTATCCTAGTGAGGCACTCAGCACATGGCCTATATCTGAGTGGTGAGCTGTGAGCTCTGTGCTCTGAGCTATCTCCTGGTAGAATGAGCGGGAACTGTGGTGTTCCCTGTTTTATAGTGCGTGTGCTCTCGCTGGTGATTGGCTGCGATGTTATGTGTGTGCTGGTTGGTCCAACTGCCTGTCCATCAGTGTGTGTGTGTGATTGCACCGTGATATGCTGATGTGGCTATCATGACTTCCCCCCTTTCACAAAGGATATGTGCCTACATGATAATAAATAGAAATGTGTACTGAGTGCATCAGAGTATGTGTGTGCAATATTTACAACATGTACATGAGGCTAAATTATATACGGAGGAAGGTGTCGGGTGCAACAGAACAACGACGTTGTACCAATACCAGAACAAATGCAATCAACAAACGATGAGAGAAAACTCTGGAACAATGAACGACAAGAAAAAAAACTCGTTAACAGTACTGTAAAACAATTCAGTGAGTCCAATGTGCTAACAGGCTCATAACTCAAGTCTTTCAGGTGGGTGACAAATTCAGGTTGACCGCCTCAAGGGTGGGTCAGGATCCACCGGCTGAGGAATGGGCCTGGCCACGGGCGAGAGAGGAAGAGGCAGAGTGGCAGGAAGCTCAACAAAGTCGACATCAGGGACAACAGGAGGGCATGGCACCGGTGCATGATCTCGTAGCGAGCGCCGAACCAAACGAAGGGCCCGCCAATTACGGCGGCGAATAGAGCCATCAGGCATACGAACCAGGAATGAGCGGGGAGCCACATGGCGGAGAACCTCAGCGGTTGCCGACCAGCCACCCTCCGGTAATGAGCGGGGAGCCACGTGGCGAAGAACCTCGGCGGTTGCCGACCAGCCACCCTCCGGTAGGTGTATGCGGACGTTGTCTCCAGGCACCAGGGCAGGAAGATCAGTTGCCCGAGTGTCATGTGCCACCTTCTGCTGAGCGTGCTGTTGTTGCATCCTTCGCAATACTGGAGCATGGTCGAGGTCAGGAACATGAATGGATGGCACAGTGGTCCTGAGGGTGCGACCCATCAACAGCTGGGCTGGTGAGAGGCCCGTGGACAGTGGGGCCGAGCGATAGGCCAGCAGGGCTAAACAGAAGTCAGATCCAGCATCAGCAGCCTTGCAGAGGAGCCGCCTCACAATGTAGATGCCCTTTTCCGCCTTGCCATTCGACTGAGGATGCAAGGGTCTGGACGTCACATGTGTGAAGTTGTATGAAGTGGCAAAGGAAGACCATTCTTGACTTGCAAAGCAAGGCCCGTTGTCAGACATGACTGTGAGCGGAATTCCATGGCAAGCAAAGGTTTCTTTGCCTGCCCGGATGACAGCTGATGATGTCGTGTCGTGCAGGCGTATGACCTCCGGATAACTTGAGAAGTAGTCAATAAGAATAATGTAGTCCCTGCCGAGCGCATGAAAGAGGTCCACACCCACCTTCGACCAGGGGGACGTGACCAACTCATGAGGCTGAAGGGTCTCGGGGTTGCGCCGGCTGAAACCTCTGGCAGGTGGGACAGTTGAGCACCATGTTGGCGATATCGTCGCTGATGCCCGGCCAGTACACAGCCTCTCGGGCCCTCCGCCTGCACTTTTCAACTCCGAGATGGCCTTCGTGCAGCTGTTCGAGGACTAGCTGGTGCATGCTGTGTGGGATCACGATCCGGTCCAACTTCAAGAGGACACCATCAATGACGGCCAAGTCGTCCCGGACGTTGTAAAATTGCGGGCACTGCCCCTTGAGCCACCCTTCCGTCAAGTGGCGCATCACATTTTGTAGGAGGGGGTCAGCCGCAGTCTCATGGCGAATGTGGGCCAGATGTGCATCAGTGGCTGGCAGATTGGCCGATATGAAGGCTACCTGTGCGTCGACCTGACAAACGAACCCCTCCGAGTCGGGCGGTGTGTTGACCGCCGTGGACAGAGCATGAGATCCTTCCCCGGGGTGTAGACAAGTTGGAAGTCGTACCTCCGGAGCTTGAGAAGAATGCGCTGGAGATGAGGGGTCATGTCGTTGAGGTCCTTCTGAATGATGCCGACCAGGGGGCGATGGTCAGTCTCCACAGTGAACTGCGGAAGACCATATACATAGTCGTGGAACTTGTCGATGCCAGTCAACAGGCCTAGGCACTCCTTCTCAATCTGCGCATTGCGCTGTTCTGTGGGGGTCATGGCCCGCGACGCATAGGCGACCGGAGCCCATGATGAGGTGTTGTCCCGTTGCAGGAGTACCACCCCAATGCCAGACTGGCTGGCGTCAGTTGAGATCTTTGTTTCCCGTGTGGTATCGAAAAACGCCAGTACCGGGGCGGCGGTGAGCTTGACCTTGAGCTCCTCCCATTCACTCTGGTGTGCGGGCAGCCACTGGAATTCCGTTGTCTTTTTGACCAGGTGGCGAAGAGTAGTCGTGTGCGAAGCAAGGTTAGGAATGAACTTTCCCAGGAAGTTGACCATCCCGAGAAAGCGCAGCACTGTCTTGTCTGATGGCTGCGATGGCTGCCACTTTGTTGGCATCCGGTCGCACACCCGATCGGGTGATGTGGTCCCCCAAAAACTTTAGCTCAGTCTGGCCAAAAGAGCATTTGGCTCGGTTAAGGCGCAGGCCCTGATCCCCTATCCGTGCAAAGACATGCTGTAGACGACTGATGTGCTCCTGCGGTGTGGTGGACCAGATGATAATGTCGTCTACGTAGACGCATACCCCTTCGATGCCCTCCATCATCTCTTCCATGATGCGATGGAACACTTCGGAGGCTGAAATGATGCCGAATGGCATCCTATTGTAGCAGTATCTGCCAAATGGAGTGTTGAAAGTGCACTGCTTCCTGCTGGACTGATCCAATTGAATCTGCCCAAAGCCCTTTGAGGCATCAAGCTTGGTGAATATTTTTGTCCGAGCCATCTCGCTCGTGATTTTCTCGTTTGGGTATGGGGTACTGTTTCCTCATAATGTTGTGATTTAAATCTTTTGGGTCGATACAGATCCGGAGCTCGCCGGAGGGCTTCTTGATGCACACCATGGAGCTGACCCATGGCGTTGGCTCTGTGACCCGGGAAAGCACTCCTGGGTCCTGCAGCTGCTGCTTGAGGCGGTCCTTGAGTGGTGCTGGGACCCTACGAGGTGCGTGAATGACCGGGGTGGCGTCTGGTTTGAGCCGTATTCTGTTAAGTGTAGGGCAGTGTGCCCATGCCCTCGAAAACCTCCTGGTTGTGCGCGAGGAGTGAGTGGAGCTGCGCCCTAAAGTCTGCATCTGGGAAATCGGACGTGCCTTCTGGAGACCGAATGTGTACCCGCCGAACGAGGTGGAGGATCTTGCACGCCTGTGCGCCTAACAGAGAGTCCTTCGAGGATCCTACGATTTCAAATGATAATGTGGCTTTGGGTGAGTTGTGTGTAACTTCGAGCTGGCAGGACCCCGTGGCCGGGATGACATTTCCATTGTTGTTAACCAGCTGACAGTGGGATGGCAGAATTGGTGGTTTAACCTTCAAGGTCTGGTAGGCTGACCATGCAATGAGATTGGCGGAGGCACCAGTGTCCAGGCGAAATGTGATCTGGGATCGGTTGACCGTTAGGGTGGCACACCACTCACCGACCGGATCAATGCTGTGCACTGGCAGTGGCTGGTGGTTCCGACTCGGGGACATCCGGTTCTTGCGGATTACTGCAACGCGGAAGGGCTCCCTGTTTTTCGGAATCGCTGGTCTGCATACTATCTGGATATGACTCTGTGAAGGAGGCTGAATCGCCCGCACGTCCCTGCGAGGCTGGCGGAATTGTTGGGAGTTGGCAGGTTGAGCTGCTCGACAGCAGGCAGCATAGTGGCCCATCCTGCCACATCTTAGGCATTGTCGTGCTTTGGCCGGACATTGCCGCTTTAAGTTGGCGGAGCCACAGTTGCTGCACATCGTGACGTCATGGCGTTCGTTGCGCCACCGCGCACGGTGCGGTCCTGCGTAGAACGGGCCTGCGCATCACGTTCCTCTGTGTCAGCGTCCCCTCTTTTGGCGCGTACAAGCGCGGGAGGCCTCAGAAAGCGCGCAAAATGGTCGCCCTCGTCCGGGCCGGGAGGTACTCGATCGACTGGACCCACGCCGCCTCGTGGGGCCCGTGCCGTGCCGTTTCGGCTGCCTGGATTTGGGAGTCCCGGCTGGTCACGTTCTCATGGACGCAGGTCTCGATGGCAGTCGATAGCGGGGGGTCGCTTTATTTTAAGGAGCTGCTGGCGTAGGGTGTCCGAGATGACCCCAAAAATTATCTGATCCCGTATCATGGAGTCGGAGGTGGCCCCATAGCCGCAGCACTGCATGAGGATACGGAGGTGTGTTAAGTAAGATTGGAAAGGCTCATCCTTACCCTGCAGGCGCTGCTGGAATAGGTACCTCTCGAAGCTCTCATTGACTTCCACTGAAGTGTTCATCGAACTTCAGACGCACCGTCTTATATTTTGTTTTGTCCTCGCCTTCCGCAAATGCCAGGGAGTTATAGATGTGGATGGCCTGTTGCCCCGCCGTGGAGAGGAGGAGGGCAATCTTTCTGGTGTCCGATGCATTCTCCCTGTCTGTGGCTTCGAGGAAGAGCTGGAAGCGCTGTTTAAACAACTTCCAGTTTACGCCGAGATTGCCAGCGATTCGGAGCGGCTGCAGTGGGCTAATGTTTTCCATGGAGTAGGATGGCGGATTTCTGAAAGGGTGCAGGTAGATCTCACAGTCGCTGGTTCGCGTCCACTACTGGTATCATGTCGTATTGGGTGTTCTGATGCACAAATGATCCAACACGGCTGTAGATGGTACAACTGTTTTATTGTCTAATCAATGGTAACAACTAACTACTGGCTTGGGTACGTGCTTCACCAGCTAACCTGTGGACCCTATCACTATCTTAGTGAGGCGCTCAGCACATGGTCTATGTCTGAGTGGCACGCTGTGAGCTCTGTGCTCTGAGCTATCTCCTGGTAGAATTAGCGGGAACTGTGGTGTTCCCTGTTTTATAGTGCGTGTGGTCTCACTGGTGATTGGCTGCGATGTTATGTGTGTGCTGGATGGTCCAACCCCCCCCCCCCACTGCCCAACCACTACTTAATGGTCAAGACCAGGTTCAGTCCAAGCAGTCTAGAATACACCTGAGGCAGTTTGGGGCAATTTCCTCTCTGTTGCACCAATTTTGTAAAAGCTTTCTTTCTGCTCACATTCCGTATCGCTTGCTCATGAACCATGGCGTGCATTTGTAATGGCTGTGTTTACTTAAAGATACCCGATAGGTGTTTATAAATTAAATTAAGAAATCAAAGTTCTATGCTCTTGTACTATGATGTTTTTGATTCTGTTCTTTTCTTACAGTTGGTTGTCTAATTGGATAGTCCCAGCAATCGCCGGCTTGACTGTGGCCCTCCTATATCGCCTTTTTGCAGCCGATCACTGAACACTATGTATAGAACCGATGTTGGCACGATTTCATGTTGATTTCTACCTATTCTAAATTAGTTTAAAATGTGAAAATTGTATTACGTTCATTGAAGGGATTTTTGGGGTAGAAATTCTGATGCTATACACCCATTCTTTTTGGCGTAAAATGAGAGCAAAAAAGGCCAAATTAGCAGTGGGATAGTCTGTGCCTAATCTGCACAGGCTCATGTCTCACTGCTAAATCCATAGGAATGGGTTACCCGGCCCCTTAATATGGTAAGGCGGGAGCTAACACCCGTTGAAGGATCCTTTGTTCCCAACGTAGGATTATCCAGCAGCTGCTAACCGTCAATTAGGAGTAAAAAAAACCATAAACTAATATGCCCCTCTGTGGAGTGGCAGCCCCGCCCCCCCCCCCCCCCCAAAAAAAAAAAAGTGCCCGATCCAACATCCGTCCTGGAATTTGTGGTTTGCTGCTAATGGTGGAAAATATACTGATGTGTTTCAGGACATGTAACAAGTGCTGGTAGCACATCCTGAAGATATAGAGAAGACCTGAGGGGCTGGCTCTGACCCTGAAAGTTTTCAATTTCAAGGACTTCAGGGTAGAAGTTGGTATGCTTGTTTGCCGGGCTTGAAATGGACGGGAAACATTTATTTTGGTCTTGTGAATTGCATTGTCTCACCTCTCATGGATGAGTATCGACTAAAGCCCAGTAATAGAAAACGGTCCCGGATTCAGTTCCAGCCCTTTTATCCCTTAACATTGTCAAAACAAATCTTTAGCATCTGGCTTATACCTTTTATTCCTCATCACCTGTGTATATTTGTCTACTTTGATACAAGTGTTCGATATTCAGGCAGTTGGAAAACAATGTTGTAACTTATTCTGTTGTTTGCCAGGCAAGACACTGTACCTGTGAGCCATTAAGAGGCATTTTGAAATTTGAATAACCATCAACTCTTTTTTTTTTTTTCCTTTTCCATGCTATGAATAACATTCTAAAACCTTCTGAGAAATAGAATAATACTTTTGTGAGCACGTTATGTGGATGGCTGCACCCTTGTAATAGTACAAGTGTCGATTGCCAGATCATATCCTTGTTTCAAATGAATCTTTGAGGAGATGCAAAATTAAAATGCTTGGATTTTCTTCCAAAGTTGTGGCTGCTGGCACAACTGGGCAGTTCGTTTGAACAGAATTACGTAGCGTCGACAGCCCAGAAGCTGGTTCAGTTGGTCTTCCCCAGCAATCTTGCGCCACATGAGCTGCCTTCCATCCCGATTACCGGCCTCGGGTGACTGTGTGGAGTTTGCACTTTCTCCCCGTGTCTGCGTGGGGTTTCCTCCGGGTGCTCCAGTTTCCTCCCACAATCCAAAGATGTGCAGTTTAGTTGGCTTGGCCAAGCTAAATTGCCCCTAACTGTCCGAAGGCTAGGTTGGGATAGGGCGGGAGATTGGGCCTAAGCGGAATGCCGTTTCAGATGGTTAGTGCAGACTCACTGGGCTGAATGGCCTCCTTCTGCACTGTAGGAATTCTATGATTCTAATGTATGTATCAAGCCTCTCCTTCCACCATTCCTCATGGCATTGAGTTCCACACACTCTCCACCCTTGTGTAAAGAGAGTAGAGTGGTAATTTTGTCACAGGTGTCTTTCCACTGTTGGAGAATGTTATCTTCAAAATGCCAAATGTACTTTGGGTTACAGGTGGTGTTCATAATCTAGACTAGATTTCACACGACTGAATTTAACTAAGAGAGGAGTCCCCAGAGTGGCTCAGAGATGAGAATTTCCTGTCCGATTACCATAATATGGTTGTTCCCATCAGTAGATTGCTTGGTGAATTGCTAAGGTTTCTGACATGCCTTTATGTTGTTTGACTATGCCTTCTGTATGAAGATCCCAGACATGCAAAGAAAAGCCATCCTGAACTAACATAAATCTATATTGTGTATTATCAAATTTGCTGAAATATATATTTATCAACATGGTAATGAAATCATGGACTTAATTTTTACAAATAAATACATGCAGGAAAATAGTACATTCAAAGTCCTTTTTTCTCACCTTTTGTTGTCAAACTTAGATTAGAATTTTCTGCACAAACTGGTTTAGACTGTGCCTTGTTTCCCAATATCCTCCTGTGACCAAGCTGCTACTGCCTTGCAGGGTTCCTTCTTCATGGGCAACCTCCAGCAGCTTCCTTAATTAGTCATTATTAATGGGCAGGATCGCCAAAATTCCGATTGACGGGAGAACCCCCATTTGCGGCCAAATCGGGGGGTGGCATTGCTTTTGGGATGCTCCGCCCCCTCAAATAGCGTATTCTTCATGCTGTTGGAGCGGCCTCAGAACAGCCTGAAGCCCTTCCCCTGATGCTCTGGCCCCCGGTGAGCCAAGATCCGGACAGCGTGGAACACTTATCCTTTTTTTTTTTCGCGTGGACCCTGCATGGCGGTTGCGGACTGAGTCCCACGCCGCCACAGTTGGGGGTGAGCCATTCCGCTGGCAGGGGGGCCTTCGTCGGGGTCCTGGGGCACTGTTTGGGGGGGGTGGTCCGGTTGGGTGGTGAGGCCGGTTACAGGGGGGGCAGTTTTAGGTAGGCCGGGTCCACGCATGGCCGGCGCCATGTTGCACGGCGCGACCGCTGCAGGCCACGGCAATTCTCTGGCCGTATCCACAAGTAAAGCCGGGGGCTTTATGATGCGCGGCTGCTAGCGCCCCCCCACCGGACGGAGGATCGTGCAGTTTTTGCGCTGTTTTTTCTGACATAAAATGCCACTTCGCACGCTGGCGTCAGCACTTAAGTCTGCAATTCGGAGAATCCAGCCCCATGTGTATGAGTTGATGGTGAATGTTGACCAGCTATTTCACTTCAAAACAGGGAGAATCGTGGCTGAGCCCATTCCTTGCCCAGCCTCGACTGGGAGTTGAATCCAGGATCATCTTTTGAAAATAGCTTAGGTAATCACTGAAACAGAAAACATTTTGGTAATGTAATAGGGCACATGTCCATTATTTTGGGTTAGCACTGCTGCCTCACAGCGCCAGGGACCCGGATTCAATTCCGGCCTTCGATAACTATATGGAGTTTACACTTTCTCCCCGTGTCTGCGTTGGTTTCCTCCAGATGTCCTGGTTTCCTCCCACAGTCCAAAGATGTGTAGGTTAGGTGGATTGGCCATGATAAATTGCCTCTTGGTGTCCAAAGATGGGCAGATTAGGTTACTGGGATTGCAGCCGAGGAGTGGGCCTAGGTAGGGTGAACTTTCAGAAGGTCGGTGCAGACTTGATGGGCTGAGCGGCGTCCTTCTGCACTGTAGGAATTCCATGGCAGAATGAACATAGTGCAGAAGGAGGCCATTCGGCCCATCGAGTCTGCACCGACCCACTTAAGCCCTCACTTCCACCCTATCCCCCGCAATAACCCCTCCTAATTTATCATGGCCAATCCACCTAACCTGCACATCTTTGGACTGTGGGAGGAAACCGGAGCACCCGGAGGAAACCCATGCAGACGGGGAGAGCGTGCAGACTCCACACAGACAGTGACCTAGCGGGGAACCAAACCTGGGACCCTAGTGCTGTGAAGCAACTGTGCGAACCACTTGTGCTACTGTGCTGGGGAGCGGAATTTTTATATTTAGTTTTTGAAGCTACAGGTGAGAAACCTGTGTTGGTCTCAGAAATTTCCACTTCGGATAGTACGCATTAGATGCAGACTGATAGTTCAGCTCATGCTTCAAAAAAGACTCTTGTCAAAACTTTACATCTTGCAGTCAACAGGAGATTTGCAAAAATACAATGCAAGCTCAATCAACAAATTTATACTGTATGAGAAGGGATTGCTGATTGTTGGGTAAGTGGAGTCTGATAGAGGTATTCCAATGGAGAATGCACCAGTTAATGGTGACTAACCTTAAGCATCCGGTCAACATGACCAGTCTGCCTTTCTTGAAAGAAAGCTAAATAAAAAACATTGGCTGGACTTGTCTAGAAGTGATGTGCTGCTCGGTTGTGTGTGGGCTTGCTGCATCCATATATGTATGGGGCTGGATAAGACGCACAAAGGCATGTCCTTTTACATCCTATCTTATCTATGATTGGTAGGCACAACATGAATCTGCCTTTTATGATCTATAGATGATTACTGGGCATGTCACTTTAAGGCAAGCAGCCTGTATCTTTAATTCAAGCAGAAGACCAGCTATTGGGCAGCATGGTAACACAGTGGTTAGCACAGTTGCTTCACAGCGCCAAGGTCCCAGGTTCGATTCCCAGCTTGGGTCACTGCGGAGTCTGAACGTTCTTCCCGTGGTCTGCGTGGGTTTGCTCCGGTTTCCTCCCACAGTCCAAAGATGTGCAGGTTAGGTGGATTGGCCATGCTAAAATTGCCCTTCGTGTCCAAAAAGGTTAGGTGGGGTTGCTGGGTTACGGGGAGAGGGTGGAGGTGTGGGGGTTAAGTGGGGTGCTCTTTACAAGGGCCGGTGCAGACTCGATGGACCAAATGGCCTCCTTCTACACTGTATATTCTATGTTCAATCCAGAAGATGGTGCAGGTTTAAACGGGAGTTACAGACTGGTCAGCACCAGTGAGAGAGCTGGGATGGGAATCAGTTTGATTAATGTGACTGGTGGCCAATGAATTGGCCCTGAAATCTGTGCTCTGCCCGGTAACAGGTGGTGATTGGATTGTATTCCACTGGGATGCTTTTCAGAATCCTACGGTTTCAGTTTGACTCTTGGCAGCAGAAAGACAAGGACATCTCCGTGTTTCTCCAGAAAGGCTGTGTTTCTGAACTGGCAGAGAGCTTGGATGAATCTATTTACAGGCGGACTATTACAGGCTGTGCAAGCAAAGTCCAGCACCTGCTATATCTCTCCGGCAGGCTTGTGAGTACTGAATTTCTAAACTACAGAGAACCTGAATGAATGTGGGAAGCTACAATGAAGACCATTCCTGGATATAAACAAAGCCATTTCTCTGTTCCTTATACACATTGCCAAGGCTACGATTGCACAAGCAGTATCATCACCTCTCTTGCTCGGCGGTGACTTCAGCCTTGACACGTCATTTATGGGAAGACCACGTTCGGCCATGTTGCATTGCTTTGAGAATACATGCCACACACACATTACTATCCAATAACAACTGACCTCTAACATTCAGTCACATTAGTGCCTAAAAGGCGTGGTATCTCTCAGTCCCTTGCATTCAGTAGTGACTGCCAGTCATGATGCTTGACAGTGCAATATGCCCTCTGAAGGAGGACGTCCCAACAAATACACAATACACTCATCAAGTGAATAAGATGCATTGTGATATCTGCATATGTGTGGAACCATAACAGTCTCAGAACCTGTGCTAGCATTGTGCCCTCAATACTATTTAATCTTCCTGAATGACCATTACATCTTGTTGCACTTTCTGCCCATCATCACAGGTGATGCTATTCTTATCACATTCTGGTCTTTGTTACAATAAAAGTTTGAACACATGATTCCTTTAAGTTGGAATTTATCAGTCTCTGCAGAGGTTGTGTGACAGGACATTTAGAAAGCATAATAAATTTGGAGTTAATGTGCTTTTATGAAAGGGATACTTGTTTGACATAGTTATTGGAGTTCTTTGAGGAAGTAACAAGTAGGGTGGATAAAGGAGAACCAGTAGATGTAGTCTATTGGGATTTCCAAAGGGCATTCGATAACCTGCCACACACAAGATGGGCTTGTGATGTTGGGGGTATCATACGTACATACATTCGAAAGTACGAATTAGGAGTAAAATAGGCTCCTCAGCCCCTCAAGCCTGCTCCACCGTTCAATAAGATCATGGCTGATCTACTTTTTAACCTCAACTTCACATTCCTGCCTACTCCTGATAACCTTCCCTCTTGCTTATCAATATCTATCTAACTCTGCCTTAAATATATTCAAAGACTGCTTCAACTACCATGAAGAAAGGGAATTCCAAAGATTCACAGCCCTCTGAGAAAAACAAATCCTCATCTTATTTTAAACGGTAGCCCCTAGTTCTAGATTCTCCCACAAGGAAAAGCATCTTCTCCACATTCATGCTGCCATCTCCCCTCGGGATCTTGTATGTTTCAATCAAGTTGCCTCTTACAAGCAGATACAAGCCTCGCATATCCAGCCTTTTCTCATAAGGCCACTTACACATTCCTGATATTAATCTAGGGAACCTTCTCAGAACTTCTTCCAAAACATTTCCTTCATTCCTTAAATAAAGAGACCAATACTGTATGTGCACTTCAATCATTTTGACGACAAGTGAGGTGTTTACCTGTCCATCATTTCCTCGCCTGCAAATCTTCGCCTGACCTGATAGGTGAATGCACAATGCCAGTCTCACTACTGAATAACTGAAGCATAACCCCCTTACTGTTGTATTCAATCCCCTTGAAATAAATAATGACATTCAATAAGTTTGATAATTCCTTGCTGCACCTGCATACTAACCTTCAGCAGGACACTCCGATCCCTCTGCATTCTCTCACCATTTAGATCATGTACTTTTTTTATTTGTTCTGCCAAAATGGACAACCTCACCTTTTCCCATGTTACATTCCGTTTGCCAGATATTTGCCCTCTCGCCTAAGCTATCTATATCCTTTTGTAACCTCCTTATGTCCTGTTCACAAATTCTCTCCAAACTATCTTTGTCATCAACATATTTAGCAACCATCCCATCCATCCCTTCATTCAATTCATTTATATAAGTTGTGAAGGATTGAGGTCCCATACACTGATTCCTGTTGCACACTGTCACATCTTGCCAACTAGAAAATCACTCATTTATGCCTTCTCTCTACATAGAACATAAAGTGCAGAAGGAGGCCATTCGGCCCATCGGGTCTGCACCGACCCACTTAAGCCCTCACTTCCACCCGATCCCCATAACCCAGTAACCCCTCCTAACCTTTTTGGTCACTAAGGGCAATTTATCATGGCCAATCCACCTAACCTGCACATCTTTGGACTGTGGGAGGAAACCGGAGGAAACCCATGCAGACACTGGGCGAACGTGCAGATTCCGCACAGACAGTGACCCAGCGGTGAATCGAACCTGGGACCCTGGTGCTGTGAAGCCACAGTGCTATCCTCTTATGCTACCGTGCTGCCCCTCCTGTTTCCTGTTAGCTAGCCAATCTTCTATCCATGTCAATATGTTACCCCCTACATCATGAGCTTTAATTTTCCGCAATAGCCTTTGATGAGATACCTTAGAAAATGCCTTCTGAAAATCTAAGTACAGTACATCCACCCACTCCCCTTTATCCACCCACTCCCCTTTATCCACCCATTCCCCTTTATCCACCCACTCCCCTTTATCCACCCATTCCCCTTTATCCACCCACTCCCCTTTATCCACCCACTCCCCTTTATCCACCCACTCCCCTTTATCCACCCATTCCCCTTTATCCACAGCACCTGTTACTTCAAAGAACTCCAATAAATTGGTTAAATATGATTTACCTTTCATGTTGAATCTGACTGATTGTCTTGAATTTATCCCTGTTATAACATTTTTAATAATAGCTCTTAAAACTTTCCCTATCACACATGTTAAGTTAATTGTCCTATAGGTTTGTGCTTTCTGTCTCCCTACGTTTTTGAATAAACAAGTCACATTTTGCTATTTTCCAACCGAATGGGACCTTCCCCAAATCTGCTACATTTTATAAAATTAAAACTAATGCATCAACTATGCCATTCGCCACTCCTTTTAATCCTAGAATGAAATCCATCAGGACTCCGGGACTTGTCAACTCACAGATCTAACAATTTGCTAAGTGCCACCTCCCTAATGATTGTAATTTTCTTGAGTCCCTCCCTCCCTTCCAATTTCTGCTTTACAGCCATGAAGGGTATTTTCTGATGATACATAGATTTGTAGAAAATAAAGTTGAGGGTGACACCAAGTCTGAATTTCTCAACTCTGTGAATCTAACTCCTGAAAAACTGTTCTGATCTTTGTTTTGGGAGTTGTGGAGTGAAGTACATCATGCCCACTGACCTCTGAAGCAGTTTAGAGGCAGTAGAGGGATGCCAAGAGTGGAGATGGGCAAGGTGAAATACCAGCTAATGATCCAGCATTGTGTCTCAGCTGCAAAAGAAACAGCCTGGTAGCTCTTACCCCCTCGCACCCAAATACTCTCCATCCCCCATCCATGCCAACCCATGCAACATGATGCAGCCAGCAACCTCCATGGCACCTCATACCTTCCATGTCAACCTATGATTTTCCAGCCACATCTCAATGGCCCATTATAGCTTGGATCTAACTCTTTGCCCTTACACTCTCCATGCTAACTCAGCCAATACTCATCATTGGCAGACTACAGAATCCATGTTGAGAGGAAATAAAATAAAGTATTGATTACTTCATTATTTTAAAAAACACATTGATTAAAAAAGAACACTTCATTACATTTAAATTCCTTCACATACTTAATCCCGTATAACAACAAGCATTTGTATTTATAGCCCCATTTCAAAGATGTCATAACCACCTGGAGCTGTCATTCAAGCTGTGAACTGACTGGCACCCCGCTGTGATATTGATAGGTTGCAAAAACAGTCATTCAGCACTAATCCCATAATGACAACCCTTATGCTTATATAAACAGATAAAGTGAACTGACGAGCATTTATTTTTAACACTGCAGATAGATATTTGAAGTATTCAAAGAGCTGGAGATTTCATTGCCCTGACAACTTCCTCGACATTTCCAATGAGTTTGACAGTTTCAATTAATTTATCTAGTGTTATAGTTTCCTAGAAAGGTATGTAATGGAACCTACGAGGGAACAAGTGGTCTTGGATCTGGTCCTGTGTAATGAGACAGGATTGATTCAGGATCTCATAGTTAGAGATCGGAAGGAGTGATCACAATATGGTGGAATTTAAAATACAGATGGAGGGTGAGAAGGTAAAATCATGCACTAGAGTTTTGTGCTTAAACAAAGGAGATTACAATGGGATGAGAGAAGAACTAGGTAAGGTAGACTGGGAGCAAAGAGTTTATGGTGAAACAGTTGAGGAACAGTGGAGAACCTTCCAAGCGATTTTTCACAGTGCTCAGCAAAGGTTAGCACCAACAAAAAGGAAGGATGGTAGAAGGAGGGAAAATCGACCGTGGCTATCTAAGGAAATAAGGGAGAGTATCACATTGAAGGAAAAAGCATACAAAGCAGCAAAGATTAGTGGGAGACTAGAGGACTGGGAAATCTTTAGGGGGCAACAGAAAGCTACTAAAAAAGCTATAAAGAAGAGTAAGATAGATTATGCTCAGAATATAAAAACAGATAGTAAAAGTTTCTACAAATATATAAAACAAAAATGAGTGGCTAAGGTAAATATTGGTCCTTTAGAGGATGAGAAGGGAGATTTAATAATGGGGGCTGAGGAAATGGCTGCGGAACTGAACAGGTTTTTTGGGTCGGTCTTCACAGTGGAAGACACAAATAACATGCCAGTGACTGATGGAAATGAGGCTATGACAGGTGAGGACCTTGAGAGGATTGTTATCACGAAGGAGGTAGTGATGGGCAAGCTAATGGGGCTAAAGGTAGACAAGTCTCCTGGCCCTGATGGAATGCATCCCAGAGTGCTAAAGAGATGGCTAGGGAAATTGCAAATGCACTAGTGATAATTTACCAAAATTCACCAGACTCTGGGGTGGTCCCGGCGGATTGGAAATTAACAAATGTGACACCACTGTTTAAAAAAGGAGGTAGGCAGAAAGCGGGTAATTATAGGCCAGTGAGCTTAACTTCGGTAGTAGGGAAGATGCTGGGATCTATCATCAAGGAAGAAATAGCGAAGCATCTGGATGGAAATTGGGCAGACACAGCATGGGTTCATAAAGGGCAGGTCGTGCCTAACTAATTTAGTGGAATTTTTTGAGGACATTACCAGTGCGGTAGATAACGGGGAGCCAATGGATGTGGTATATCTGGATTTCCAGAAAGCCTTTGACAAGGTGCCACACAAAAGGTTGCTGCACAAGATAAAGATGCATGGCATTAAGGGGAAAGTAGTAGCATGGATAGAGGATTGGTTAATTAATAGAAAGCTAAGAGTGGGGATTAATGGGTGTTTCTCTGGTTGGCAATCAGTGGCTAGTGGTGTTCCTCAGGGATCAGTGTTGGGCCCACAATTGTTCACAATTTACATAGATGATTTGGAGGTGGGGACCAAGGGCAATGTGTCCTCGTTTGCAGACGATACTAAGATGAGTGGTAAAGCAAAAAGTGCAGAGGATACTGGAAGTCTGCAGAGGGATTTGGATAGGCCAAGTGAATGGGCTAGGGTCTGGCAGATGGAATACAATGTTGACAAATGTGAGGTTATCCATTTTGGTAGGAATAACAGCAAAAGGGATTATTATTTAAATGATAAAATATTAAAACCTGCTGCTGTGCAGAGAGACCTGGGTGTGCTAGTGCATGAGTCACAAAAAGTTGGTTTACAGGTACAACAGGTGATTAAGAAGGCAAATGGAATTTTGTCCTTCATTGCTAGAGGGATGGAGTTTAAGGCTAGGGAGGTTATGCTGCAATTGTATAAGGTGTTAGTGAGGCCACACCTGGAGTATTGTGTTCAGTTTTGGTCTCCTTACTTGAGAAAGGACGTACTGGCACTGGAGGGTGTGATTTAGTAATTTTGTGCTGGAAGACTTCAAACACTCAGGTTATCTGAAACCCACCTGAGTGAGTTGTTGCAGGGATCCTAGTCATATCGGACACCTCCTCCTCCTCCATATGTCTCCCCTTAGAATGCAGAACGGTTTGCACCAAAGTCATGTCTACAGACTGCACCACATCCTTATAGCGCAAAGTTGCTGAACCCACTGGATTTGCTGTTATTCCAGAATAGTCCACTTCATTGTCTGTAGCAGCAGCTATTGTCTCAATATCCAGCACTTTACTTTATAATATCTCTTCCTTAGTCATGAGCTTTGATGGATCTTCGAATTTTCGGAAATGTCCCTCTCTTCACACTCTCATGAGGTTGAAAAGTCATATATTTTAAAATAAAGGGACACATCATAAGGGACACATCATAACCATGTGATTTTCAGGATGTGGGACGCTAACATTGTGGCTGGGCTGCAGGGCCACAGAAAAACACACTCCACAGAAAGATAAGTGGCTGGTATGCTGCTGATATATCCATCAGATTTCCTAACTTGTTCGACTCACTCCAAATAATTAATCTCTAGCTTCTTGTTTTGCAATTACTGAAAATATTTGTCCTAATTACCTGGGCTTACCTCCAGTGCCATAGATGAGAAGCTGACAAATTAAAGTGGGGTGTTTTCTAAGCAAATGTAGGGAGAATGAGATATAACTTTGAGAGGAAAAATTGCCATCCTGACAGATGGATAAATCTCCCATCACCTTTTTATTGAAAATTCGAAATAGAATGGCCGACAAGGAGGGATACAGCTTTTCACCTGCTATCTGTGGGCTGACGAGCTTGTTTGTAATAATAATAATAATCTTTATTATTGTCACAAGTATGCTTACATTAATTAACACTGCAATGAAGTTACTGTGAAAAGTCCCTAGTCGCAACACTCCGGCGCCTGTTCGGGCACACTGAGGGAGAATTCAGATTGTCCAATTCACCTAACAAGCATATCTTTCGGGACTTGTGGGAGGAAACCGGAGTGCCCGGAGGAAACCCACGCAGACACGGGGAGAATGTGCAGACTCCGCGCCGACAGTGACCCAAGCCAGGAATCAAACCCGGGACCCTGACGCTGTGAAGAAACAATGCTAACCATTCTCGATCTTGTCCCTTTCCTGAGGTGTGGTGAACATCAGGTTAAATCACCACCAGTTAGCTCTACCCCTCCAATGGGAAAACAACCTATGGTGATCTGGGACTATGGTGACTTTACCCTTATTATTACAGCCTTGGTATTAAGAGTAATTTTCTCCTACAATGATTCTGATGAGGTAAATTCCACCGATCAAACAGAAACAAAAGAAGTTCACAGGTATACATTTATTGTTGGAGAAATACAATAGATGCCTGTAACTTCCTTGAACAGGGGACTGAGAGGATGGATAAAGTTTCACCAGTTTATCTCTCCATTCCATCTTTGCACAGGAAAACCTCCAGCAGCATCAAAAGCAAAATTGCATTTTGAAAGCATTGAAATTTTTTATTGCATTGATGGATCATTTGAGAATTGGAAAACAAAACTTCATAATTGTTATATCAATGTCTTTATTTGCTGACACTTAGTATTTTCTAGAAAGTTTTCCCAAAAGCTGAAACTTCAGAGAGTCGTGAACACCGCCCAGCCCATCACACGAACCCGCCTCCCATCCATTGACTCTATCTACACCTCCCGCTGCCTTGGGAAAGCAGGCAGCATAATCGAAGAAGAGGGTTACACACTCTTCCAACTTCTTCCATCGGGCAGGAGATACAAAAGTCGAGAACACGCACCAACAGACTCAAAAACAGCTTCTTCCCCGCTGTTGCCAGACTCCTAAACGACCCTCTGATGGACTGACCTGATTAATACTACACTCCTGTGTGCTCCACCCGATATCGGTGTCTAAATGTTTACATTTTGTTCCTTGTGTTGCCCTATTATATATTTTCTTTTCTTTTCACGTACTAAATGTGGGCAGAATGGTAGCATTGTGGTTAGCACAATTGCTTCACAGCTCCAGGGTCCCAGGTTCGATTCCCAGCTTGGGTCACTGTCTGTGCGGAGTCTGCACGTTCTCGCCGTGTGTGTGTGGGTTTCCTCCGGGTGCTCCGGTTTCCTCCCACAGTCCAAAGATGTGCGTGTTAGGTGGATTGGCCATGATAAATTGCCCATAGTGTCCAAAATTGCCCTTAGTGTTGGGTGGGGTTACTGGGTAATGGGGATAGCTGGGGTTACTGGGTTATGGGGATAGGGCGGAGGTGTGGGCTTGGGTAGGGTGCTCTTTCTAAGAGCCAGTGCAGACTCGATGGGCCAAATGGCCTCCTTCTGCACTGTAAATTCTATGAAATGATCTGTTTGAGGTGCACGCAGAAAAATACTTTTCACTGTACCTCGGTACACGTGACAATAAACAAATCCAATTCCAAAATGTTACAAGTAGTGAGTGGAAGGAACCTCCAGTTGTAGAAATGAATCGAGTTAACAGGAACAAGTGAGATAAATAATTACAATCTTCTGAACTTTGCTTATGGCTTGGCTTCAATGATCAGAACAGAATTATGTAGAATTCTGTCCCTGAGTTGGCCTTAATATTTTCTTTTCCTGTTCTATATTTTCCGTCAGGAGATTCCGTTACCATGTGATGCAGTGGGGAGGGGTTGGCAGATAGGATAAAGGTTACGCCATATCAGAACAATTCCCCCTTGACGGGTCAGTCCTGTCCTTTTTGCATTCTCCTTATACCTTGTGCTGAAGTTTTGTTTGTCGATTTACTCCAGAGAATTGTACAGAATTGTAAGCCACTCGGAGAAAGTGAAGTCTTTGAAAATTCATACATGAATGGTAATGAGATGCAAGTCTATTATGGAGTTGACATTGAATCAGTCAAAGCACGGGATTCTTTTAACCGCTGGCCAGTTTAAACTGAAGTGCTACAGGTAAGAGAAGTACTCACCTTTTTACACAAGGTGATCCCAGGTGCACTGGCCTAATTTGTAATCTAAGGTATTTCAGGAGATGGAACCATTTCAATTTTTACTGTAAACAATTCAATTTAAATAGAGGGAATATCCATGGACAGTACTTTTCACTCTGAAGAGTCTCTAATGGCTCAGTTGACACTCTTGATCTGAGAAACAAGGGGTGGGATTCTTCGCTGGCTGACCCCAAAATCGGGAAATGCAATTGAGCAGAAAATAGGTTCCAGCACCAAAATCGTGGCA
Organism: Scyliorhinus torazame; assembly: GCF_047496885.1. NCBI lineage: Eukaryota > Metazoa > Chordata > Chondrichthyes > Carcharhiniformes > Scyliorhinidae > Scyliorhinus > Scyliorhinus torazame. Next base: position 40,680,621 of record NC_092717.1, on the reverse strand, counting down.
GACGCCGATATGCCAAATCGCAATTCTCCATCACCTCGACAGCGGCGTCAATGCGGTCCAGAATGCACGTACAGTAAACACCGTTCGCATATCATTGGCGGCCTGACCCGATATTGTCCCGGGGCTTCGCGATTCTCCGCCTCCAATGGGCCGGGTTCTCGACGGCACGGTTCACTTGTGCTTTTAAAAATCATGAAAGAGGCGTCGTGACTGATGAGGGAGAGAGAGGGGAAAAGTACATCATCACCATAGTTTGATGACAGTTGTGCCGCTGGCCGGGGGCTTCTGCCAGGGCCGGGGTGGAAGGACACGGAACACTATTGCCGTGGCCGCAAAGGCAGCCATGCAGCTGCGTACACCGCTGACAACCCACTATGAACTTAGGCCACGGGTCATATAAGTGTCCCCCTCCCAGGGCACCCCCTAGGCACCTTCTGGCCCCAGCAGACCCATCAGCAGGATGAGTGCACTCCAGCGCAATCGGTGCCATCTTGTTAGCTGGGATGAATTTGTGTGGGGATTGTAATGTGTCTATGTGGCTGCAGCTTGTCAGCCTCCCGAGTGTCAATCATGGACCTGGCGAATCCTGCACCATTTTTCATTGGAATCGTTTGTGTTCCACTTGGCTCCAGTGCTAGTCCCTTCATAGTCGCTGAATCGGTCCAGGTTCGGCGCCAGTTTTGCTGTTGTGAAAGTCCACAAATCCTCCCTGGTGTCAACACTTAGTCTCAGGAACAGAGAATCCAGCCCTAGGTTCTATGTCAAATTAAGATGAGCGTTGCATTGAATGAAGTTTCTTGAGGGCACGTGGGGCCTGATGTCTTCTGTGCAGTGTTGATGTTTAAATTAAACCAGAAAGACATTTTGTCTCAGTGAGATAAACAATACCCCCTCACCTTGGAATTAGTTAACTGGGAAGTTATCATCACAAACATGCTGTGACATGCCAGCATTTCTTTTATTCATTAATGGGATGTGGGCATCACTGGCTGGGCCAGCATTTGCTGCCCATCCAATTGCCCTTGGAAGTGAATGGCCTGCTAGGCCATTTCAGAGGGCATTTAAGAATCAACCACATCAGGTCTGGAGTAGGCCAAACCAGGTAAGGATGGTAGATTTCCTTCCCTAAAGGACGTTAGTGAACCAGATGGGTTTTTACGACAATGGTTTCATGGTCATTTGAGTTGTAATTCCAGATTTCTATTGAACTTAGATCTGCCATGGTGGGACGTGAACCCAAATAACCGGAACATTATCCTGGATCTATGGATTGCTATAATAAAAGGAAAAGACTGTGGATGCTGGAATCTGAAACAAAAACAGAAAATGCTGCGAAATCTCAGCAGGTCTGGCAGCATCTGTGGAGAGAGAAAATTGAGTTAACATTTTGAGACCGTGTCACTCTTCTTCAGAGTTGCATGAAATGAAGGGTAGAAATGTAGTGGGTTATATACTTTGTAAGAGATAGTGCAGCAGAGGGGGCAGAGTAAAAGGTCAGTGATTGGCGGGAGCTAGGACAGACGGCAACGAAGATGTGTAGGTCACAAGACAGAGGAAACATTAATGGCAAGAGAAGGTGCTGGTAGTTGCATAAAGGTAAGATATCAGAATGTGTTAATGGGAGCATAATCTCTGGATTACTAGCCCAGTGACAATACGACTGTCTGACCCCTCTCACCACAGATGACCTCAATGAGAAAATTTTAAAAACAATAATGGGTGGGGGAGGGTGCCGGTAGGAAATAAATGAAATGCTTCTCTGATACTTTAGCACCGTGGCAGCACTTCCAGGCTAGTGTTCCTTTTGATTTTTTTTTTAAACCATTTGGAATGAGACTAATTTCTGCCTTCATTTTAATTTAATTTTAGGATATTTCTATTGTTCATCCCCACAGCTGCTGGCATTTTCTAACCCAATTGGTCATTATTTATCATGCCTACACAGTGAGTTTTCTTGCAGTCTATTTGACTGGAGGACTGCCCTTACCTACCCTCCACACAGGTTGAGGGGTAACCTGATAAGAGGTTCACAAAATTATGGGTGGCATGGACAGAATGGAGAGTCGGATGCTTTATCCTGGGGTGGAAATGTCAATTATTAGGGGACATTTATTTAAGGGGCAAGGGGCAAAGTTTAGAGACGTGCGAGGCAAGTTTTTTTTTAACACAGAGTGTGGCGATTGCCTGGAATGCGCTGCCGGGGAGGTGGTGGAAGCAGGTACGATTGTGGCGTTTATGAAGCATTTTGACGGATACATGAATAGGATGAGACTAGAGGGGACGACACAGTGGCGCCGTGGTTATCACGGCGCTGAGGACCTGGGTTCGATCCCAACCACGGGTCACTGTCTGTGTGGAGTTTACACATTCTCCCCGTGTCTGCGTGGGTCTCACGCTCACAATCCAGAGATGTGCAGGGTAGGTGGATTGGCCATGCTAAATTGCCCCTTAATTGGAAAAAAAAAAGAATTGGGTACTTTAAATTTTTAAAAAAGGATGGGAATAGAGGGATATTGATTCTGGAAGTGCAGGAGGTATTAGTTTAGACAGCCATCATGATCGGTGCAGGCTTGTAGGGCCGAAGGGTCTGTTCCTGCGCTGTACTCTTCCTTGTTCTTTCACACATGCATAAACCATTAGTGATTGTAGGGTAGGATTCAGGAGCTTCCCATGCCACAGGCCTTGTAAAATTCAAGTGCTTCCCAGAAATACTTACTTTTAGGAGCTCCACACAAGGTGTTGTCAAGAAAGTTTCTTTTAATATTTATTTTTATTAGAGTTTTCCATTTTTACAACAATATAACACACCCTCAAAACGGATACAGTAGCATGATCAATGTCAGGAGGAAACCAACACAGTTGGTTCAGTAAACGGTGCTTCCACAAATACAAAAAGAAGGGAGGACAAGGAATAGAGTGAGGGGGGAAGAATAAAGCCATGAAAACCTGGCAAAGTGGTGCCGTGTCTAGTCTGTTAGAGGGGGAACCACATAACCTACAGGAAACCTTGGAGGAGTAAGTCAGACGCTACAGAGCCTGAGCACTTGAGGTAGGGGCCCCATAGTTTTTGGAATGCATCCAATTTGGATCGGCGTATACAGGTTAAAATTCCATTGGGTTGCAAGCCATAATAAATTCATGCCAATTCTGAACAGAAGAAGGCTTATCGCTAATCCAGGAACAAAGGATATTCTTCCGTGCCGCAAATGTTAGGATATTGTACAGCCTTTTCTCATTGACATCAATTATCTTTTTGTCTGGGGGCCCCAGAACCAAGAACAAAGGATCAAATGCTAAGGCCGTATCAAATATCTTTTCAAGCCCTTTAAGTATGCCCAACCAGTCGGATGTAGTTTCAATACAGGACCAGACACAATGTGCATAGTGTTCTGACACCCTGGGTGAGCGTGAGGTCAATTCCAGCCCCAAATGCCCCGGAGTCCCAACACAAGTGAATTAACCAATAATTTGGATAAAGTTTCTGAGATCTTTGGGCCTTGACTGTTCCAATGACTTACAGGTACTATATTTGTAAATGAAACACAACAACTGTATACTTATAACAAAATTAGAGATATGACATGCAATAATTATAATGGATTATCCAGCTACTCTACTACTCCCCCCTTTTATCATCCCACCCCCTACTCCACACACAAGAAGAGGGAGGGGGAGGGGTAAAAGTAAGGGAATTAATATGAAATGTAATCCTGTCCTTGCTTCATATGTTGAAGTTGTTGCAGCAGCAGGCTGTCCTCCCAGGATATAGAGTGATTGGAACCACTGGTAGTATCACTAAATAGGATCTTCTGGCAGTAAGATTCAGTCAGACCTCCCAGCTATAAGATTCCTTCACAGTCTCTGGCCTGTTAAATTCTCATTTGTTACCAACTCCACCAGAATGGCTTTTCGGAGACAAGAATAATGTTCCCCACACGAGATGTTAAAAGGGTTTTTCAACAACTGACCCTGCTTTCAGCTGGGGTCTTGTCTGGATTTCTTAAGATTTTAGTTGTCACCCCTCAAACCCAGTTGTAAGCTTGGGGTTTTACTCTTACTTGGTTTCCAGACTCACTAGAATGTCCTCCAGCTTTACTGACGAGAAAACAGAGTCGCCAATCGGGTGTTTGAGAGAGTTCACCCTTTCAGGGAGAAAGAGACTCAAAAGAACTTCCTTCAGCTCTCGAGTTCAAAACAAAACTAAAACTGGAAACACAGTCTCACAGAGGAAGGAACATTCCAGAGAAAAACCTGACCACTCAGCACAATCCATTGATAAGGCCCAGCTTTCTAAAACAGTCTATTGGCCGACAGCCAAGTCCATCAAGATGTATCAGCACTGATGCCAGACCAAGCACCATATCCTGGAGTGTCTTTTTTAAATTAAAGCTGAAGTCCATCTAAAAGGTATAGGCAACTTTTTGTCCAACGTACAAAAATTGAAATAGCAGAACAGAAATTAAAAGGATAAAACGAGGGACAGGTAGGGATTAACAGGAGGATCCTTACAACACCCTCATTCCAACAGCAGCACTACTCATGTTCATCATGATCAGAGCAAAGGAGACCATAAAACATATACCTCCATTATAATGAAGGATGAAAAGAAAGGAATAGGGATATTCTTCACACAGCCCTCGTGTCATACAACCAGCACAACATTAAAGACAGATGTAAGTCCCTGCCATTCTTAAGGTTAATAACTCGCTGTAATGCTCAATTGCTAAATCATCCCTGTCCGAATTAAAAATACCAACACAGAATCAGGAAGGATTTATAATGACGAGGGATAGAGTCCGGATTATACAGTGATCTGCAGTCTGTTAGACCATAAGACATTGGAGTAGAATTAGGCCACTTGGCCCATCGAGTCTGCTCCGCCATTCAATCATGGCTGATATTTTCTCATCCCCATTCTCCTGCCTTCTCTTCATAACCCCTGATCTCCTTATTAATCAAGAACCTATTTATCTCTGTCTTAAAGACACTCAGTGAATTGGCCTCCACAGCCTTCTGCGGCAAATAGTTCCACAGATTCACCACCCTCTGGCTGAAAAAGTTCCTCCTCATCTCTGTTTTAAAGGATCGTCCCTTTAATCTGAGATGATGTCCTCTGGTTCTAATTTTTCCTACAAGTGGAAACATCCTCTCCACGTCCACTCTATCCAGGCCTCTCAGTATCTTGTAGGTTTCAAAAAGATCCCCTCTCATCCTTCTAAACTCCAACGAATACAGACCCAGTGACCTCAAACGTTCCTCATACGACAAATTCTTAATTCCAGGGATTATTCTTGTGAACCTCCTCTGGACCCTTTCCAGGAGGAGCACATCCTTCCTTAGATATGGGGCCCAAAACTGCTCACAATACTCCAAATGGGGTCTGACCAGAGCCTTATATAGCCTCAGAAGTACATTCCTGGTCTTGTATTCTAGCTCTCTTGACATGAATGTTAACATTGTATTTGCCTTCTTAACTGCCGACTGAACCTGCACATTAACCTTCAGAGAATCGTGAACAAGGACTCCCAAGTCCCTATGTGCTTCTGCTTTCCGAAGTATTTCCCCATTTAGAATCCAGTCTATGCCTGGATTCCACCTTCCAAAGTGCATAACCTCACACTTTTCCACATTGTATGTCATTTGCCACTTCATTGCCCACTCTCCTAGCTTGTCCAAGTTCTTCTGCAGCCCCTTTGCTTCCTCAATACTGTCCGTCTACAGATCTTTGTATCATCTGCAAACTTAGCAACAGTGCCTTCAGTACCTTCTTCCAGATCATTAATGTATATTGTAAAAAGTTGTGGTCCCAGCACAGACCCCTGAGGCACACCACTAGTCACCGGCTGCCATCCTGAAAAAGGCACCTTTATCCCCACTCTTTGCCTTCTGCCAGTCAGCCAATCCTCTATCCATTTCAGGATCTTACCCTTAACACCATGGGTTTTTAACTTATTTAACAGTCTCCTATGCGGCAACTTGTCAAAGGCCTTCTGGAAATCTAAATAAATCATGTCCACTGATTCTCCTTTGTCTAACTTGCTTGTTACCTACTCAAAGAACTCTAACAGATTTGTCAGACACGACCTCCCTTTGACAAAGCCGTGCTGACTCAGTCCTATTTTACCATTCACTTCCAAGTGCTTTGCGATCTCATCTTTAATAACAGACTCTAAAATCTTACCAATGACCGAAGTCAGGCTAACCGGCCTATAATTTCCCGTCTTCTGCCTCCCTCCCTTCTTAAACAGTGGTGTTACACTAGCCACTTTCCAGTCCTCCAGGACCCTTCCTGTCTCCAGTGATTCCTGAAAGATCATCACTAATGCCTCCACAACTTCCTCAGCTATCTCTTTTAGGACCCTGGGGTATAGTCCATCTGGTCCAGGTGACTTATCCACCTTCAGACCTTTCAGTTTCCTCAGAACCTTCTCCTTAGTAATGGTCACTGCACTCACCTCTGCCCCCTGGTTCTCCTGGAGCTCTGGCATCCCACTGGTGTCTTCCACCGTGAAAACTGATGCAAAGTAACTATTCAGTTCGTCTGCCATTTTTTTGTTTCCTATTATTACTTCTCCAGCCACATTTTCTAGTGGTCCGATGTCTATTTTTGCCTCTCTCTTACCTTTTATATATTGAAAAAAATCTCTTCCTATCTTCCTTTATATTACTAGCTCGCTTGCACTCGTACTTCACCTTCTCCCCCCTTATTGCTTTTTTAGTTGGCCTCTACTCGCTTTTAAAGGCTTCCCAATCTTCTGGCTTCCCACTAATTGTCACCACTTTGTATGCCTTTTCCTTAGCCTTTATGCTGTCCTTGATATCCCTCGTCAGCTATGGATCCCTTGTCCTCCCCTTAGCATGTTTCCTCCTCCTTGGGATGAATTTCTGTTGTGCCTCCCTAATAACCTTCAAAAACTCTTGCCATTGCTGCTAAGCTCCTTTTCCAATCAACTCTAGCCAGCTCCTTCCTCATGTCTTTGTAGTTACCCTTATCTAATTGTAATACCATTACATCTGATTGCAGCTTCTCCCACTCAACTGCAGAGTAAATGCTATCATATTGTGGTCACTGCTCCCTAAGGGTTCTTTCACCTTAAGTTCCCTAATCAAGTCTACCTCATCACACATCACCAAATCCAGAATTGCCTGTTCCCTAGAAGGCTCTGTCACAAGCTGCTCCAAAAAAACATCTCTTAGACATTCCACAAATTCCATTTCTTGGGATCCACTACCAACCTGATTTTTCCTGTCCACCTGCATATTGAAGTCCCCCATGATTATTGTAATATTGCCTTTTTTGCATGCCGTTTCTATCTCCTGATTTATTTTCTGCCCCACATCCTGACTGCTGCTAGGGGGCCTGTACATAACTCCCATCAGGGTCTTTTTAACCTTTGTGATTCCTCAACTCTACCCACAGAGATTCTATGCGTTCTGGTCCTATATCGCTCTTACTATCGATTTAACTTCATTCCTTACTAACAATGCAAACTTTTCCCATCTGCCTATCCTTTCGATAGGACATATACCCTTAGATATTTAGATCCCAGCCCTGATCCCCTTGCAGCCACGTCTCTGTGATGCCCACAACATCGTACCGGCCAATTTCAATGTTCGCAACAAGCTCATTTACCTTGTTCCGTATACTGCGCGCATTTAGGTACAACACCCTCAATCCTGCTTTGCCCACCTCCCTTTTCACACTCTCCTCAGTCACTGTACCCTGTACTGTGTCCCTTTTTGATTTTTGACTATGGCTTCTCTGCCTTACACTTTCCCCCTTACAACTTTTTGTTTCTGGCCCCGTCTTACCTCCCTCCGACTTCTTACATTGGATCCCATCTCCCTGCCACATTAGTTTAAACCCTCCCCAACAGTTCTAGCAAACACCACCCCTCGGACATTGGTTCCAGTCCTGCCCAGCTGCAGACCGTACAGCTTGTACTGGTCCCACCTCCCCCAGAACTGGTTCCAATGCCCCAGGAATTTGAATCCCACCCTCTTGCACCATCTCTCGAGCCACGCATTCATCCTACCTATCCTGGTATTCCTTCTCTGACTAGCTCGTGGCACTGGTAGCAATCCTGAGATTACTACCTTTGAGGTCCTACTTTTTAGTTTAACTCCTAACTCCCTGAATTCAGCTTGTAGGACCTCGTCCAATTTTTTACCTATATCGTTGGTGCCTTTGTGCACCATGGCAGCTGGATGTTCACCCCCCCCCCCCCCCCCAGAATGTCCTGCAGCCGCTCCGAGACATCCTTGACCCTTGCACCAGGGAGGCTGCATACCATGCTGGAGTCTCGATTGCGTCCGCAGAACCGCCTGTCTATTCCCCTTACAATTGAGTCCCCTATCACTATAGCCCTGCCATTCTTCTTCCTGCCCTGCTGCGCAGCAGAGCCAGTCATGCTTCCATGAACCTGGCTGCTGCTGCCTTTCCCTGGTGAGCCATCTCCCTCAACAGTATCCAAAGTGGCATATCTGCACTGCCTTCCTACTCTTGCTCTGTCTTTTGGTCACCCATTTTCTATCTCCCTCAGAAACTTTCAGCTGCGGTGTGACCAACTCGCTAAACGTGCTATCCACGACGTCCTCAGCAACGCAGATGCTCCAAAGTGAGTCCATTCGCAGCTCCAGAGCCATCAAGCGGTCTAACAGGAGCTGCAACTGGACACACTTCTTGCACGTGAAGGAGCCAGGGAGCGTGGACGTGTCCCTGAGCTCCCACATCGCACACGAGGAGCATGACACTGGTCTGGGATCTCCTACCATGTCTTAAACCTTAAGTTAACTTATACAACTACAATTCCAAAAAATGAAAGAAAAAATAAATAAATATGCAAATGAAAAGAAAAACTACTTCCCAGGGAATAAAAACACCTCTTCCCCGTCCAGCTTCGAATTCCCACCTAGCTTTAAATTCCCAAACTCTCTCTATGCTGTGCCTCACTCTGGCTGTGTCTTCCCAGGCTCACTGGCAGAACTCACTGGGATTGAGTTAAAGTTGCTCTTTTTAAATTGGCCTGTCAATCCAAATTATTGCCTTTCATGGAGTTCACAAAAGCCAAGGCTTTAGGCAGATTCTCAAATATCTTCATAGAGTTGTCTAATGTCACCTAATGTAACAGGAAACAGTAGGGCATATTACACTCTAGTGATCTTCAGGCAGCCTCCAACTTCATCAAATCCATTATGTCTAACTGCCTCCTCTACTCTTTGGCGATCCTTGAAGTTATGAAAACGGATAATTACCAGCTAGGGTCATTGGTTGTCCCTGGGCCTCAGAGATAGGTTATGACGTGCCCTTTCTACTTCAATGTTCCCACATTTGGTTTCTAAATTAAGAAGGCAGGGTAGCCAACTCTCAAAGAATTTAATTGTGATCTTATCCTCAGCTCCTTCAGGCAAACCGACAGTCCAGACAGTCTTTTCCTGCCTCGGTTTTTCAGGTCATTAGCTCATTCTGACATACCACGCAACTGCTTTTCCAAGGATTGTCAGCCGGCCTCTTCAAGGAAGTTGCATTTTCGACAGTACGAATTCTCTCCTCCCCTTTGTCAAGACTTTTATCCATATTCCATATTTGTATAGTATTAGCACTGGGATTTTGTGCTAACGGACTTCATGTCAATGACATTAATAATATTAGCCGTCATCAGTTGTACTTCCTTTGATAGTATCGGATCGAGAGCCTGTTCCCTCACTAAGGCGTCATGTTGAGGATTCAGTTCCTCCCCAGTCACTTCTGACTGCTCTTTTTGGGTGACGATTTTCTTAATATTTCTTGGCATTTTGTCACCAACATTTAGCCAACAATATTCCAGGGACTCCAATCTCACTCCTGGATTAGTTAAACACAAGCTGTGTGAGCGTGATAAATGAAAGGATTCTCGGCTGAGTCCCTCCAGGATTCACGGAAACGCCTATTCCTGGGATTGAAATCACATGACCCCCGTTCCCCCCCAAGAAAGCATTCTAACTGCTTCAACTCCGTCCCAAAACATACTTTTCATTACAGTTGAGGGCCTGGACACTGGGAGAGTTTTCTTCTCTTCGTCAAACAGTGCAAAGAAGTCTTTAATGTTTATCTGAGATGGGAAAAAGGACTTTGGTCTCATCTGAGGTACTTCATGGCTGACAATGCAGAAGTCTCTCTTTATGCACTGGAATATATCAGCCTAAACTATGTGTTCAACATCTGGAGTGGGGCTTCAAATTTCAATTCTCACTGAGATGAGAGTGCTGGATCTTCAGAACTCAATGACGTCTGGGGAGTGGATAGTCATTCCTCAGTAGAGTAAATCATCGACTTTATCAAATCGAACAAACATTCAAGTTGGTTATCCCTGAATCAGTCTGACATTTAAAGACTAGATTGGACTGAAATGTCTCAAACGGACGTGATCCTAACTGGTGTTCAGTCCTCGAAAAAGGCCACTCTATTGGATCGGTGTCTGCTGTCTTAAAATGATTCCTGGGAAAACAGTTATTCCCTTTAAGGAACAAATAAAGCATTCTGCAGTCGCATGAATTGTGGGAGTAAGCCATCTTTCAATCTTTTAATTGATGCAGCCTGTTATGATATACATTTAGATTGAGATGTATTGTCACGTGTACTGAGGTACAGTGAGAAGTATTGTTCTGTGTCCAGCCCATGCAAATCATTGCAACCATGAAAAATATAGGACATACGATAAATACACATTGTAAATAAATAGACATAGACATCGGTTGAAGCAGACGGAGTGTAGTGCAACACAGTAGAGAAGGTGTGTGGAGAGATCAGTTCAGTCCATAGGAGAGTCATTTAGGAGTCCGGCACCAGCAGGGAAAATGCTGTTTTTGAATCTGTTAGTCCGTGTTCTCAGACTTTTGTCTATGTCGTTCTGTGAAAAAAGATACAAATGAAGCTTGACATGAAACATGATGAGGCAATTATCTTTGAAAATCAGATGATCTGCAGTTTACCAAGTCAGGACATTCTTATATCCCTTTTACAAAATCTATTGTTGCTGATTAGAGTGTTGGACACGTATTTATCGGATGATAAGGATATGAGAGAAGAAAAATTAACTTAAAGTTGCATAGCCAACTTGTCATAGATTGAAAATCCTGTTAAACGATGTGCGTGTTTTGGTAAGGACTATACAAGGCTAACAGAAGTGATCACTGAAAATTGTGAAATCTGTAAGAAATGTCAAAGAATTGGATGCAGGGAAAAAAAGCCAGAAATGTTTTCATCTGACCTTTTTTGAACTGGTTGTACAACCTGGGGCATTATTCTCCCATTTTGAGACTAAGTGCGCAAGCGAGGGACTACATTGGCACTTGTCCCACCAACCAGAATACTGGGATCCAGTGCGAGATTCTGAGCCGAGAAGTTAATTAATTATGCACAGGCAAGCTCCCCTCCTACTCTCTTGACAGGCCAGCAGCTAATTGGTCCACCTGTCCTCAGCTGGTGGGTTTGAAGGCCCTAGCGCCATATTTAAATACGAATCCAGCACACTCATGTCGGTCTCTCCATTCCACCTGTCTTCACAAGACTGTACAGAATGTCAGCAACCCAAGAGGGAAAAGGCTGGAAGTCTGAAGAAGAAGTCTAATCCTCGATTCAACGACCTCCGCACTCCCCTCCCCCCCCGATCCCATCACCTGCTCACGCTCGACTTGGACCTCTACCTCACCGCATCCGGAGTCATTGTGCTTCCCCTTCCAGTAAACATTTGCATCTCATGCACTCCCTTGTTTGTGAGCTTTTCATGCTGTCTTGTTGAATCCTGCTTCCCACCCCTCAGTCTTCCCTCTGCCTTCCATTGTTCATCTTCTTCATCCACCTCCTTGCCCCTCTACTTGCCATCATGAACCCTTGCCTTTCTCCCTCCTCCTCCCACATTACCCACCCTGTCTTCATCTGCCCACTCCCAACCCCCCGGCCTTACTTCACGCTCTATCCCTGGTTGAACTTCAGACCTTTGTTGCGGTGTCTGCATGAGTCTCACAGCACCATGCTGTCCCGATAAACACTGCTCTGTGGCACTAAGGGCAAGGGGACCCTTGTATTTTCCAACCCCAGGCACAATACTGATCCGACTCAGTGACGCAGGAGAATCCATGAGTCCAGCAGCACGATGCTGTCCAAGAAGACCAGCTTGGAGATGGAGGCAGGAACCGGTCTGCACGGCAAAGTGATGTACAGCGCATCAGGAGCAGCGCAGCACTATGGCAGAAAGTTATTGCACTCACTCCAAAGTCTCTGGCAAGGTGACGACTGTCCTTGTGAAAGCCACCCTTTAGCAATCAGGTTTGATGCCAATGTAAATTCCACTGGTGTGACGCAATATTGAAAGGTCCGACAGGATGCTGATGGACAGGCGTTTTAATGACCATTCATGAAATGCAAATAAATGCAAATCACTTTTGCGGCATCTGCCAGTGTGAGAAATGACCCACCATTAACCCGCCATTAGGGGAATTGTAACAGGTTGAAATTTTGGCTCCCGTCAGGTTCACCGTGTCCGCCCACCGCTGAACCCATTGTGGGATGATCGGGAGATTTCTGCCTAAACTAGTGTATGATAAGAATCAGAAAGTTATTATCGATAAAGCTTTGAAAAAATGGTTGTGGATTGGACAGCAGTTTTGACCAATACTGGAGGCAAATTTGCTAACGAGGCATTCAGAGACATGCATGCAAATGCATTGTCAGGAATATACAGGAGTCAAGAGTCCTTTTATCAATGGACTTTGTTACGACACCCTGGGGTGAGGTGGGGGGGGGGGGGGGTGCACAGTCAGTTTCAGTCCCACAGTTCTCAGAGTCCCAACATGAGTGAAGCAACCAATATTTAATGTATTTTCTTTAAATCTTTAACCCTTGACTGCTCCAATGGATTACCGGCACAAGATTTATAAGTAAAACATTAACAAACTGTTTATTTATAACAAGAGTAAAAGATGAACATATAATGGAAATAATGGAACAATGTTCTACTAGTCTACTTATTCCCAAAACCCCGTCCCACCCTCCACCCAGATACACACAGTGAAGGGATGGAGGAAGGATCAAAATAACGGGAATGGGAGGAAACGGTTTGAGATGAAATTTTGCTGCTGAGGTTGTGGTCTCTGTATGTGCTGGCCTTCTCTGAATGTGACCCTCTGGGAAATCAATTTACACAGGAGATTCAGGTCAGTGAAATTCTATCCTTCGACCTCCAGATGGACCCTCCACCACCGTGAGATATTACTGGATATATACCAGAGGGCTTACAGTAGATTTTATGTCCTATCTGCCTTTTCTGCTTGTCTGATCTCTGTGCAGAGATTCTGGCTGTATAATGAAGAGAGTCCTCAGACTGAGCTTTTCCCAGCCATTCAGACAGACATTTAAACTGTT